>NC_068360.1:98711434-98723934 GCF_020536995.1 Dreissena polymorpha | reverse complement strand
TTAGAATAACCATCTTATGTAAAATACAAGTATAAGCAATAAAAACAAAATAATTATTTTGTCATAATACTTGATTACGCTTGATTGCATTTGCCTTCTCAAATAAGCTTTGTTGCATTTATATTACCTCAATATGCTTAAATACCTAAACAAAAATAAAAGTAGAACAAGACTTAAGAATAAGGCAGTCATACTGACAACGCTGTTTTACGTTTGTGTCAATTGAATCATAGCTCAGGTGCGCTGTTTACATCATAATCATCATCCGTATCATTATAAAACATAACACCATTTTACTTATGAACAACAAAACACTGTCATCATTATACTCATTAACACAACAACACTTATCATCGTGCTAAACACCAAGTTCAGCTTCGCCCTCATCACTTACTATTGTTAATCACACAAGCCCTTGTGTTCATTTTTAAAGGAAAACACCCTCTCTCAATACTGATTGTCATTGTTGCTGCATGCTGAACAGTACATGGTATAAATGCAGCTTTGTATGATACGAGCTGGTGATATACATACTTGCATGTTTCTAAAATTAAGCTCAAATTTATATGGACGGATATTGGTATTGTGTTTTTTTAAATTATGGTCAACTTTTTAATAGTTTGCCACGTTCTTACAATAATTTCTTAAAAGATTGTTGGTCAATATTGAGTTGTTCTTAATTAAGTGTTGTATGTTGCATCAGACTACGTTATTGTAATAAGTGGACGATTTATCTGGCTTAACCCCATCATATGTTTATATATAAATGGAATTATTTCTTACTCGAGTAAGCTTCATCCTTACAGAGCAAGTTTCCTATGGTATGCTAAGGCAATAATTTATGTTCGTGTTGTTATGTTTTATGCTCGAAATTATTAAACTATATAGTATGATCCAATTTATCTTTGTTCGTGATATGTATTATGTATTTCGTTGTATTCAGCAATTGGTGGATTGTATAAACATAAGACCTAATGTATTAACATTTCTTTAGGTAGTTTCTTCTAACATCAACTATAAAGGACATTTACAAACATAATGAAACTCTTCCTCGACATCTAAGTCGTTACAACACAGACACCATGGATTCCAGTTTGAATTTTAAGTAGCAGACTTGACGTTCGAAGCTTTGTGACGAAGTTTCTAAGTGTATGTATTACGATAACTGGTAAATAAATATGATGTTTTTAAATGTTATTATCGTAAAACATTTTGCAAAATTAATTTGTCTTAGTGAAATCTTTGCAGATAGGAATCTGAACAAAACAGTCATATTGTATGGAGTATCAAGTCAATAAACCAACCAAATAGTCAGACTTGTGTATTTAATATTGACAATGGAACGAGTTAAATAACGAGTGTGATATTGGTTTTATTCATAAAGTAAACGATATGATGATTTATGTGTTCTAACGTTTTAAATCGGTTTATCATTTAACTAATATATTTAGTTCTACGTTTTTAAAGTGCGGTTATATGATATTCTATCCTACATGTATTGTATTTTTCCTAATAAGAATATACAAAACAACTGTCTGGTCTAATAAATTAACATAACATATTGCTGATATCAATTTAATAAACATCAAACTAAAAACTGCATTCACATATGTAGAGATCAAGGCTTGTATGAGAATGACTCTATCGACCGACTGTAGGGCTGTCATGAAGGGCTGTACTCCCTAAAAAAATCATCGCAGTTTACTCGAAGGCATGTTTTACACTTTAACATATTTATCTTTTGGAGAATGCGGCAGGGCATGAACAGGTGTTCCGCTTAGAATGGCCTTTAAGAAAATGTAAAGCTATTTAGGTCTCTTTGTGCAGAATGTTGCATTTAGTTTCGCTTTAAGTTGTCACTTTTACATTGAATTATATAGGGAACATATTTAGTAAATTATTACCTAAACGCAAACCAGGGCCTGTCACAGCTATATGTACATAAAAAACCATTTTGGGACATTGTATTATGCGTTTTAGTATGTGTCACTGCATAAATATGCGCGTTTAACGGCTACCGGAAAAACTTTGCGAAACCGAAATTTCGCAAACTTAAGTACCCTTTTTCTTAAAGATTTGCTACTTTGAGACATAGTATGCGATAAAAGTCTTATCGTTGATTAATAATTGGTTATTTTCACTCAAAAAACGCGTTTTCTTCACTATGAAATTTATAAGCAAAGTTGGGGTTCCCATGGGATTTTTGCATTTTCCCATGGGATTTTTGCATTTTCCCATGGGATTTTCGATTTTCCCATGGGATTTTTTCTCCCATGGGATTTTTTTTCTCCCATAATTTGCAAATGGGAGAAAAATCCCATGGGATTTTGAACATTTTAAAAAACGTGTTTTATTTGCGTTTGCAAGTATTTTAACGTTATTTAAGGACTGTATATTGGTTTTATGCCAATTATATATAAACATATTTAGTAATAAAAAAATCCCATTTTAAAATGGGAGAAAAAAATCCCATGGGATTTTTTTCTTATTTTGAGAGATTTATTCATGAAACTTTCAGAAACATCATATTTTATGAAATGATGAACAACTACGATATTTTAATGCGTTTAGTCGTGTTTAAAAAAAAAAAAATCCCTAAAAATCCCATGGGATTTTTAAAACCCCATGGGATTTTTTCTCCCATGGGATTTTTTCTCCCATGGGATTTTTTTCCAATGGGATTTTTCAGTTTCGTAAGCCGAATAAGTTTCTTAATGCGAAAAACAACAATAAAGGAAATAATAATTATAATTTTGAATAATAAATTGAATAATATAAATAACATGAATATTTTTAAAATGAGTTACAATTAAAGGTTTGTGCTAGTAGAACTTATCATTTCTTGTTCGAGCAGATGGTTGAGTCCAATTGGTGAGTATGCCAGCTTAGAACCAGTATAAATGCATCGCAGACAGACAACGCTGTCATACTGTACACACCGCTGAGTAACAATCTTTATTGCATTTCATTTTGCAACAGAAAATGAACTCCGTAGTATAATTGATCTTATATATGCCCTCTGCTTTTGAAAGCGTGCAACACATTAACATAACAATAAGTCCATGCTAAAAACTATGTGCAAATTCCATTCAAAGCTATATACACATTATAAAGGTCAGATGACCCGCGTCATGCGAAAATGGGTCTTATGTCATATGCGGCCGAAGTTGGTCCATCCTAGCTTGTCCAACCGCGCAGTCTGGTCAGGTACTACGCTGACTGATATATAAAGTCAAGCCATGATTCGTGGTCTCATATCCAAACTCGGTAGCTCCTGTGCGAAACTTTCACTGGAAACGACGGCACCGAGACGGGCGCTCGAACTTTGCGGATGCGCGTTATATGTTATATATAATAGCGCGATGTGTTTTTTCTTGCCTCAAATTAGTAAGCCCAATCAGCGTTTTATTGTGTTCTTTGCTTCTACTATTAACAAGAACTTCAACTGATACGAACATGAATTTTATTTTAATATGTTTATTTAATGCTCGGAAAACTCATTGTATATTTAGACTACTACTTATAAAACAAAGTCGGGTTTTCAACATCTGTTTTCGGCATAAAAATTGTTATTCCAAACCAGATTTTACGCACTTTACTGTACAAAATACCGTTAGGGCCACCGTGGTTACTCATTAAAATCCAGAGGGCGAGAATGCGAGAACGCGAAAGTACGATGACGACAGTGCGACAATACGATGGCGACAATGCGTTCGTACGATTGCGAAAACGCGCTAGTACGATGACGACAATGCGACAGTGCGACAATACAATGGCGGCAGTGCGATAGTACGGGGGCGACAATGCGATAGTCATATCGTACTGTCGCCGTGGTATCATCGCAATGTCGCCATCGTTCTATCGCATTGTCGCCATCGTATTGTCGCACTGTCGCCATCGCATTTTCGAATTGCCGCCATCATACTATCGCGTTATCGCATTGGCACCATCGTACTATCGCACTGTCGGCTATCGCCATCGTATTGTCGCACTGTCGTCATCGTATTTTCGCACTGTCGTCATCGTATTATCGCACTATCGAACTGTAGTATTGTCGCCATCGTACTATATCACTGTCGCCATCGTATTGTCGCACTGTCGTCATCGCACTGTCTGATTGTCGTCATCGTATTATCGCGTTCTCGCATTGTCGCCATCGTACTATCGCATTGTCGCCATCGTATTGTCACCCTGTCATCATCGTATTGTCACATTGTCGCCATCGTACTATCGCGTTCTCGCGTTCTCGCCCTCTGGATTTTAATGTGTAACCACGACGGCACTAACGGTATTCCGTAATACTGCTAAAGCACAGTATAATTGGGTCACTCCCAATGCTCAAATCTCTATGTCTATTTTAGTAACAACACATGTCTATGGAAGGATATTTAGGTAAAAGTTACATCATTCGTGGTGAATATTTACATTATGACTGATGCTTATTCTAATTTGCTTTATGACAATTCCAACATGCTTGTTGTCTATTCGTTTATACTTGATGATTGCTGCAACATTACATCATTCATGAATAATATTTACATTATGCGTGATGTTTATTCTAACATGCTTCATGACAGTTCCAACATGCTTGTTCTCTATCGGTTATACTTGATGATTGTTTCAACATGCTTGGTGACTATCCAATGTTTGTGTGTTCATTATTTCTGAAACCAGTCATAATCGGTTTTGCCACTAAGCGTCATTAACAACGGCAGTTAGCAACAGGCAGTAAGCAGAATGCAAGTTACTAAATTATGACATCAGGTGGCGCGCGTTTATTTTCCGTATGTTGAATAAATTACTTTTCGGAAAAAAAAGCGAAAACATCCGAATCATTTTGACTAGTAAACTGAATAAGCTGAATTAGTTCCCTTCGTTATATAATCTCCATTAAACTAAATACGTTCATTATTGCCATGAAGACCAGTAAGTTTACACAATGAATTGACTGCCGTGAATGTTTTTGATATTTGTAAGATGCAATTGGCACTCAAGAAATTATACATGTATTTTATTCAGAACATAAAGGGGCTGATGTGTTGGAATTGTGGCCCTTCCCTAGTCCAAATAATTACAGTAGACGTAATCTACCGATGTGCATTGCATATCGACCTCATATTTATAAAGTAGCCCAAACCCCCATTGCCACAGACCTGTGCGTGAAACTTTCAGATTTCTTTAGTCTGTTTACCATGCTATAATTACAATTTCTATAAACACATATTTATCATTTTATGACTATATAATGTCTGTGGTATACAGAGAAACCTGAAAGTTACAAGTACTCGTGTCTAGTACTGTACAACTATTGTACTCCTCGTTGAGAAAACAACTACTTCATCTACATGTATTAAAATATCATAAAACATAATTTTCAATCAAGTTGGAAAAAATCAATAAATAAATGTCATATAAACAGGTTTGTCATGAACGTTGACGTCGCTCTTGGTTACCAGAAAAATTCCCACGCACGGATTTCAACCGTCATTGTTTACAATCAATTAAGTGCATAAGTACTTGAATTTGTATAGTGTTTTTTAAAAGTGTCCAGCTACAGGTGGTTAGCGTGTGGCTATAATACTAGTTAGTGAAAACATATTTTGGAATGATAAGTAATCATATTATAACGAAAAATCAACTTTTCTTTAAAAAAAAATAAGTTAAATATATATTCAACAAGGTATCCAACTCGAAATCATCCGAAAACGGGATGCATCGTTTTAAACAGCCATTACTTCATCAATTTTGCAGCGATTTTCACGATCTTGGTCTTATTCAACGCAGAAATAAATTTCCTTTCTGGAAATGTATATGTCTTGCAATATTTTTACAAATACTGGGTCAACTTTTAAAAAATAACACGATACACAACTCGCGTGACCCAGCTGTGATCGATCAGACAGTATTCATGACTGAAATCTTCACGGGGAAAAGGGCATTTTCCCTGCAAAGTTCACGAACCTCGATACCATAATTCAATAAAACGTATGAAAAAAACATTCTTACCGTGCTTGTCGTAGAATTATGCATCAAAACTAACTGTCCAGCGCATTTTCAAACCTTTGTTTACATACATTTCAACCAACTGACATTTTAAACACAAGAGTGATTTCATTGCTCCAATGCGGAGTTGTGTCTTTACAACTGGAGATTTCATTCATAAATACGGTCTGATCGATAACAACTGGGTCAAGCGAATTATGTATAGCTTTATTTCTTAAAATTTGACCCAGCATGTGTAGAAATATAACAATATATATACATTTCCTAAAAGGAAATTCATTTCTGCGTTGAATAAGACCGGGTCATGAAAATCGCTGCAAAATTAATTTAGTAATGGCTGCTCAAAACGATGCACCCCGTTTTCGGATGATTTCGAGTTGGATACCTTGTTATATATAAAACGGTAGTGATTTTTTTTTTATATAGAAAATTTGATTTTTCGTTTTAATATGATTATTTATCATTCAAAAAGATGTTTTCACTAATTATTATCATAGCCACACGCTAACCACCTGTGTGTCCAGCACGTGTGCCGGGAGAACAGGGCTTAATGTATTTTTTGTTAAGCTCTATAATATTTATATCCAATCTGTATGAAAAAATGTCGGTGAACATTATTCCGGTGTTAATTTTTGAAAATATTGAGGCATTCGTTAACTATGGATCTAAAACGGAACATTAATCCGCAAAAAAAAAACACCGGGCATATTGCATATTAGATCGGACACATGAAATTATTTCGAAAGAAATCAATAAGAGTTTCAATTCTACATGAGTAAGTCTCGCTGTGCACGATTACGCTCTTACTGCTCGTATATATTTGACTCTTGGCAAATACCTAGTGTTTTATTTTGCTTAATCTAAATTGTGTCATGCATCTATATGTACTTAAAGCAGCATGACCAACAGCTCTTTCATATGTGAAAGAGATTGACACGAAATACCTACCCATCTATAATAAAGTTTATATGTGCACTTCAATATTATAGTTTTAAAGCATTTTATGTGGTGCAATATAAAAGTACTCTAGTAAGTTTGAAATTATGTAATCGATTTCCTCTCAACATACATGCAAAGTTCCAGATAACTTTTTCAGCAAAATCTTGGTTTACACTCTATAATAATCCAGCCTTAAAGTCTATTATTAATTCTTTTTTTCAGGTAAATATAATTTTTGGCACATCCGCATTTAGGTTTATAGTCTAAGAAGAGCTAATGACAATTGCCGGGTTACAGCAGACTTTTTGCGATAAAAGGACCAGATAATGGAAAACGTTCGGCTTTTCGACTGTTGTAAAGATGGTCTGTTATTCATAATAACGTTAAAGTGCTGTTGATTTCATAATTGTAATGAGGGCCTAGACGAGTGGGAACTCATTGATAAAATGTTTACATTATATGCATTGATATTGAGTTTTACGCATGATCACACATTTTGAATTCTTATTTTATTTTTCCAATGTGTAACCGTACGCAGAGAATTTAAGTCTACTTTTTTACTAAATTTAATTCAATTTTTTACGACTTTAAGCGTCTTATCTGGAGCTCTGCATACATGCATTAGTAGCATATATTGAAATATATCCATAGACTTTCTTTGGTTATTGAAGGTAAATTACTGTACAAAAATTATGGTTAGTCATTAACCAAAAAAAAGTTAAGTCTACAAACACGCGGTTAATTTCGGTTCAGTAGCAAATATCTTACAAAGGTGCGAAACTTCTCCTATAACATAAAATTTCCGTTATACGCCGTAAATTTCCGTAGTCCTCCGTAGCATTTCGGAATGACTGTCAATTGACATCATTGTATCATGCATGATAGTATGTTGCTTTGTGCTTGGGTGAAACTCACATCTTACCATCGCGTTAATTTATTAAACGCATTAATATTTGATTCCATTATGCACTGCGCCTATTGCACAAGTCTCTCTGCACAAACCAACATACACATATGCAGCATGCAGTTAACGAACAAGAATGTTGCATCTGTACACATGCATGGTACCATTAAGCAGAATGTAAATAGACATTGGACATCAGGCAAGATGTAAGTGTCATCAAGCATGAAAAGGTGTCTACATACTAATTGAAAGTACCATCAAGAATCATGACACAGTCACAAAGAAGGATGTAATTTTTACCTAAATACCCTTCCATATTTGTCGGCACTGTGTGTTTGCTTAATTTCACTGAAGAACGTCTACTGGTAAATCTTACAAAAAAAGTGATAAATAAGACTGAGTAGCAATTTTTTCGGCGTTGCTGTTTAACGTCAAATTTGGCCTTTCAACGAACTTCTTAAAAGCCCATTGAATTTTAATGAAGAAGTTTCCCGCTTGTAGGTCCGAATGAATTAAATCAAATTTTGCAATTGGCAATTTGATAGAAATCCCCATAAAACATTGCACATAGCTTTCTGAAATAAACAGGCCACATTGAACGCATTCACGATATCCAACAGCTCTCTTTGCAAAGACCTATCTAGTGTTTCTTGGCCGTGTAAGATCTATAATTAGAACATCGTCACCTAAATATCTACTAATAGAAGAGCATATTTTGGGGAAACAAATTCAATAAGAGTATAAAACGTCCACGATCAATAATGTGTAGTTTGTTAAAGATATCACGGCAGTAAAAACATAGCACTTTAAAGAGACCACAATCTGGTACATTTGGTCAATTGTTGCGTCCGTGGCGGACAATACATTTTTAAAAAGAAAGCGTACAAAAAAGCAAACACAAAGTTCTTCGTAAGCTTGTTTTAATCTTAAAAACACATAATCGACAGTCATTCCAGTCAAATACAATACTAACAGTCAGCACTCTAGAGATCAAAATTGCGGATATAAATATTTAATTCAGGGATATCAAGTGTATCAAGTTCGAATTCCGGAAAAAATAGCCGGTAGTCTGGGGCATTAGGTCCCTTACAGGGATAAAAGGTAAATCCCCGCCCGAGCCGTAGCTAACTGATTTATTGTAGTCTTTCTAGTTGCAATTTCAGGTGAGTACAATGCGGAATATTACGGATATTTGCAACATGTCGAAGATTTTCGGAAAGTAGCGAAGAGGTTTTCGTCAGTTAATATTCATGTCCGTGCCGGCCGCTAACTTATCAGAATCAATAAAATAGAACCAGGAAAAATCGGTACCGATCGCAAATTTCCGGAATTCCGATAAAGCTTTAACATAATTTGTTCTCAAATGATCGCGTACTCGAACGAATCTGTCCCTACGCCTCCAACTCCCTTTAAATCTCATCGGACGTACATTGATCTCAAAATCTATCCTTGACGACTCAAATCATATTTCCTGAATAGTTTGGCCTATTGACGTCCCTGTAATTATAACAATGGTCTTTTGGATAAACACCGCTAAGTTGTTGCAATATAATAACCGTTTAAAATAGTTACCGGTTTTCATTTAATAAAATGATTAAGTCATATTCGAGATTTCAGCGATTGCCAATATTTTGCTTTTGTTTCTCATAAGCATATGGTGCTTGGTATCTGCTATTGACTCCTATGTAGATTGCAAATATTACATAACCCTTACAGCGGCCGAGCGCAGATATCTGCATTTGGCCGCTAAAAAGAAAAATCTTTGCGCATTAATTTAATTCAAATCTCATTATCATAATCAAAATCATCATCATCGTCGTCGTCGTCACTACTACCACCACCACCATCATCATCATCATCATCATTCTTCTTCTTCTTCTTCTTCCTCCTCCTCCTCATCATCATCATTAACAACAACAGCAACACCAACTTAACATCATCATCAAACAACAATAAACATCGGTAGCATACAATGTGCTTCATCAACCATACATAATTATATGCGTTAAAACACCATAATAGAACAGCATGAATGAAGCTGTCTATTACTCTTTTATATTTCCTATACCAATATTTTTTTTTCGTTAATTGAAGGACTAGTTGAAATCTTCTATAAAAGCCCTCCCACCCCCCCAAAATAAAAAAAAATAAAACATAATAATAATAACCCTAGCAAACAACAATAAACATAGGTTAGTTAGTATACACTGTGCTTTAGCAACCATGCATAATGAATGTTTATGACTTCGGACCGTTGTGATCAAATTTAAAAAAGCAAGATGGTATGTATGCGGCACACAACACATAGATAATTATAGTTTTATACCTTAAACGTAGTTCATCAAAATAAAGATAAGTTATTATCTATGTAATACTTAAATTAGGTTTATAACGTATGCATATTTGTCTAAAACTTGTGAAATGTGATTCGTAAGCCGACGACAACATTATCATTCGGACCCTTCTCCCCACCTAACAATCGAGATTAAACACCTGTGGAGATCCCGATCTTATCAATGAATAAACCGGTTCAATGATGTCAAGTCAAATAAAACATACTATTACTATCCAAATAAATATCTATCAAAAAATGTAAATTGATATACCTACTTAACTAAAACTAAACTTAAACGATTAAGCAAGAAAAATATATAAAGAAGAAGCAGGCAAAGTAGACAAATTAATTGTAACATATGTTTTCTCAGTCTCCCACTGTTGAACAATATAAATAGTATTTATCGCCACCCCAAAAGGGATCTTTATCACACGTTTGGCTCAACTAATATATAATTGTGACAGGACAAACTGTCAACAAATACCTTGTTAATGTTTTATACATAACTCCAATCAAAGGTCAACTTCCAAGGAAACTGCGGCATGTTAAAACTGTTGATTATGACAAAATGTTGTTTAGTACAAATCAGTACAATAGCGTCTGTTATGTGGCCTATACTAATCCAGTTAAATAAAACTTTAATCGCAGAAAAGTTTAGATTCTTTACACCTTTAAAGGGGCCTTTTCACAGATTTTGGCATTTTTTTTAACTTATTCATTAAATGCTTTATATTGATAAATGTAAACATTGGATCATAAATGCTCCAGTAAAAAATCAAGAAAAAAAATTAAAAAAAAAGGAAATGTACATTGCCCGGAGCAGGGTTCGAACCAGTGACCCCTGGAGTCCTGGCAGAGTCCTGTAGTATAAACGCTTATGCCTACTGAGCTATTCCGCCGAGTACACATTCTCGACGTATTTTATACCTTATATAAGCAATCTTCGTAGTTTCACAAAATTTAACGACAAAAACAGAACTCTCCAAATTATTCAATCGTTTCGCGTTGCAACGCTTTATAATTTTTAGGTTTTAAAATCGTCAAAAGATGCATATAATGGCTATATTAGAGCATGGTTAATGTTCAGTATTACTGTTTCCTCACAAATATCATAACTAAAACGAAAACTTACGAATCTGAAACAACTTTTTTTAATTTTGTCAATTTACCAAAGCGTGAAAAGATTCCCTTTAAGAAAATATATATAACAGTTCTTTCCTGTTTTAACAAAATGATACATTTAAAAATAAATTATGAAGCATCGCTAGCAATATTAGAAAGAGAAGTAGAAGGAGAATTATTATCAATAGTAGCAGTAGCAGCAGCAGCAGCAGTAGCAGCAGCAGCAGTAAGCAGTAGCAGAATCAGTAGCAGTAGCAGTAGCAGAAGCACTAGCAGTAGCAGTAGAAGTAGCAGTATCAGTAGCCGTATCAGTAGCAGTAACAGTAGCAGCAGCAACAGCAGCAGAAGCAGCAGCAGCAGCAGTAGCAGTAGCACTATCAGAAGCAACAGCAACAGCGGCAGTGGCAGCGGCAGTGGCAGTGGCAGTAGCAGTGGCAGTAGCAGTGGCAGTAGCAGTGGCAGTAGCAGTGGCAGTAGCAGTAGCACTATCAGTAGCAGCAGCAGCAGCACTGGCAGCGGCAGTGGCAGCGGCAGTGGCAGTGACAGCGGCAGCGGCAGTGGCAGCGGCAGTGGCAGCGGCAGTGGCAGCGGCAGTGGCAGCGGCAGTGGCAGTGGCAGTGGCAGCGGCAGCGGCAGCGGCAGCAGTAGCAGTAGCAGTAAGAGTAGCCGAAGCAGTAGCAGTAGCGGCTTTTTGCTTTTTTTGTTTTAGAAGTGTTTGTCGTATAAGAAGAACGCAAGGAAGACAAATTAATTGTAACATGTGTTATCTTAGTCTCCGTTGTAGAAGTATTTGTTGTATCTACACAGCCATTTTTCAGTCACCTGAGAGACATGTTTTTATAAGAGATTTAATTGTGGACCAATACATCGTGTATTAATATCAGTGTACCCACTGGGACACCACATGGGGCGAGGATTAACAGATAAACTAGGCCTTCAACTAATTATGCGCCTAGAGGCAAACAATACTATAACTTACTGATAATTTTAGGATTGGGATGTGTTTGTATCTTATTTGAAATTAGCTAGCTTAATTCAAAAACTAATTATAGCCTCAATATTATCACAAGAACATCATCACATATTCATTGTGCAATATATAATCATATCACCATCACAATATGCCAGAGCGTTAGTATTTATTGTGCATACATATCCTACAGCAACATTTACAAAACTTATTACAAACCAACCGCT
>NC_068360.1:98703934-98706434 GCF_020536995.1 Dreissena polymorpha | reverse complement strand
TCTGAAAAATACGATTTCGCGATTTCTTCAAAGATCGAGCGAGCCTTTTTACCTGTTACTTATATATATCTAATTTAAGGTTACACAAATGTAAAGTTGTCGTGGCCGAGTGGGTAAGGCGATGAAATTTAAATCTTTTGGGATTTTCCCGCGCAGGTTCGATTCCTGCCGACATCGCATACTTTTTGCGACGCGTTTTATTTCTTTTCTAACGTAATTTGATTTAATATAGCACATAAGCTATGTTTATTGTTAAATATGTTGAAAATTGTATGCACATCCTTCAATTTTAAAATTAAAACAACGTTATGGCTAAATTGATTAATTTACTGCTGAAAATACGAATGATGCATGTTGCATTTTTATTTTTATTTCAAAAAGGAAACGGTAAATCTGTCTATTTTTTGGTATTTTTGCTGTATATAGTGTTTCTATAAAAACTTAATTTAAAATATAACTTAAATGATACTATTTTGAATTTTATGACACTTTGTTTTTAACCGACCCAATTTTTACTTGGCTGAAATCACTTACATTTCATGGCGCTATTCCATAGATTAAAATTTGTAAAAAATAAATGTCTGTAAAAGAATACTTATTTCATCTTGTTTAAACTTTAAACACCTTTACTGCATCTGTACACACCAACTGCATGCCCATATTTGGAAATTTGAATGAATTATGGAACTTTTATATAACCCAGGGGTGAAAATAAACTGGACAAAAGCCGAGCGTGAGGGTGGTTTTGAAAAAATCGGTTTATTTTTTTTAAGCATGAAAAGCTACCTACAAATTTGCATGTAGTTTAGTGAAATGATGCTGATTAGGAAAATAATTAATTAAATTATATTTGGATATGTGCCCATTAGAGGTGCGCAAGCTTAAAAAGGTAGAATTACCGAAATTCCCGTTCTTACACGTTGTAGCATGGATCGGGTATTGAACACGATACACGTGTGTATTAGCACCCTACTGTAGTCCCGGCGGGGTTATCAACTGCACCAATACACCGGTAAGCAACCAGGGGAATATCATATGAAAAAAGAACTATCATGCATGTTTGATTTGTTAAAGTGTGTCACAAAATTTCCCTAACTGCCGATGTCGGCTATAATTTCGGTATAAACATGCAAAGAAATTAACATATATATAATGTTAATGCCGATATGTTATTGGACATTTTGTATGTCAAATGTTCATTATTTGTATTAAAATTAAGACGATTGTATTGAACACGATACACGTGTGTATTAGCACCCTACTGTAGTCCCGGCGGGGTTATCAACTGCACCAATACACCGGTAAGCAACCAGGGGAATATCATATGAAAAAAGAACTATCATGCATGTTTGATGTGTTAAAGTGTGTCACTAAATTTCCCTAACTGCCGATGTCGGCTATAATTTCGGTATAAACATGCACAGAAATTAACATATATATATAATGTTATTGCCGGTATGTTATTGGACATTTTGTATGTCAAATGTTCATTATTTGTATTAAAATTAAGACGATGCTTATTTGCCAGAAAGCGTTTATTTCAAATTCAAAACAAGCAATAATCATACATAATACCAAAATATAAAACTAACAAAATGGCAACACTCTCGCTTAACGCAACGTTCAGAAGCACGCGCACTTAACAAAATTATTGCAACTGATGCAAGCTGTAATTATATGTGACTACTTGCTATACAACCAGTATCATGCGAAAATTGATCTTATTTAATTGTGGTTCCCTCTTTGAATTTATGTTGCCTGTCGACTTTTAGAATAATGTGTCAGTAAGAAATGTATTGCTTGCTCTACAACCAGCATCATGCGAAAATGGATCTTATTAATTGTAATCCCTCATTGAACTTAAGTTGTCAGTCGACTTTTAGAATAATGTGTCAGTAATAAATGTTTTCTTCAGTTCACATGTTTTTTTAAGAAAATTTAGTGAAGGATGCAAATGTGGTCTTATTTATTTTTTTCTGTGTCTTCAATGTATCTATTTATATGTGACCTGCGTGCTTATTTTTTTTTCAAGAAATGAAAGATGCAAATGTGTCTTATTTTAATTTTATCCATGTCTAAATGTGGCTTATTTATATAAGATAAAATGATATACTGCCAGTGTCATGCAAAAAGGATCTAATTTCTTAATATCCACATTCACGCTTTGTTCTTTATTAACACCGTCTTTAATTAGGCTATCTATTTAAAGTACAGATTACTGTGAACTTATAATTGTGCAACGGTGATGTTGATCCATTATCGTTGTTAATTTAAAATGTAGACAACAAGTTAGCAATTAATGAAATCAGTTATTTTGGAAGTAAATCTAATTTTTTCTGTACAGTAGCCAGGTGGATGTGTATTGAGCGGATAAGATAGGGATCACCACAACAAGTTTCTAATACACAGTATAGACTTCCCCTATTATTATTAATTACCTGATTGGAATAAATAAAGTGTTAAAGATCATTTCATGTAAAAAGCAGGATTTCTGACATAA
>NC_068360.1:98699676-98703834 GCF_020536995.1 Dreissena polymorpha | reverse complement strand
TTCTTCTTCCTCCTCCTCCTCCTCATCATCATTAACAACAACAGCAACACCAACTTAACATCATCATCAAACAACAATAAACATCGGTAGCATACAATGTGCTTCATCAACCATACATAATTATATGCGTTCAAAACACCATAATAGAACAGCATGAATGAAGCTGTCTATTACTCTTTTATATTTCCTATACCAATATTTTTTTCGTTAATTGAAGGACTAGTTGAAATCTTCTATAAAGCCCTCCCCCCCCCCCCAAATAAAAAAAAATTTAAAAATAATAATAACCCTAGCAAACAACAATAAACATAGGTTAGTTAGTATACACTGTGCTTTAGCAACCATGAATGTTTATGCCTTCGGACCGTTGTGATCAAATTTAAAAAAGCAAGATGGTATGTATGCGGCACACAACACATAGATAATTATAGTTTTATACCTTAAACGTAGTTCATCAAAATAAAGATAAGTTATTATCTATGTAATACTTAAATTAGGTTTATAACGTATGCATTTTTGTCTAAAACTTGTGAAATGTGATTCGTAAGCCGACGACAACATTATCATTCGGACCCTTCTCCCCACCTAACAATCGAGATTAAACACCTGTGGAGATCCCGATCTTATCAATGAATAAAACCGGTTCAATGATGTCAAGTCAAATAAACATACTATTACTATCCAAATAAATATCTATCAAAAATGTAATTGATATACCTACTTAACTAAACTAAACTTAAACGATTAGCAAGAAAAATATATAAGAAGAAGCAGGCAAAGTAGACAAATTAATTGTAACATATGTTTTTCTCAGTCTCCCACTGTTGAACAATATAAATAGTATTTATCGCCACCCCAAAAGGGCTCTTTATCACACGTTTGGCTCAACTAATATATAATTGTGACAGGACAAACTGTCAACAAATACCTTGTTAATGTTTTATACATAACTCCAATCAAGGGTTAACTTCCAAGGAAACTGCGGCATATTAAAACTGTTGATTATGACAAAATGTTGTTTAGTACAAATCAGTACAATAGCGTCTGTTATGTGGCCTATACTAATCCAGTTAAATAAAACTTTAATCGTTTAGATTCTTTACACCTTTAAGAAAATATATATAACAGTTCTTTCCTGTTTTAACAAAATGATACATTTAAAAATAAATTATAAAGCATCGCTAGCAATAGAAGAAAGAGAAGTAGAAGGAGAATTTTTATCATTAGTAGCAGTAGCAGCAGCAGCAGCAGTAGCAGCAGAAGCAGAAGCAGTAGCAGTAGCAGAATCAGTTGCAGTAGCAGTAGCAGTAGCACTAGCAGTAGCAGTAGAAGTAGCAGTAGAAGTAGCAGTAGCAGTAGCCGTATCAGTAGCCGTATCAGTAGCAGTAACAGTAGCAGTAGCAACAGCAGCAGAAGCAGCAGCAGCAGCAGCAGTAGCGGTAGCACTATCAGTAGCAGCAGCAGCAGCGGTAGTGGCAGCGGCAGTGGCAGTGGCAGTAGCAGTGGCAGTAGCACTATCAGTAGCAGCAGCAGCAGCAGCAGCACTGGCAGCGGCAGTGGCAGCGGCAGTGGCAGTGGCAGTGGCAGCGGCAGTGGCAGTGGCAGCGGCAGTGGCAGTGGCAGCGGCAGTGGCAGCGGCAGCGGCAGCAGTAGCAGTAGCAGTAAGAGTAGCCGAAGCAGTAGCAGTAGCGGCTTTTTGCTTTTTGTTTTAGAAGTGTTTGTCGTATAAGAAGAACGCAAGGAAGACAAATTAATTGTAACATGTGTTATCTTAGTCTCCGTTGTAGTAGTATTTGTTGTATCTACACAGCCATTTTTCAGTCACCTGAGAGACATGTTTTTATAAGAGATTTATAATTCTGGACCAATACATCGTGTATTAATATCAGTGTACCCACTGGGACACCACATGGGGCGAGGATTAACAGATAAACTAGGCCTTCAATTAATTATGCGCCTAGAGGCAAACAATACTATAACTTACTGATAATTTTAGGATTGGGATGTGTTTGTATCTTATTTGAAATTAGCTAGCTTAATTCAAAAACTAATTATAGCCTCAATATTATCACAAGAACATCATCACATATTCATTGTGCAATATATAATCATATCACCATCACAATATGCCAGAGCGTTAGTATTTATTGTGCATACATATCCTACAGCAACATTTACAAAACTTATTACAAACCAACCACTCAAGCTTTAATTAAGATTGATTTCAATTTATATTATGACATACATTAAAGATCACTGTCAATTAATTAAAAAATAGCTTGATGCTTCGTACTCAGCGATTTAAAAAAAAGAAACGTTGCGTACACATTAATTGGGGTTAATAAAAAAAGTCTGCATTTAAAATAATCAAATTTAAATAATACTAGATTTAGTTTCAAATTGTCGCTCAAAAAATGTATCAGTTATATCAGTTACTAGGGAATCGATTTGTTTAATCTCCGCAATCCAATAATAATTATGGTGTTTGTATGACAAATTAATAGCTATTCGTCATTGAATGTATGATGCTCATAAAAATATTGAAACAATAACCACAACAACAACAACATATGTGATTATGTATATATCTTCTTCAGATACTCTGTGTCATACTTTCAAAATTATTCTCATAAGATTCATAATAATAAAATAAACACTATTGCAATCTTAGTAAAAACCAACTTAGCCGTTATGCTAATGATTTTATGTTCAGTATGCGTGTACATTTCAATATTATATAACAAGTGCTCACAAATACCTATGTTTAATAAATATTAAAAACATGAGAACCAATGAAGGTTTTGCATTTTAATAGACTAGTTTTACCGTGTGTGTACATTCATATAAAATCTTTTGAAAATCACACTTGAGATAATGTCTTTAGGTTTTGCTATTTCTAATCGATTTAAACACCATAAAACCACCGTATTTTCTCTTACATTCTAAATTTTCTTACATTTCCTTTTTAAGCCAAAATATTTATGTTTTCATGATTCTAAATTTTCGGACATACGGATTTTCGTACAGTCAGTTAAACAGCGCTATTTCATCAGATTTTGGCCCTGTTTTTGCTTATCTGATGACCCTTCGGTCATGCATTTTTACAACCGGATTAAAGTAATAAAACAGAATCATGCCTAAGGGCAATCGACCATTACATTTGCGTACTTGGGTAAATTACCTTGTAAACCTCTAATAAGCAATGGTTCCTTCCAACAGCGTTTGAAATGATATCGTATTAAGAAAGCCAAACGTTTATTGTTTTTACTTTTTATATATTATTTCAGTTGATTGCAAAGCTGTTAAGTTGTATTTTTTAAAGTAAAGAACGAAGGGAACAACACAATAAAATTATGTACACTGATGTATTATTTCTACTTCAATTAAATAATTGACAAACAAACATAACACACTTGTCTCTAAATATTTTTCGTATTTAAATTTTCCAACACGAAAAACAATATCTTTAAGTGAACGGAAACTTATAATTATTACGGCATATAGTAAAAGCAGAGTTGTCTCAACCATAAGTAAAATAAAAAATAAAAAATGACACAGCTTATTTTTCCCTCAAGTGTTAATGATAATATGGATAAACAATTAAAAATACATGAAGTCAATTGTGTTGATTACTCGTTATTGAAATATTGCAATGCCAATTATAAGACATCTGATTAAAAACAAAATGTATGGTGGAATACCTAATCTGGAAATACAAACTAATGATACTATTAATGCAACAACAACAATCACATCTTTTCAAGCGCAATCAGAAAACTGCTACAGCTTTGTATTAACAAACATAAATATGTTTGTGCTTTTAGATTTAGATAAACTTCAAATCTTTAAGCGTGCTATGAATTGAATATAATTTATATTTAAAAGTTTTGCTACTCTGTTGATAACTAGCAACAGCAAAAAGGAAGATACCATTTTTTATCATCTAATTTTATTTATATTTCATTGTGTATTTGTTTATGATCACAAGGATTGTTTGGATAACAGAGTGTGTCTTGATATACCGGTACCCTTAAAAATATTTTTATGAATTGCAATGAAGCGTAGAAATTAAACAGGCCCTAATACAGACACCATTTTTATCGGAATGCGATTATAGTTTCAATAGCAACTCGTAACGCTTTTTGGATTGAATGTGAA
>NC_068360.1:98692176-98697176 GCF_020536995.1 Dreissena polymorpha | reverse complement strand
TATCAATAATACGTATATAAACAAAACGCGTTCCTTGCATAAGTGATAATAAAGCGCGTGCCCGTGCCACTCGTCCTCCAAATACTTACTAAATATAACACAACGTATCTACAATCATTGCGACTAACTCAAACCTCAGTAAATAAGTAACCAGGATAAATATACGTTTAGGTAATTAAGATATAAAACATACATATAGAAAATTACATGTTCCCTGTCTGCCGAAACCGATCCATGGACTATAGCCACAAGAGGTTCCTATGTACCTATGTAGCCGGATTGCGCCCTCAGAGCGCCCAACACCGACACAGATCACGCTACTCTCCGGTCAAACACAATACTTCATAGGACTGCTGCCTTTGTCACCATATTATCAGAATCATTAACGTGCAAAATGGAAACTTTCAACTGTCCTTTCACTTCATACATAAGCCATTGCCGATCTTCAATGATCGCTTATTTCCGAGGGATGCATTTTATTTTTTTCAAACTTCGAATTTTGATATATGTTTAACTTATTCATTTAGATTACATTATTTTCACTATAAATATTGACTTTGATCCAACTATCATCTGAAAAATACGATTTCGCGATTTCTTCAAAGATCGAGCGAGCCTTTTTACCTGTTTACTTATATATGTCTATTTTAAGGTTACACAGAAGTGAAGTCGTCGTGGCCGAGTGGGTAAGGCGATGAATAAGAAATCTTTTGGGATTTTCCCGCGCAGGTTCGATTCCTGCCGACATCGCATACTTTTTGCGACGCGTTTTATTTCTTTTCTAACGTAATTTGATTTAATATAGCACATAAGCTATGTTTATTGTTAAATATGTTGAAAATTGTATGAACATCCTTCAATTTTAAAATTAAAACAACGTTATGGCTAAATTGATTAATTTACTGCTGAAAATACGAATGATGCATGTTGCATTTTTATTTTTATTTCAAAAAGTAAACGGTAAATCTGTCTATTTTTTGGTATTTTTGCTGTATATAGTGTTTCTATAAAAACTTAGTTTAAAATATAACTTAAATGATACTATTTTGAATTTTATGACACTTTGTTTTTAACCGACCCTATTTTTACTTGGCTGAAATCACTTACATTTCATGGCGCTATTCCATAGATTAAAATTTGTAAAAAATAAATGTCTGTAAAAGAATACTTATTTCATCTTGTTCAAACTTTAAACACCTTTACTGCATCTGTACACACCTACTGCATGCAATTTTTTGGAAATTTGAATGAATTATGGAACTTTTATATACCCCAGGGGTGAAAATAAACTGGACAAAAGCCGAGCGTGAGGGTGGTTTTGAACAAATCGGTTTATTTTTTTTAAGCATGGAAAGCCTACCTACAAATTTGCATGTAGTTTAGTGAAATGATGCTGATTAGGAAAATAATTAATTAAATTATATTTGGATATGTGCCCATTAGAGGTGCGCAAGCTTAAAAAGGTAGAATTACCGAAATTCCCGTTCTTACACGTTGTAGCATGGATCGGGTATTGAACACGATACACGTGTGTATTAGCACCCAACTGTAGTCCCGGCGGGGTTATCAACTGCACCAATACACCGGTAAGCAACCAGGGGAATATCATATGAAAAAAGAACTATCATGCATGTTTGATTTGTTAAAGTGTGTCACAAAATTTCCCTAACTGCCGATGTCGGCTATAATTTCGGTATAAACATGCAAAGAAAGTAACATATATATAATGTTATTGCCGATATGTTATTGGACATTTTGTATGTCAAATGTTCATTATTTGTATTAAAATAAGGACGATTGTATTGAACACGATACACGTGTGTATTAGCACCCTACTGTAGTCCCGGCGGGAATATCAACTGCACCAATACACCGGTAATCAACCAGGGGAATATCATATGAAAAAAGAACTATCATGCATGTTTGATGTGTTAAAGTGTGTCACAAAATTTCCCTAACTGCCGATGTCGGCTATAATTTCGGTATAAACATGCAAAGAAATTAACATATATATAATGTTATTGCCGGTATGTAATTGGACATTTTGTATGTCAAATGTTCATTATTTGTAAAAAAAATTAAGACGATGCTTATTTGCCAGAAAACGTTTAATTCAAATTCAAAACAAGCAATAATGATACATAATACCAAAATATAAAACTAACAAAATGACAACACTCTCGCTTAACGCAACGTTCAGAAGCACGCGCACTTAACAAAATTATTGCTACTAATGCAAGCTGTAATTAATATGTGACTACTTGCTATACAACCAGTATCATGCGAAAATTGATCTTATTTAATTGTGGTTCCCACTTTGAATTTATGTTGCCTGTCGACTTTTAGAATAATGTGTCAGTAAGAAATGTATTGCTTGCTCTACAACCAGCATCATGCGAAAATGGATCTTATTTAATTGTAAATCCCTCTTTGAACTTAAGTTGTCAGTCGACTTTTAGAATAATGTGTGAGTAATAAATGTTTTTCTTCAGTTTCACATGTTTTTTTTAAGAAAATTTAGTGAAAGATGCAAATGTGTCTTATTTATTTTTTTCTGTGTCTTCAATGTATCTTATTTATATGTGACTGCGTGCTTTTTTTTCAAGAAATGAAAGTTGCAAATGTGTCTTATTTTATTTGTATCCCTGTCTTAAATGTGGCTTATTTATATAAGATAAAATGATATACTGCCAGTGTCATGCAAAAAAGGATCTAATTTCTTAATATCCACATTCACGCTTTGTTCTTTATTAGCACCGTCTTTAATTAGGCTATCTCTTTTTAAAGTACAGATTACTGTGAACTTAATAATTGTGCAACGGTGATGTTGATCCATTATCGTTGTTAATTTAAAATGTAGACAACAAGTTAGCAATTAATGAAATCAGTTATTTTTGGAAGTAAATCTATTTTTTTCTGTACAGTAGCCAGGTGGATGTGTATTGAGCGGATAAGATAGGGATCACTACAACAAGTTTCTAATACACAGTATAGACTTCCCCTATTATTGTTTTTGTTATTTACCTGATTGGAATAAATAAAGTGTTAAAGATCATTTCATGTGAAAAGCAGGATTTCTGACATAATTTCAATCGTTTTGCTTTTATACACAATTTCATGGAACAATGAATATATTGGCGCGATGGAACACAATTTATAAATCAAGCTGACAGTATAGTATCAGTTTTTAATTATGTGTAATTTAATTCGCATCTCCCTTAACTCGTTCAATGACACGTGAACTTATATCAATTATAAAACATCACGTGCATCATTAATTTTTTTTTAATTATGAAAACATATTATATGTTCTACATGGTTTTGTTTAGTTTTTTTTCTCAACCAGAGAGACATTATAAAACATTGTTATATATAAAGCGCTTTACTTTTCTTCATTACATAAAGATATATCGATTTTTTTGTTAAGTGTACGTGCTTGACATATTTATAAAAAGGCAGTGTTTATTTTTGTAATAAAATCGAAAATTGACATTTAATTTGATGCAATTCACATTGTTTAGCGGCCAAGCGCAGTATTCCGCTCTCGGCGACCGATGGTGTATTGCAATATATACAATGAAAAGCTGGGTTTCTGACATAATTTCAATCGTTTTGTTGACGCGGAAGTGCTTTTTGGTGGACAAAAATACTATTGTTCCCTTTATTGAAACCTTAATCAGTGTTTTTTTACACTTGAAGGTTTGTACAGCGGGGATTTCGGTACCGGCGCGGGTTTATGTGCTTGTTAAGAATTACCGAAATCCCCGCTAAGAGGCAACATATGCTGATTTATGCTTTGATTAAACATTGATAACTAAATTGCAAAAGTGTATAGCATATTGTAAATAAGGTAGTACGATAGCATTTGTTTCATCAGATTTGTTTGGAAAATACTTTCTGAAGACTTATTATTACTATGTCATGTTATATTTACATATACTTTTGTGTAACCAATGTTTTAAATGTACATTTTACCTTTTTTACATTCGTTTACACATTTTTCACATTAATAAATTATTTAATAATGGAAAAAATATTCTGATAAGAGTGTTTAAATGATTAACACTAATATGATTGTGTACAAATCAACATTAATGCAAAGCCAAAACCCAAACATAATGACATATAGACCCTTTAAGGCGTAATATGGGGGATTGGCGTAAACATGGGTGATTTCGGCTCTGGGCGTACGAATGTAGCAGTACCGAAATCCCCGCTAATTATTTTCCAAAAGAAGTAACCGAATGGGAGATAATACATGTCACTGGTTGCTAATGAAAAAAAAACACTATAATAATTGTGTTGACACTTGAAGGTTTGTACAGCAGGATTTCGGTACCGGCGCGCGTTTAAGTTCTAGTGTAGAATTACCGAAATCCCCACTGAGAGGCAACTTAATGCTGTCAAGAGTGCTTAATAATTAAAATTAATATCATTTTTTTGCACCTTAACTTTCATGTGAAGTCAAAAACCATTCATACCGATGACCTATTGACCCTTTAAGGCGTAAATATGGGGATTTCGGTACTAGGCGGGCGAATGTAGAATTACCGAAATCCCCTTTTCATCATCGCACATTAGTGTAACATAAATTTTAACACAATATATGTATGGAAACTCATATGATTCGCGTAATGTGAAAATGATAATTATGCTATGATTCGACCACGAAACTTGACGTGACTTAATACCGGACATTATGGAATGGAGCTACGCTGGCCGTATTTGACATAAGACCTATTTTCGCATATTATCTTATCAATGCTTATATGAATTTGATTGCTATAATCTAATGCGTATTCGACACGAAATTATTGTCAAGGTTTTTCATTTTGTCAATATTTATCATAGCAGGGGACATTGCTGACATCAATATGGATACTGTTTACATTTTCGGTCGAGAAATGATATGACTTATTATCAAGATTATTTTATAGTACGGTAGCGTTCTCTACACAAGTTAGATTTATTTGTACTGGTAAATTGCTCTTATACTCACC
>NC_068360.1:98672176-98689676 GCF_020536995.1 Dreissena polymorpha | reverse complement strand
AGCAAATATCATAACTACAATGCAAATTTGCAAATCCGAAACAATTTTTTTTCAGTTTTGTCAATTTATCAAAGTGTGAACAAGTCCCTTTCATAATCTCTGTTTTGAATGGAGTTTTCTTATCAGATGTTCAAGTTCAATAAGGGCAATAATTGGTACTGTCGCACTCCTAAACATATATTGCCTACATAAATAGTATACATGCATTTTCAGAAAATACACTAAAGAGATTTCTTAACATGTTAGTAAAATCAACAATATTACTCAAAATGTCATAGGTTCATTATCAAAGGTACGCACCATATTCAAACAAATAAAACAGCAATATAGACAAAGAATGTGTTTAACATATATTTTTCTGTATCGATTATCATCAATTAAAATCGACGCCTGTGGCTTTCTATTAACGACCTATTTTAACAAAGAACAACAATACACAGGTTTTATATGCAGGAAACTCCAAATACAAAGGGGGGGGGGGGCATGCAACTGTTGACATTATGCATTATTATGCGCATGTGTTTGTTTCAACACTTGTCATATGCTCGTCAATACAAAGGTTGTTGCAAAGAGTTATGTTTTTAGCCGTGTATGTAATTGATAGAACATGTAACACGGGTGAAACATTCGACCGTTGATGTATATATTTGCATCAGTAAAGTAAAGTTACATTCTGGTTAAACTAACGTGGTGTTAATGTTGTCGCTTTAAGCCTATGTTGAATATCAAAGCATAGTAGCTTGAAGAATTGTTTGACAATACATATTGTTTCTTTGACATCATTAGACATGTTTCGGGTGGCATACATCACTGAATGCAGATCAACAAATGACACATATATTCACTTATCGTAAACCTGTTTTACATATAGCTCGTATGGTATACTGATCAGGGGTTACAGGCTGTGTCACATGACCACAACCACGTAGACCCGATGTCTGAAACTTGCCGGGACAGAAAACAAAATTTCTATTTCATAATTCTGCAATATATTTCAATATAATGTTTAAAGGTATTCATACTGCCCAAAGTCCGTACTTCTTTTGGATGTTTATGAATATGAACCAAATATATACTTTATATTGAAGTAATCAATATTTAAACAATTACACATACACTCACAATTATGCACTTGTATGCATGTTTATAAAACTATTAGAGTCTCGGATTTTCTTAATAGATTAACTTTTCTATTGATTGTATTTTTTTACAAGTTTCACAGCATTTTAAAGATTGAAATAGTTCTAAAGCTATTATTGTTTAACACAGATTTACTCTCCATACAGGAACTACATCGTATGTAAAGATGTGCACCATGCCGATGAAACTGGGCTGCGTTTATCCCGGGTCGAGAAGCAGGAGGGAGATTATGAAAACGTCCTTCGTTCATAATTCGTCCGTCAGTCTGTTCGCATCATGCGTGTGATACTTAAGCAAAATTAACTTTTCTATCAGGACTGCATAACTTCATTAAAAATAAATATGTATTTCATGAAATATTTCAATAATGGTGTCTTCTAGGAATCGTTATTGTTGAACGGATTTTCTCAAATACCATGGTATGATATATCTTCCAAACGGTTCCGTTAATATAAATGTACTTAATCAGATGCAATACAAATTGTGTATACATGTAAGCTGTTGCAATCTTATGGATGAGATTATATTATTACGCCGTTGTTGTTCTACAGCTGATTTTGGGAGTGTTTAGCATACTATATTAAAGTCATAAGTTTCGGATACAAATAGTTTCCTAAATGAGTTTTTTCTTAAAATATGTTTGATTTTGACCTCATCTTACTTATCACACGGCGTACATCAAGTATACAACTATGCAATATGAGCTGAAGGCTGATGTATCATGTTGTTTAAACATCCACGTCGATCTGCTTTGTGCACATCTATTGTAAATATAAATACAATGTTGTGCATTTATTTGAATGAACTCGTTCTTTATATAATTGTTTAACAATACCTTCTCGCCAAATCACAAGTTTGCATTGTTGTAATTTGTAAACTCAAATATTAGCTTTTAGCTGAACGGGTTATTTGAAATTAAAAGACACATATGCAACAATTAGCCTTACCAATGAGAAAAACGTACGATTTGAACACCGTGTGCCAATTAATCATTAGTCAGAGAACAGTAAGTACAAAACGTTTTGACAATTTGAGTTGATGCAAGTAATCCTTATCTAATATTCTATACCGGTAGGCTAACGGAATGTACCCTTGCCCAAGTTGCGAGAGGATGTTATTGGTTAGTGACAAAATTAGCTGCATAAACTCTCGTTATGAGCTTCCTTTTAATGTATATTCACAATCATTCCCGGTTGAAACCCAATTACTCAACGATTGTGATTCAATACTTGTAAAACATGAAATACACTATCAGTTGGGCTAAAATGTTGTTTCAAGATGACATGGGATTCCGTATGTGTGTATGCGCTTAATGACTTATTATTGCATTTCACAAGAAAGCCCAGCTAGGATTAATTTTGGACAGAGTTTGTTTAACCAACAGTTGCATTTGCTGAAGTTTATTGCAGAAAGTTTGGTTTCTAAAACTTTGTTTAATTGAACGTAAGTCTTATTTTATTTCAGTGCTGAGGACGCATATATTCAAGCTGTTATATTCAAAGAATATCGGACATGTTTACATGGAACTATTAAGAGTCTTACTGTATGTTTAATTCGTTCATATTCGGTATGAAAACAGTCGGTCATAGATTTAATTTTATTCTTAGATTTGGATTCCCTTTTCTAATATAAAGAGGTATGTTGTTTCGCACACTTGTATTGGTGGCTATGTAAAGCAAGAAAGTTGGTTAAATGCAAGTAACTTGACAATAAATATTCTTGTTGCGTTGGAATTGTATAATTGCTTTAAATTTACGTATCGGGTGAGATAACAGAATGGCTATGGCATCTGTTTAAAATTTATAATGCATAAATTTAGTTTTGCATAACTGAATATAGAGTGAATAGACTGGACACAATCATACTAGCATGTATATATCAAAAAAGAGAAACGGTGTGATCTGTCAGATGCATAACTACATGAAGCATTGCAGAACAAACAGATTCATATCGCGCTGTGACTGGAAATAAGAGAAAATTTTCCGTCCAGACGAGTACACACAATTGAACACATCTCTGTGCGATTTGAAACGCTCGCGTTCTTTTGAGAGAAAGCTATTTTATAAAAAAAAATACAAATTTCCGCTCGGCAGTTTAAGAACAGTGGAACAAACTCAATTTCAATCTATTCTGTGCATTGACTGGCTGAATACAGTGTTATCATGTTCAAACAAGACGGAGACGTCCAAGCCGAGAATGTTTTTTTTTCGCCATTTTTTAGCCTGCATTATTTTTATCAAGTGTTTAAATGCCAATCACTTTCCAGAAATATCAGCAAGAAAGTCATTAGTGTTTATTTCGTATTAGTACTTGCGCATTACTCGGCTTTACTCGTTACGAAATGTTTCCACCGGATCACAAAAAATCAGTTACCGCTGAGAAAATTTGAATGAAATTCCTTATATATAGGGGGATATAGTCTCCAAAGGCGGATACAGAAACAACCACACGGCATCCAAGCGTGTGCATGTTAAGTCCTCAAAAGGGGAATTGTTGTTAGGTATGTGGTAATTACTAACTTAGCCATAGTGTCCGTATTACCATTACGATTTAGAAACACACTATTGAAACTCCGACACATGATGAATGTTGGGTATGTATGGTTGACTCATAGGCACGCCTGTATACATACAATATACATGTGCATTTTAAGAAGAACATATACTTAAAGAAATACTCGAAGTAACTTCTAAAGCAGCACTCATAAAATTATTTATTTATTACTGACGTTATCCTCGTCTTTTTTAATGTGGATTACGAAATAATACATCGTCTGTATACTTTCACCAGTCTATCCCAAATGCAAATGCAGTAAATCCAACTGATCGATCAGTATTATTGACCTACGGACATTGATCTCAGGACACTGATATCATAATCTGATGCTCTGATGTACACATTAACATCGACTATGTATTATTTGACTGAATGCTGACAAAAAGCTCATCCATTCCCATTTAACATCCTGAATGATAATACACGTTCACCCGTTCCTTAAAAACCATGTTATTTTTATGGCAGAGCAAAGGTGTTGTATGTATCACTTATTTATGTGAAAAACTTATTATGCATGGATTGCACATACGGTGCAATATTGAGTCAATATACTTAGGTGATGTTGTGATCGACAAGTCTCCAGTCTAGACGCAAGATTGATCAAATATTGGAACAAATAAGTGTGTTCTATTGCATTGTAATAAAATGATATATGTATGCACAAGTGAATAAATAGCATCTGCCTGCCCGTGCGCCCATGACGGACGATGTAACCATACCAGCACGTTGTCCAGAAGTGTCAGATTGTCATAAACGAATGACTTCCTGGATATTTGTAAAAATAAAAAACACATTATCAACAAGCCATATTCGAAATATCATGTAAATACTTTTTAACTGTGTTCATTCGAATTTCAATTATATGAAATTTACATAACACATGTCATGAACAAGTATAACAATAACACAAGGTCGCCGTGGTGTAATGGATATCATATCCTCCTAGCGATCGGGAGGTCATGGGTTCGATCCCCAACGTAGGAGCGATCTTAAGATGTCCCTCAAAGACACCAAGTACTGGTGTCTAGGCCCAGGAAACGGACTCGAGAGCGTTTATATGAGCCTCAGGCTTTAAATACAATCGAGCTTAAATAAATATGATTTAATTAATAATACAAAAACAATTGGTTTTATAAACAACCACTTACCTACTAATGGACGAGTTATGTGCAGTAGTTTCTATAAATTATGTATGTATTGTATATTGTTACATGATAAGTTTGCATCTGTGTTGTTAACTTTTCTTTCAACAATAGTTTTGTTTTATTTCACAATAATTGATAATCATTCATGTTTTGTGCCGGACTGAATTATTTTGCTGAACGGAGTTTGCTTAACTCGTTTGTTTAGCCTACTAATTTGGTATTTTGTATTGATAATATTTTTTTTTTATTTTGAAATTATACATATGGCGTACGATTAAATCCCGCTTTATAATGGACGATGACATAGACTTGCATTTTTGATGTGTTCAATACAACATATTGTTGTCAATATTGAGTTAATGACGGTATATAATTGCAACAATGGCAACACATTGGAAGATCAAACTTCTAGAGTTACCACATCGTTATTTATGTTGTTTAAATACGTTTATCTTTTAAATAAATATAACTACGTAATGTTGGACACGATTTATCTTCAAAATTCGTAATGTGTTCTTATAAATGTTAAACATATCTAAGCTTAATCACAACATGACTGCCGGAGACAAATTTTACACTTTTTAGTATGTCTAAGGCCGATTCGCATTAATGTGCTGTCCATTTATGCTTGACTAATCATACTACATCGTAATGTCGTATTTAAGTATCTCTGTCACATTAATACAAGGTCTGAAATTATTTTCTGATTGAAATGTCAAGGCAAATATATGCGTTATTTGTTTTAATGTAAGGAGATGTGTCTGCTGTCGTGATTGTGTCTGGAAGATCACGCTGATTTAAGCTTGAACAGCAGTTGTCGTTATCAGTCTATATTAAATATATGCTCTCTGTCTTATCTTATCGATTCCCCAACCAATTCGTTTGATGTTGGTTTATTAGACTGTTCAATAGCAACGTCTACCCCATACGATACTATAATTATGTCAACTAAAAATCAACAATTGGACTATTGCGAGTGTCATTTTACATTTACGATACCAATATCTGAAAAGCAGTCATTCATTATCCACTGAAAATGCTTTTAAGCAGACATCACTCTAATTACATGTTAGTATTATTATCACGGAATTTGGATGTCAGATGAAAACTTGTAATTTATTTTAACTTGGTTAGCTAACTCGTAAGACATTCAATACAAACTGTTACCGAGGTATGACTGGTACAATTTACATTCCTTCAGTGATTGCATACAAATTAATAAAAGCACGTTAACACATACAGTCAAAGAAAACAAAATAGAAAATAACTCTTACGTCATACTTTCGTCAAGTATCTACATACGTAACATACTATTGACAATAATGCGCTATATTTGATCCACATATCATACTAAGAAATGTTGCCCTAAACCAGTTCCGATACAATTCCTTTAAACCCCTTATCAAATTAATTAATATCCTACGTGACGCTTTAATTTAAACTAGGGATGTGACCGAATATCCGAACATTCGAAGATTCGAAAATCGGTCGTATACTCGAATCCAAAATTTATATTCGAATATTCTATTTGTATGCAACGATACTTCAGTCTAAACAAGTTATAAGAACATGTACAAAGTCGCAGTTTGGGTTAAGTGCAGATGACTTTCCTGTATAAATCATTGTTTTGATAACAGTTGTCTTCAATGAACGATCGAAATGATCATTAGCTAACGGGATGGTATAAGGAGAGGGACAAATCGCCTATTTACTAAAAATTTATATTGATGCAATATGAACACACGGTTTTCTGATAATCAGTCAAAAATGAATATAAATGTATGTGAAACATCAATGTGTTTCGATAATCATTTGATTTGTTTGATAAATGAAATATGTGTGTTTTTAAAGGTTTTTTCATCCCAGGTGGTATAATACAGAGTATCTTTGGACTTGATTGGGCCGCAGCTGACTTTTATTTTAGTGCGACATATCTATCAATAGCAATAAGCAACCGATATCTTAAAACACCATAGTGTGAATGCCTGATAAAATCAATAATTTGCCAATAAAATGCTGATAGGGTGTCAACAATTACTCTAAAGCACTCGAGTAGTAAAAGTAAATGGTAATAAGGGGCAATTAAGGGCTAAGTGATAGTAAGTTTATCCAAGACATACCTTGAATAGCAAATTTTATTGTTAATTTATAGAACGTACGTCGTGTTTTATAAATGTCGGGACAAATTGTCTCATATCAGGATGCCGAGCCAAATACCCCAAAAGCGGGTCTGTCCCACCAAGAATGCTGAATCTATATATTAAATCAATGTTTATTTAATCATAATTTAGTTACTTAAATATTAACCAATTAAATCGTCGAAGTTCTTAATTCCAGAAAAAAAATCGCGAATACAAAAGCATAATTATTATCGATGGGAAGTAATCCGAATAAATTAGAAGTATTGAAATAAATTAGAATTACGGTAATGTGTTTTCCGAAAATATCATATATCTTATGAAAACAAACATTGTTTATTTAAAAAGGAGAACATAATAATCAAGAATCTTTTTTTTTAATTATTTCTCTTAGTTTTTAAAGCTGCACATATTATACGATATATAGTGGTATTAGTGGAAATATGAAATAGTACGTTGCTCCTGACGGTCATAAATTCGGACATTTTAATGCATGGTTTAAAAATCGAATTTTTGAATATATTCGAATAATGACAATCGAATATTCGAATATCATTTTCAGTATTTGTTGCCATCCCTTATTTAAACAACATATGTATAAAAAACAAGTTCTGAATTGCAATTTCATGACGTGACTATATATACAATAATCAGTTTTGCCGGCGCGGTATAAATTAAAGTCATCATGTCATATGTTATATATTTAGAAAATTGATGTTATGTGTATCGGGGTTCATTGCTAAACAAGCGTCTGTTTGCAATTCTCGAAAATTATGTTAGTTTACTGTTAAGGAGACATTTCATATTAATGTGCAATGATCCGTGTGTATGACTCGAGTACATTTCAGATTGCAGTTTTTACTTAACGGTTTCGCGACGTACACAACGTTTGACATGCAAGGATAGGCGTTCCGTACATCGATATGGTAGGATATCATCGAACAGTAACTGAAATTAATAATAACAGTATCATATAAGCTCGGCTGTTTTACGAGAAAACCCGAGGTATATTCATAGCCAGTTCGTCGTTCGTGTCGTGTCGTCCGCGTCGTGCTAAAACCTTAACATTTTGTCAAAGTTTTGCACATTGGCTCTAAAATCAAAGTGCTTCAACCTACAACATTGAAACTTCATATGTAGCTGCACCTTGATGAGTTCTACATGCCATACCCATTTTTGGGTCACTAGGTCAAGGTCACTGTGGCCTTTAAAAACATTCTGACAAGCTTTCATTTATTCAAATCTGCACCTGCAGCCGAGCGGGGCACCCGTTATGCGGTGCTCTTGTTTTGTATTGCCATAACTTGAATGCTTCTCTGCATTAAAGTAAATGTATTAAAGGTGAATATAAGTCCATACCATAAACAAGCGATTGGATCTAACACAAAACTCTAATACGATTGAACAATAATTAGCAATACATTAAAATTAGGTTAATAATTATCGTATATGTAGCTGTTGCTAATAGGATCTAAACCCATCTCGGAATCTATTCAAGTATCTTAAAGATGTGAAAATAACAGTTGGACACAGTATTGAGGATTTAATGATTGCGCACTGAAGTAAAGTATGAATCCGTAAATACTATAGCAAAAATAAATACACTTGACACGCATTCAATGGTTGAAGCGCCATACTTTAAATGTATAATTATTCCTATTGTAAAAATGAGGTTAATTTTCTTAAACGATGAAGAATCAAGTACTTTGATCGACTAATTCAAGCGCAATGCCATTGAAATAAAGTATTTGGTAACTAATTGACATGAAGTGGGAGCTATTAATTTCGGTTTGCTTCTTTAAAAAGTTATACTAATATTAATCCAAATGCATTCATCATATTCGACTAAGTATTGTAATCCTGCAGGAATGCAATCATCTTCAATAAAGATGATCGTAAAATGCATATTAAACTACAAAACCATTATTAAAATGAAATAGTAAGCACTTAATATTTATTTGAGATTAGTGTAACCATATTAACAAATGCATACCATATGTTAAGGTGCAATAAAATAACACTTACTGGAATTATGGGAATTGAATATTCTGGTTTGTGCACTTCATCGGGTATGAACAATTTGGAAAATAACGAACATTGTATGCATATTCTTCTGAACAGTTCAAACTCAGAATACATGTCGATCAGTTAGATGAAAACATTAGTTTATTTTCATATATTTATTTTAGCTCGAGTGCATCGAAAGTTTCAGGTTTATTGAAATGCTCTCCTTTTCCCGGGAATAAATATAGTACTTGATGCCTTAAGGGAAGATCTAGAGAACGCTCCCACAGTTGGGATCAAACCCATGACCTCCCGGTTTCTAGGCGACCACCATATACATTACACCACGGCGACCTCATAAAAACTTAAAAACATATATTTATTTAAACGAATTTTTATACTGACAACACAATGCAAGTCCTCAGAGTTAGAAAATCCAGTAGTTAAGCTCAATTACCAAAACATGTGATTGAGTACATTTCATATGTGTATAATTCAACTATATTTATATAATTTTGAGATAACAGAACATGATAATAACACGCAAATTACTAAAAACATAACAGTTTTCAGGGTAGTTAAAAAAGCGATTTGTGGCCGTCATGTTAACAACATAAATGATAAAAATGCTAACATAATGATGTGTTGTCAGCCGAAGTACCTTAGGTAGTTATGATCGTAGAGAAAAACAGTGTATACTAAGTCTAATTTGTTATGGGAACGGTTGTGTTTTGCTATACATTTGTATTATGTTTGCCATTTGCATAATACTTAGTCTCGTAATATATTCACTTTATTTTTGGTATTTTTTGTAAAGTTATATGAAACTATAATTAAACATGACGACTTAGCTAGTATATGCATTTTCGTCTGTCGCTAATGGTATCAAATTGAAATTTAAACAGCAATACCTATCATCCGTCACTTCCGTCATTTGCTACTGCCTAAAACTATCAGTTTGCAGCATTATTCTCACAACAAAATCGGATAAAATACGGTATACTGTGTTGGAAAAGCTACATTGCCATAACAAAATAGCTCATTTGTTTTACTTAAACTAAAGATCGTGTCGGTCGTGTTATGTTGTTGTTTTGTGTATATGTATGATTTGTCTGTGTATCTTGTTTGACAGTGTTTTACTGCAAGAGCTAATCTTTGTAAGATAGATTATGTGACATACATTTCTCAAACTTAATCTCACAAACGATCCTATCGCCATATATTGTCTTCTGTTTGAATCAACCTGAAAGCATATGGTTCAATACTTGGTTTTACAGATAAATGTCGTGTTATCATTATTATGCAAAATACAAGCATATGCCAATGATAACTTCAAACACTGGCAATACATTATGCTTTAATGAACCGCCTATCAAATGTGTGTAGAACATTGCCTAATATGCAGTCACAAACGCAATTAGGTTTCTAATTTAGCCAACATTTTTTAGCAATATCCTAAAAGCCTTGAATGTGATGTCCAATGAAATAGTTATGGATTTAGAATTCTAACAAAAGATGACGACCTTTACCAATGTGAATCAGTATTATGAATACAGAAACCGTATGAAGTATTGCTTATGCACACTAATTCTATGAAAGCTAATGGATATGATGCTTTATATTATAACACGCAACCGTATGATTGATACAAATAGCCAACATTAAAGCGGGTATATACGATTTTTATATGTGCTGAATTGTAAAATATTGATACAAATATGTTATAATAACACACAATATGCAAGAAAAATGATACATTTAAGACGAATTTCATAAAATACAGCAAATACAAATTAGCGCCCCGAGCCGGTTGTGACGAAGATAATTAGTAATTATTTTCCTACAATAACCGATGCATTCGTCTTTTTAGTAAGTGTTCGTGTGTCGTATGAATCGATATCGCTGCAGGAATTTCAAATGAACCGTTAAACTAAATTTAGATTCACATTGTACATGCATGATATACATGCTGGCGAATTCGGCTGTACAGCCTTTTTCGATTTCAGAATTAAATATCTGGCTTATTTAGCATTTTTCGACACATGTTCTTCTTTACTTTTATTTTAGTTTATATTGAAATATATGTATAACAAGTTTTTTACACATTTTATATGTATTAACAAATATTTGACAAGATCGTATATACCCGCTTTAAGCGGATATAAATATAGATTAGCGCTAATAGTTTAAACCAAAATGAAGATGAACCTATACATGTGTTACGTCTTCTATATATATGCATTGTACTTAAATCTCTTAAATGCCTAACTGTTATTATAAATGTAAATGCATTTACATTTAAGTTTTATGGAAAATCGTTTTGTTTTGTTTTTGCTTTCATATATCAAACACGAAATTGATAAAATTGGAAAGTTTCATATTGTTATATATCTAATAATAAGATAACTACTTGTCTTTATTATGTGTGTCTTCAAAGAAAGGACGTTCATTTCCAGTTAAATGCTCTCAGGTGACAATATACATTTACCTTGCTGCTTAAGGGTTTGTTCTGCCTCAGTGTCAGTAGATAGGTGATACTATATCATCTTTTAAGATTTACTGTTTAACATACGATTTAACATGGTAGTTAGCAAAGCCTGCATGTAATACGGGAACTGTGCCATTTCAGTTTGAATGTATACAACTAAAGCTATTTAATATGAAAACTGTAGTTCAACTAATAAAACGGTGTTTTAGCAACATATTCTCAAAGCCACTACGTAAAACGTGCACATACCACGAATAATAATGAATTATCATCTTCTTGAGTCATAAATGACCACGTAGGCTTATAAATTGTCTGTGAATATACACTTTACATTGTATATTATAATGTCAACGGCACGATTAGATATAATCAGACGAGCATTATCTTGGTACTGTAAGGTCTCACAAATAAACATCATTAGCATTCTATTAGCATTCGCTTTCTTTGAAACTCGTTTCCAAGATAACCACAATCACAAATGTAGTACAACAGTGCCAATTTCTATGTTTTCATGATCAGTTATCTCTGTGTATAACCCTGATACAAGATTAATACGTTAATCTCATGGTGTACATGAATTGAACGTGCGTTAAGAGTTTGTGTCTAGCTTCATGGCTAATTTTACGCTCGAGCAGTACATGTATGCAATCGTGTTATAGAAACTGCCCATATTTTAAAGTTAAGTATGATAACACTAAACAATACTTTGCGCTAATATTGTATTTATAACAAATGCAATTTGAAAATAAAATATAACTATTGAACATTCCGATTGCGCAAAACGAAATAACCAATCCCGTACGTGGACCGGAAGTGTCATATCGTAATACACATACGACTTAAATGGACATTTGAAACAACAATTAATTTACAATACGAATTAAAATTGATACACTGGTTGCATTAAATTGTCCGAGTGTGTATACCAATAACAATACCCCGAACCAAGTACTCATATGTGAAAGAACGAGTACTAGTTGTTTCGTTTCTCAAATATTAATTATGTAATGTCTAGTACTGCATAATGCATGAGCAAGTCTTACAATGACATTACAAAAATGAAATTTTACTTATTATTGTAAAAGTAATTTCACACAGGTGGGAATACCTAACGTGGAATTTATTTAATATATCTAACTTCTTATATTGCAATGTACTATTATATATAATTTTAAACATGTATAAGCTTAATAACAACATGAATACCGAATATTAATGTTGTAATTTACTAGTTATTTTAGCAATATCCTTAGGTGGTGGTTATGTTTGAGATATCATAATTATTGTATCGGTATATCATGAACGAGCTTGAATAATTATCTGACTTAAAGTCAAGGCAACACTATATTATCGATTTCTGATAAATGGTGGGTGCATGTTGTTTTTGTTGTTTGTATATGAAGATCGCGGAGATGTACGAACATGTTACCGTGAAATTCAGTTTTCAATATCAATCTCTATGTAATACACATTTTTAGTGTTTTGTTGTGTATCCAACAATCAATACGTTTTCTTTATTGTATTGCTAATTTTAGTGGAAATTTCATCGCCAATCCGTGAAATACCCACAACAAATTAACCATTATAATAATGCAAATACCATTTGGTATTAACAGTAATTATCTCTCAATGGGTACATGTCTTTGGCACTCTTTATAACGTGAGATGGCAGCACAGTAATTACATTTTCAGTATTATAAGCACGGATATTTGAACAAGGAATTTATATGAACTTCGATACACATTTTATCAATAGCATTAATTTTAATTATGTTATAATCCATCAATTATAATGCCATCAGACGGTTTAAACAGTTCACTAGCATTATGTATCGATAACGAAAGCCTTGAACCGTAGAAAACACTATCGACCAATTATTAAACACTTAATGTAATAAAACCTAAGGTTTGCAATTTACTGTATTGCTCAAGGTTAAGATTTATAACTTAATATTGAAAACAATGGCCAATAGTGTTTCATAAAAGCAACGGCTCGGAGTATTTTTGCCAAACAGCTGTCTCAAAAAATACCTTTTAAACCACTTCACATTTTATTAATCTTCTACTTGACGCTTGGATTGAAACCACGTATGTATCCACAACACAGAAACTTTATAACTTGCAATTTTATGATGTGATTTCATTATAAATGGTCGGCTATACACGTTTTATAGAAATTAAAATTGACACTGCATTGGAGATACATTTCATAAAATGACGGTATATGTATCGTTGTTCAGTTTTGTAATAAACGATGGTGTTTACATCTGTTTGGAAGAGTAAGCTAGTTCAATAATCAGAACAAATCGGCTATGCTTGTTTAGTTATATATGTCGAAAGGAAGAGCATATTAAAGGATGGATTTAGTACAGTAATGTTTCGGGAAAACAAAACAGCTTAAATGATTGCAACAAACAGCAAACGTTCCGGAAATCGATGTCGGCTCTGGATAGGTCACCCTCTTAGAGTATCTGAAAGTAACAATATTAATTGCGTATGATTTTATTGCAATATCTTTGGCGCTGCTCTGGAAGAACATGATTGTATTTAAGGCGAATGGATTTCCATTTCGTAAGATTGAGCGAATGAACCGAGATCAAAATCATAATCAGACAAACACAAGTATATGCATTTCATTTTAATTGTGTTCGTTGATCGTGAACATATGTGTTGAAACTGTTAATTATAGTTGCTCTCTTAAAACATTGAGCAATATTTTCATTTGAAAGCCCCCTATTCTCCTCGACTACTTATAGTAATGATATAGGCATGCAGGTTTAATAAAGATGATTGAACAATACATATTTAACGTGCATACCAGATGCAACATGAAAGAGAAAACATATGGACGTAATTGTGAAAAAATGATTGCATATGCACGAATGTAAACAATATGCTTAGTTGAAACTATAGAACAACTGTGCGATCTGCCTTTTTGTTGTGCATAATACATTATATTATTTGTGTGAAAAGCCGTTAAAAACTGGTTTTACTAAATAGCAATACAACCATTTCATAAAAGCATTATTTTAAATATCGACCACGCCCTTATAATACAAAATATTATATTCTGCATTATTATAATATATAAATAGACAATAAAAATGCATGTTTTATATACCGAGCTTATATGTTTTGTGGCGGTTGTGTTTAAATATCATCGTATCTTAATATTGTTGAACATAAAAAGCATAAAAAAAATTATTGCTTAATTACATTTATCGTCTCTAAAATAATCTATAGAAACGGACAAACATCAGAATATCAGAATAGATCAACGAAAATGTAGGTTATGCAACCCAAATGAAAACGGGTATGAATTTTACTTTGTTTTTAAATGTCCGTATTATAATGGTGTTAGGAATGCATGAATATAGAAACCGGCCAAATATGTATAAGTTTATTAACCTACTCATTAGTTCGGACAAAACAGTATGACAAAAGCTAGCCATGTTTAGTTCAATATGCTTTAAAATAAGATAAAATGACATATATATGTAGAGTAAAATAATAATACATTTTTTACACAGACATTAAGATCAGAATTATGTAACTGGTGTTACAATTTGTTAGACTATACGCATGACATGTTCTTATCACTATGTATTTACCTCACCCATGTGACATTCTCACGAAATATGTCCACTAAATATGTTTATGTATTTTGTATTTAAAATAAACCGCTCTTTAAAATGGTGAGTGTGTGTGTTGTGTGTACTTCAAATGATGTTGTTGTTGTTTGTAGAACAGAACGTAATAGAACATAATAAACTATTGTGTTTGTTCTGTTCTGTTATTGCTACGATTGAAATCATACATTGTTTCTCAACCGGGAATGGTTGCTTATTATAAATGATGACAATTATGTGTGTCGATGCACATGTGTCAGAAACAAATCTTAACAAATGCGGATAACAGCCTTGACGAGTTGTTATCGCAAAGGATCTTTAAGAATTGATGGTGGGATTTCTGGTTCTAAAACAAAAGCTGTGGAGGAAAATTTAACAATTTGCATTATGAGAAATAGACGAAATGAATTGCTTTGGGGTATCGACAATGTTCGGAGATTAAATGTGAACATGTTAAAATATTTTTTCAATTGTATATTGACTGAACACAAAACACACAATAGGAAAGAACGGAGAGGGGCACATTGTTGTGGACAACAGACTCTTAAGTGGTAAATAACGCTTCAAGGATAAAATGATTTTCTCGAAAAAAATTGTATCGCCTATGCCGTAATTAGTATTTACGTATAGGCAAAACGAAACTTTTAACAAAAACTCATTAAATGATACTTATTACTGATAATGTCAATGTGTCAAGGCCAAATGATTATGGTTTATTACTTGTTATTTCAAGTGGTTGTTTGAGTATTATTGGGATACATCATTTTATGTACAATTATTAATAGTTATAATGATTGTTTGTTTAAAATGACGGTTTCGAAGAGTACGTGTTTAACCGACAACAAATATAATTAAACTCCTTTGAAATTCTTACAAAAAAATACTCGTTTGTATGTATCGTTTTATTAACAACGTTTCTATGTACCGCATTAGAGTTTTGATTACTATTCCGATTCTTATTTATTCAAACACGCAAAGTATGATGATCTTGAGTTAATGTTTTTTAACCGAAACTTCATTTTTTCTGACTAATATTCGTGCTCTTGCACGCCGTGTCTTTTCGCGTCATTCATCGAAAGGGTTTATATTAATACACGTGTTTCAGTGAGTCCCTAAACGGTCATTCACGCTGAAATGAAATCAACTATACTTAAAGTACAGCTAATAATATAGACCACATCCTGTTGAAGACGTCAACTTAATATCGCTGCTCCGATCCTAACGCGAAAACGCGAGTCAGCTCCAGTCTTCGTAACCAGTACTGCTTTTTAAGGACATCCGTTAGGACACTGTGATTCACTTTATCGGATGCATATATTCGGTTTTACTAAAACCAGTATATGGAGACTTCTCGATCGATTGTCAGGTATTGCAATGCTGACTGGCACGGGTGGTGCAGTATGTAGGTTGTTTGATTTCGCGGAAAAATACTATTGCCGTCGATATGCATCTTACGTCTTTAGGGGCCTTCTTTATAGTAACGTATTGAATCGAATGTCACATTATGAAGTACCGGTATAAAATCGGATTGCACAAATGCTGACTTTTTAAATTAAATGTCGTACAACTGCTTTCGTTTATTTTTTCGGTATCATTGAAATGGTAATGTGTGAAATGATTATATGTTGTTGTTCGTGTGACATTATATAATAGCATGCATTGGCAAAATATGTATTCCACATGATTCTGAAGGTAATTGTATGCACATTAAAATGCAGGCAGTGTTTCTGATTCATACAAACACTACGAACAATAGTGCAGAGCATCTTGATGCTCATCGTTACTTAAATAAAGTCATTCAAACAATGACTTTTACCATTACAAGGGGAACCGTGAATTGATATTGACGAAACAAATGCACCATTTTATGCATGTATACATGTACGGTAGCGCGGAATACCAGTATATAATTCCAGATAATCCTAGCCATGTTGTTCTATTGCCAGACAAACTCCGGATTTAAATTGCATTGAGATCCTGTTGAATTTCGATACATTTCCATGAATTATTCATGTAGTCAGATATACATATACACACCAAGCTGTGCGATGTGACATTTAAATAAACTTATAGTCGCGTCCTTCTAAATGTAACGACAATGAACACATCAAAACGGAAAGACGATCGCTGATTAACACTTGGTTATCTACTTTACAAGCAAGTACAATGACAAGTTGGAAAACATCTTTGTCATTTGTTTAAAAGATTTTAGTAATAGGTTGCGCAGTTAATTAAATATATTTCATGTACGATCTTTAAAATTTCGAAGCTGTTTTATGTGACATATTTGGCTCTTAAATGTAATCAGATTTCCTATGACGATATCTATTTCAGCAATTTTCTCAGATACCTTGTGCCCTGTGCAATTTGAACTATGCATATAAATGCAAATCACTCAAT
>NC_068360.1:98632176-98667176 GCF_020536995.1 Dreissena polymorpha | reverse complement strand
AAAACGCTCAACAATTTGGTATTGCTTGATAATCATTTTCTACATCCTTTTGTATTGCATATGAATTGCGAAAGTCCTTTTTAAAATCCGAAATAATAAATATATTCAACAATAAGTACTTAAATACAACTCGATTATTAAATAATTGCTATAGGTTAACGTCTCGCGGTAATCTTCTTTACAGTGAAAAAGCCGAGAATGAAATTGGTATTCTAAGTGTCAATTAGTATAATATAAATATGTATTGTGTGGCAAGTGGAAGATGTATGTTATTGCTAAATGTATCATTAAACAAATACTTACTCGAATATATTACATAGTTACACGAGCAAATGAATTCGAGAATAATATACATATATAAATATTGCTGTGCAAAACTCAATTACGTATTGAGAATAAACATGCTGAAATAATATTTTGTGAAACGTAATTGCCATACTTTATAACAAACATGCTATTGCAATTGGAAGGAAAAAGGATAACACAATTATGATGCCAAATACAAACACAAATTGCAAAGTCGCCTAACGTCACCATTACGGCGTGATGGAGTCAGTGTCGATGTGTGTTTTTTATCGTTGAAAAAAAATCAACATGCCCGATAAATGACCTTATGCTAAGTAAGTCCATTACATGGGAAAATGCCGGTGGGATAAATGGCTTTGTAACTGTTTTTATGTGTGTGATTGATGTGACTTTAAATTTTTCAAACATAATATACTTTCAAATTATAGCGGTATTAATATTGCATAGATTATTCGACGTATTTGCCATTTTCCATGCGGATTGTGAATACAAAAACAAATCATGTAGATTGACCTGCCAGGAAATAAGTGTTTCACGTTGATTAGTTTTGGAAATACATTAAGGCTTCAGTAGTTTTAGAAATACATTGTGGCTTTATTCTTGTATAGAGTTAGAGTACTTGTTGACTTGTTAAGCGACTGAACTATTGATCTCATGGATTTGTATCGTTAACGTTTATATCCACACACATACATACCCAAACTATGACCAGACAACATAACTTATTATATAATAGAACGTATCAATTACTAAAACAATACTTTGTGTGAAGATCTGTTATAACAAGAGAGGTACGGCTTAACACAATTGTTTATAATTCAGTTACTACTTTATATTAGGCAAAATAACAATTTCAATAGAAGACGACCCATACTTTGAAATCTATCATGATAACATGGAGATCACCGCCTTGAAACGTTAAATAAAGTATTCGACAAGTTGCCCAGAGAAGAGTAATAATTAAATCACAATATATAAGTCAATACACATTTACCTAATTGCGTCTGAATTTAAATTTGCATACATTTAAAGTGAGAACCTAATTAAATTAATTGCAGTTACATTATTCAACTACATCAAAACAGCCCAATTACAATGTACGGTGTCATGATTGTTTAAATATGTGCAATGAAACAACCTGTTTGAATAATCTACGCCATATAATATACATTGTAGATCATTGTAATGCCTCTCAGAAAAAAGAAGAAGTGATGAATGGTGTAAAAGCCTATCGCATTAACTGCAGTTAAATTATCATTTAACACTAACACAGCAGAATCACAACGTAGTGAGTCATTATTTCATGTCAGAAAGGCAATGTAAAAATAGTTGTTAAGCTACGCACTATAATTTACATTCTAGAAAAATATTCCTGTTTGAAAAAAGTAGTAATGAATTGTGTAAATTCCTTATTACGTTGTTTAGATGTATGTGTACATTTTTATGAATATTCATATTCTTGTTCGCATAGTACGCATTTTTAAATTATGTTTTATGTAAAGAGAAAACATGAACAAGCCCAAGAAATATATAGAATATGTGTTAATGTCCGTGTAAGATCGTTTGTCATTTTACGAGTGATCATAGAAACGAGTAAAATAACAAACGACCTTACACTGACATGAACACATTTGCTGTTTCTTGTATGCCCCTTTTTCAACTAATTAATTAACAGCTGTTTCCCTTTCGATGTAAAGTTACCCTTTCTCCCGTGGCGTGCCTCAATACATTTCAATACACAAAATGACGTCATGTTCCAGGTGTATGCATAAACACGTGCCCAGATGTCATAGAAAGTGTTATAGTTGTTATACTAAAACAATATGAGTTTTTTTTTTATACAGTACCAGTGATTATGTTATTGTATAAGACCGGATGCTTAACCATATTGGAGATTCATCTATATATACCTGAACGTGCAATGTTGCGGCGACAGGAGGACTGACTAAAAACATCAGCTTAATAATAATAAGAAGAAGAATAGGAAGGAGAAGAATAAGAAGAAGAAGAAGAAGAAGAAGAAGAAGAAGGAAGAAGAAGAAAAAGAAGAAGAAGAAAAAGAAGAAACAATAGAAGAATAAGAATAAGAAGAAGAAGAAAAAGAAGAAGATGAAGAAGAAGAAAAAAAAGAAGAAGAAGAAGAAGACGAAGAAGAAGAAGACAGAGAAGAACATCACGAGATTCATAATGTGTTTATTTGTTTCAATCGGTTTAATGTAATAAACAGACGCTTGACTCGCTTTTTATTACATCCATCTAAGCACTAAACGATTGAAAAACTTAACAATAAGAATGCAATATAAACAGAGTCATTGTCTTTTGCAAATATGTAAAAGACTGGTCTCTCTTTATGGTTTCCATCTTGTTTTACATGAGCGTGTGCAATGTAGTGTTTGTTATCATCGATCAAGTTTCATGGGAAAAAGTATGAGTGCACTGTGTTGCACACAGTTTAGCGATTCATAGCCGCATACTATAAGCAGTATATGCAATCGGCACGTTAAATCGCATATCACAATAATATTCCCTGCAGGTTCCAACAGATCTGTAAGCCGCTATAAGAGGTATAAACCAGACCTGGGTTGTAAGACCTGGGATTGCTTACCAAATACTTTTAAGCGTCCTGATATCCTCGTAATAATAAAATACATCTTCAATCCACGTGGTGCGATTGTCTCTGCAAGCGTTATATTATTACTTAAAAGACAGAACGTTTGGATAAGCGAATACAATTAGACTAAGCTCTTTATCAACGGCTGCCATCGTCCTTGCTGTATTGGGGAGCATGTTGCATCAGTTGGTTTACATCCTCTTTTTTTTATTCAATATAAAACATACAATGTAAATATGTGCATAAGCACGAACAAAAGTGGTATAATACAACAGTAATAATATCAAACACATATTATACATGATATGCTAGGATATAATGTTTGTTTGCTTTGGTTGCATGTGGTGTATGCTGTTATTTTTTAATGTAATAATCAATCCTATAGATGAGTTGCGTAGAGTTAGGTGGATGACAACTGGACTGGGTTATGAAAGTTTATGCGTTTCCATTTTTGTTCAAAATTATGAAGTTTATCGTTGTTGAGGGCTATTTCTTTTTCAATTTGGATCTTTAGTTTTAAATAGTTTATAAAACAGTTGAAAGTAGGTATTTGTTTTTTTGTATTTGAAGCTAAATATAAAATATTTCATTAATATGATAATGTGGTTCACAGTGTTATTAATTTCTGGTATTTTAAAAGTATTCACACCGAAACTGATATTTAAGAGAGACAGTTTTAATTTTAATTGTTGTTTCTCTAGAAAAGTTGTTAACTGGTTCCATAGAGTTTGAATATGTTTGCACTCCCAGAAAAGGTGTTTTATTGTTTCAATGTGTTCGCTGCATATATCACATAAATTTGTGTTGGATAGGTTGCACTTAAAAAGGTATTTATTTGTAGCTATGATTCTGTGGACATATTTATATTGAAAGTTTCTCAGTGTGATATCTATAGTTGTTTTATATGGCATGATAAATATTTGTTTCCAATTTAATTCGTGTTCTCGAAGAATGCTTTGCCATTAATTTTGAATCTATCTTGGAGTTTTCTGCAGGGTGTTTAATTTGTAGTTTGTAAAATATTTTGTTTGTTTTGTTTTGTTTTGCAAGTATGTTTTCCGTGAATGATGTTTGAGCACATGGTGTGTTATTTGTATTAATTGTAGATTTAATATGTATGGGTATGTTTTTAATTAATGTTTAATACATTAAGAAATTGCCTGAAGGTATTCCGTATATATAACATATATTCTCAAAAGAATAGAAGTCTTTTATGCTGTAATCGTACAATTGGTCGACATATTTAAAGTTTTTTTCAAACCAATGTTTATAGAAAAAAGTCTTATTGTTTGAAGTTATGTCTTTATTGTTCCATAGAATAGTTTTACTGGTGATGTGGGTTTCTAGATTATGAGTAACATTAGTCAATGCTGATAAAACATTTGATAGAAAAATGTTTTTGTTTGCAATTTCATGCAAAATGGTATTGCTGATGTTACATTCAAAAAGTAAGGAATTACCATATTTTTTTAGGATTGCCTGGTAGAATAATTTCCATTTACTTGTATTGGTATCATCTAGATATCTTTTAACCCAGCTGCATTTGATTGCATTCAAGAATGAGTAGATGTCCGTTAATTGGATACCTCCATTTTGTACATATTGAATTAACTGAGGTCGGTTAATTTGATCAGGTTTACCGTCCCATATGAAATCAAATATTTCTGATTGTATATCTTTAATAATATCTTTTGGTGGGTTTGGGAGAACTTTTAGTGTATAAATTAATTTAGGCAGTGCAAACGTTTTCAACACCGTGTTTTTTTCCGATTAGTGTAAGTTTACGATGCTGCCATGATTTTAAACAATTTTTAAATTGTTGTAGTTTAAGCAGTATGTTTTTTAGAACTGTTTCATTTTCATTGTTTGTAAATGTTATTCCTAACGTTGTTGCTTCATCTGATGTCCAATGGAATTTCATTTCTTTTTTAAGTTGAAAATTACTTTGTTTAAATTTACCTACTCTTAGCACAGTGCATTTACTTTTGTTGATTTACATCCTTGTTTTAAAATCTTACGCAATCCTTAGTGCATTTCGAGCGTTAGTATGTATACACTTTATTTGTAAACGTAAGTCTTTTTTTTATCTCAACCCGTGGTATCTTTAATTGATTAACAACGAATGCAATTGTTTCACATTGTTTCCCATTTTAATATATCACAGACCTGTACGAAGCTATATATATCACCATTATTGGTTTTAAAATTGCATTAAATTAAATTTAGCCTGTACTGTTAAAATCAATCTTACTAATTTAAGGAGTGTACTCGTGTCTTCTGTTCAGAAATGTATGTTTCGATTTGTAAAACGTTTAGATACATTATTATGCATACTTCGTGAAATAAACTACCTAGTGTATGTATTCACTAATGCACCAGCATGTTTAAATGTGGAATAAGTTTTTTCTCCAAATGTGATAAATATGTTGTTGTTGTTTTTATCTAGAATTATGTTAATAAGATTCAAATTAAATGCACATTGCCTTATTTACACTATACAAGATCCTCGTAATAATGACGCACAATCACGCATCGTCAAGTTCGGTAATACAAACTTATTGGCACAATAATTTGTGTTGCAATTTTGGAATGAACATTAAAGTGTTAAATTCCGTTTTGGTACACACTTTATGAAATATACGGTATGTTTGTAAAAATAGTAACTTTCTTATAGCTGGGCATAAGCTATGCCTACATACATTTCAATACATTTGATAAATCTTTAACACGAATTAAGACGTTTGCAATTCATTATAGTTTAAGGGTAATATTTAAAATTACGTCTGTGACGACATCATTTCGATTACATAAAGAAACATTAAATAATGGAACAATATATCAATGTGTGTCGGTGTATTCGTACCTACACCCGACATTTATCCGGTCTAAGTTTTTTCTAGACGCATATTGTTATTGTCATTGTATGAGAACTTATCAAGCGAAATTGCACCTCGACTTGATTTTTTTTTCAATTTCGTTACTTTATTTCATGTTGTAAGAAAATCGCTATATTTTTTACAACCATATATATTATATTATTAATCTTGTGTTATTTACTATACAAATGTGTAATTAACACAATTAATACAGTTTGCAAGACACCAATATTTTAATTTACTACTTCGGAATCATATTTATTAGTGGAAAACATCTCAGCTTTTGATTGAGTTGAGTAACGTTTGAGTCATATGTGGGTCGAAGGTTTATTCATTGAATAATAAGGCAGTGGATTGTATAAAGTAAATATAAGCAGTTATAATTCATTACATCTGAGCGTTGTTATTCCGGAAAACCATTATTTTATCCGTAATAGCACGTCTGTAAAAACATCTAAGTGACATAATATATGCTTGCCTTCAACTTTGATTTATCGAAGCAGACGACATTTGTGAAAGAACCGATGATATAAGTTTCGACGCTGATATATTTTCGGAGCAGCCATATATATTAATGTCAGCAATACCTGTGTTGACATATACTCTCGTTTACCCGGTCTTACGTGAAATCGAATAGACGTATACATTATCTTACGTACCAAATGGCAGAAGAAAAGTATACAACTGCTAAATGTGACTGATATATCATTTTGTTTTCGAACTATCATTAAATTAAATAAAAGTAGAAGTATGTTATGAACTCAGTGAATAATTCATTTATTATAGAACACATATAATATTGTTCGATAAAGTTAAATCAGTCATAATGTAATCCTATCATGTAGGAAAATATGTGAAGCATTCACTAGATAACTTGACTATGTTAAAATATACAATTCCTATGCAAATGACAACGCACCATTAAAATGTAAATACGTTAGTTATACCAGTAAACGTTTCACACGCTTGATATTGGTATTATGGTGTGTTCATACAATTTATTTTCGTGCAATGGTTTAAAGGTGCCTTTTCACAGATTTTGGCATTTTTTAACTTATTCATTAAATGCTTTATATCGATAAATGTAAACATTGGATCGTAAAAGCTCCAGTAAAAAATCAAGAATAAAATTAAAAAAAGGAAAAGAACATTGCCCGGACCAGGTTTCGAACCAGTGACCCCTGGAGTCCTGCCAGAGTCCTGAAGTAAAAACGCTTTAGCCTACTGAGCTATTCTGCCGAGTACACTTAGTAGACGTATTTTATACCTTATATAAGCAATCTTCGTAGTTTCACAAAACTTGACGACAAAAACAGAACTCTTCAAATTATTCAATCGTTTCGCGTTGCAACGCTTTATAATTTTTAGGTTTTAAAAACGTCAAAAGATGCATATAATGGCTATATTAGACCATGGTAAATGTTCAGTATTACTGTTTCCTCACAAATATCATAACTAAAACGAAAATTTGCGAATCTGAAACAACTTTTTTCAATTTTGTCAATTTACCAAAGCGTGAAAAGATCCCTTTAAGCTTGTGTATATATGTATGATCATGAACCCAACACGCAATATGTTTAAAACTAGCAGTTACCAAATTATGAATCGCTACATGTTATAAAATACAACCAGTGTATGACATATATTCAAACAAAGTTTTTTAAATGCTCTTGTATTTACAAATCATACCATCTTTCAACTTTGCCCCTTGCTGGCCAACCGTCGATCGACAAACCCCGTTAACATAACGCGTTAACAACCGTTTCGTCATGAGCGAAGTCGAGATTATCCCAAACCAATCGATTTCAATCGTCTGCTTAACTCTGCGTTTTAACATATAATTTAATCACATTATGCCATGTACATCACTTACATATTTGCAAGCATGTTCTTCCATTCGAACTGTTGGAGAATTGTCGAGGCAATGCAGGGAAATTGATGTAATGACATTACACTCGTTAACTGTAACGCAAATTTATAAGGAGCAAAATGAGTTTAATACTTTTCATGGCTGATCAAAAACGCGCAATTGTCATATTTAAGCTAACTAGTTAGCATAGTTAAAACAAACCATTATAGGACACGGTGAGCAGATCACTAATGTCCGTTAATAGCATACCATGGTATGGCTTGATTTTCTTGAAAGTGAAATTATGTATTATTACATTTTAGCATAATTCTTACACAAGTACGAGCTCGAATATAAAATAAAATACACATTATTTGGGTGCTTTGTTTTTGCAACTAACCATACGGGAGTGTCACTGGCAGTCTGAATATATTGATGTAAATCTCTTAAGAGATCAACAAATGGCAAATTTAATTTAACATCACTTTAAAGCAATTAACACAACACTGTTCAAGTAAAAGGGAGAAACCACGAAAGTATTATGGGTATGCAAAATTCAGGTTAAATGTAACCTTACAAAGTGTATCAATTTGAAATCCATCTAATTTAATTGCATACTAAACACATCTAATTAAGATATTGATTAGCAGAATAAAAATATTAAGGTCCAATAGCAGCTCATCGTAAAACAATATGCGTATAATTAAAAGTAATTTGACATCGTCCATCAACATATATAACAAAAACACATGGATAAGTGCTTTACTGTTCTGAACTTTCCACGTCTCTTTGATCTTATGAAATTAATGAGACTATGAAGCTTGCACAATCGGACGTTCATGTGTAAACGTACTAAATCAGAGCAGACCCACATGTTTTACCATAACAATAACGTTTTCATCATATACTTTATCTGCAATAGACTAAAATTAAACAATATGTATTTTCTTTTCATCTAAAGATAGTGTACGTAATGTATTTTTCATGGTTGTTATGTTTAAAGTGAAGCCAGTTCATGTTCCTTGACTACTTACAGGTATCGTAAATATGTTGAAATAAAAGCAAGTTAACACTAAATTATTGAAATATCAGAAAAAGAATATACCTGTTTATTTTATGCTTTCCGGTAGTTTATAGAGAAATATCAATGAATTCAAACTGATGATTTCATTGTTTCAAACAGTGAAAATTAACAGTAAAAATTATCGATAACTTTTAACAAATGACTTCATTATCCCAGCGAAATTCTTTAGTTAAATTCTTTAACAATGTATATAAACTGTGAAAAAGTGCATAGCATAAACAAAATGTGTTGAATTCGGTGGAATATCGATTTTAAATCACTCGTGAAAATAATATTTTCTTTGATCACTCTTGACTTAAAATCGATAATCCACTGAATCCAACAAATATCCTTTATATAATCCGTGAATACTATGCGTGCATGCGCGCTCGTAAGCTAAAATAAGGATCTCTACTTTAATACCTGGAATATACAAATGCATTTTAGTGTAACAGGCGTATGCTTTATTATATTTTGGAGTACGAAAAAGTATACCTTGCAACGCATGGACAGCAACGGTCGACATGGGCATAATCATGTCGTGTTAATAGTTACCTGATTTACATTAAAATTAACCGATTGGCGATGTCAAAGACCGATTTTACGTCGATATTAAGTACTCAACTAACAAATATATCAATACACACAATGATAATACTATTACACAAAAGCAAACGTATAATACGTATCGTTAACAAAACAAAATGATTGAGACAGTGATCCGCGTATATGACTCGATTGCATTTTAGGTTGCATTTTGTAATTCCCGGTTTGTGGCGTACTCAACGTTTGATATGATACAAACAAAGGATAGGCGTTCCGTTAATCGATATGGTAGAATACCATCGAACAGTATCTGAAATGAATTATTCAAATATCCTATTTTGTATTGCTATAAATATTGCTTATATGGAAAAAACGCGAATTTATTAAAGCCCATACCATACACCAGCGAATGGATCTAACACAAAACTTTAATAAAATTTAACAATTATGATCAATACATTAAAATGATGTTCGTTAAAAATTATCGCATAAGTAGGTGTTGCCGACATGAACTAAACCTATATCGGAAACTGTTCAGTATTGTATCTTTAAAAATGTTACTTATAACAGTTGAACACATTATTGATGGTTTAATTATTTCGCAATGAATTTAAGTATGAATCTATACATAATAAAACGATTAAAATACAGTAGAAACGCATTTAATATTGTTGAAGCACCATACTTAAAATTTCTAATTGCTCCGACGGTAATAATTAGGCAAATCTGCTTTAACAATAACGAATCAAGTACTACGATCGACTAATTCAATTGGAATATCGTTTAAATAATGTTTTGTTATGAGTAATTTACATGAAGTGAGAGCTATTAATTTGTCTTTGCTTCTAAAAATAGTTATACTAATATCAACTCAAAAGAAATCGATTACATTCGACTTAGTCATTTTATAATACAGGAATGCAATCTAGTCCAATAAAGTTGAGTATATATATAGTTACATGTATTCACTGCGAGAGCTTTGCTTTGTAAAATATTTTGTATGGAACACCTTTGTTAAATTAAAATATCTGTAAAAAATGCACTTAAGTTGAATGTTAAACAGTTGTGCCTCTGAGTATTCCATACATACTCAACAGTCATTATGTATCGAGATTTCAAATTATGACAGTTAACCACAGTAAGTAACGCATACATGTAATACGGGAACTGTGCCAGTTCATTTTGAATGTATATAAATTAAATATGAAAAATATAGTTAACTTATTAAACGTTGTTTTTGCAATATACTCTCAGCGTCACTTCGCAAAACGTACACATACCACGATTAATAATGAGTAATCATCGACTTTCATAAATGGTAAGACCGGCTTATACATTGTATTTGTATATATTTTAAACAGTGCATATAATTGCGTATATTAGATATTATCAGACGAGCAATATCATTTGAATTAAAGGCCACACAATTAAACAATCTGTTAGCATTCACTTTCATTGAATCTCGTTTCAAAGATAACCGCTATCACAAATGCAGTACAACAGTGTTAATTTATGTGTTCATGATCAGTTCTCTCTGTGTATTGCCCTGATACCAAATTAATACATTAATCTTATGGTGTACATGAGTTGCACGTGCGGTAATAGTTTATGTTAAGCTTCACGGCTAATTTTACGCTCGAGCAGAATGAAATCGTGTTATAGAAACTGCCCACAGTATTAAGTAAAGTATGATAACAAACGCAAAATAAAATAAGTATGGCACCGTTCGATTGCGCAAAACAAAATAACCAATCCCGTACGTGAACCGGGAGCCTCATATCGTTATAAACATACGACTTAAATAGATATTTGAAACAACAATTAATTACAATAACAATTATAATTGATAGAAGAGTTGCAGAAAATTGCCCGAGTGTGAATAACAATCAGATAATCCGAAACAATTGCTAATATGTGAAATAACGAGTACTATTTGCTTCTTTTCTAAATTATTAATTATGTAATGTCAAGTACTGCCTGAGCCAATCGTTAAATGACATTAAAAATGCAATTTAACTTTGTGTTGTACATTCCTTTAGAAAAGTAATTTTACACAAATGGGAATAGCTAACGTGAAATTTATTTTATATATCTATATTTGTTTTATTATGGTGTAATGTACTATTATGTTCAAGTTTAAAACTTGTATAAGCTTAATCACAACATGAAAACCGAATATTAATGTTGCAATTTAATAGTTATTTTTGCTAAATATCCTCGAGGTAGTGCCCAGTTATATTTGACAGATCATAATAATTGTATCGGTATATCGTGAACAGGCTTGAATGATTAGCTGACTGAAATGTCAAGGCAACACTATAATTACAATTGATTTGTGATAAATGGTGTGTGCATGTTGTTTGTGTGTGTTGTCATCGAAGATCGAGGAGATGTGGCAATATGTTACGTTAAAATTCAGTTTTCTTTATTAATCTGTATGTAATACTCCTTTTTTAGTGTTTGGCTGTGGATGAAATAGTCAATTATTTTTCTTGGCAACTTCATAGCCAATCTGTGAAAGGCCAACTAAAAGTAACCATTATAATAATGTGAATGCCATTTGATATTTAGAGTAATTATCTCTCACTGGGTACATGCCTTAGCCACTCTTAATAATGTAAGGTGGCAGCACAGTCAGTACATTTCAGTAATATTAGCACGGATGTAGGCTTACGGATTTGAACAGTGAATTTATATTAACTTCGATACCTTACTCCAAACACATTATATCAATCGCCTTTAATATGGTATAATCCAACAATTATGATGCCTCCAGAGGGTCCATACAGTTCAATAACTTTATGTGTCGATAACGAAAGCCTTGAACCGTAGAAAACACGTTCGTCCTCTTATTAGACAAATAATGTTATATAACCAAAGGTTTACAAATCTCAATTTTAAGATATGTAATTAAATATTGACAATAATTGCCAATATTGTTTCATAAAAGCAACTCTTCGGAGTACTTATGTCATATAGCTGTCTCAAAAGTTTACTTTATAAACCACTTCACATTTTATTAAACTTCTATGTGACACTTGGATTGAAACCACGTATGTATCGACAACACATGCAGTTAATAACTTGCAATTTATGTTGTGACTTAAAATTGACACTGTTTTTGGGATACAGTTCATAACATGACGGTATATGTATCTTTGTACACTTTTTAATTAACGACGGTGTTCACATCCGTTCTGAAGAGTATGCTGGTTTAATATTGACAACAAATTGGTAAGTGTTCAGCTATATGTGTCAGAAGGAAGAGAACATTTAAGGTTGGATTGTGTACTAAAATGTTTCGGGAATACAAAACAGCACAAATGATCAAAACAAAGAACATACATCAATGTCGGTTCTGGATAGGTCACTTTCTTCAAGTATCTGAGAGTAGCAATATTAATTACGTATGGTTGTATTGCAATACCTTCGGCGCTGCTCTGAAAAGAACATTATTGTATTTAAGGCGAATGAAATTCCATTCCGTAAGATTTAACGAATGAACCTAAATCAAAACCATGATCAGACATAAACAAGAATATGTATTTCATTGTGTTCGTTGATCGTAAACGTATGTGTTAAAACTGTTAATGTTAGTCGCTCTCTAAAAACATTAAACAGTATTTTAATAAAAGGACCCCAACCTGTTCGACTACTTATTGCAAAGATGTAGGCATGCAGGTTAAATTAAGATTATTAAACAATATATATAAAACGTGCATACCAGAAGCAAAATGAAAGAAAAAACACATGAACGTAATTGAGAAGAGGTGATAGCTTATGTACACATGTAAATAGAGAATACTAGGTCGGTGCCGAATAAAGCAAAGTTTATTTTGCAAGGCTTAGAAAATCTGAACCACGAGCCTTGGCGAGTGGTTCAGATTTTCGTGCCGAGCAAGATAAACTTTGCTTTATTCGGCACCGACCTAGTATTCGATTTATCCCATCAATTTTCTTAGTCGTAAATTATTTCTTTAAAAATAGAATAGGAAAATTGAACTAGACGGAAAATCCCAAAGATATTTTAAGCAAACATTGTTTCATTATTTTAATCGTGTCGAGCCTAATACATTACAAAAAGACCAATAGCTAACCCGTGTTTCTGTTTATCATACCTCAACGTCCCCGATTTTTAAGAAATAATGAAAAAAAGACACTAAACAACTGCATCTTTAGCGTGAAACAACATGCATTGCGTCGTATGACGTGTTAATAATGACGTCACGAGTACGCGCACTTAATATTTGTAAATAATGTTTATTTGCTTTTTGAGTTGCGTTATGTGTTAAAAATATATTACATCTTGGTATCAAATTGTTTGTTTTGTTGAATCTGATTCGATTTTACTAAAAATGATAACTTTATAGTTGATTCCGCGTAATATGAACATTCTTCGCCGCGCGTGACAGCTATATTTCAACACTGCTGAAATAGAGGAAAATTTATTCCACAGTGATTTATTTCGACAATGCACGTCTGATGATGGGATAAACCATATGCTTAGATGAAACTACAGAACAACTGTGCGATCTGCCTTTAAGTTGTGAATAATACATTATATTTTTATTTTTGTGTAAAACCGTTACAAACTGGTTTTACTCAATAGCAATACATACATTTTTAATACCATTATTTTAAATATTCCTCACGCCCGAAAAATAAAACAATATTACATTTTGAATTATTAAATATATTAAGAAACAATGGACATGAATGTATGATATACCGTGTCCATATGTTTTGTGGCAATTGTGTTGAAATATCATCGTATCTTGATATTGTTGAAAATACAAATCATTGGAACATTATTGCTAAATCGCGTTTATCGTCTCTCAAATAATCTATAAAAACGGACCAACACAAGAACATCGGAATAGATAAACGAAAATGTAGGTTTTGTCACCAAAATGAAAACGGGTAGGAATTTCACTAAATGTTCTTAAATGTCCGTATTATAATATTGGTTGGTATGCATGTATATAGAAACCGGCCAAATATTTTCAAGCTTAATGAACTACTCATTAGTTAAAACAAAACTGAATGACAAAAGCTAGCCATGTTTAGTTCAATATGCTTTATAATAAGATAAAATGGCATATATATGTTGAGTAAAATGATAATGCATTTTAAAACAGAAAATAATGTCAGAATTATGTAACAGTTGTTACAATTTGTTAGGCTATACGCATGACATGTTGTTATCAATATATATATATATATATATATATATATATATATATATATATATGTGACATTCTGTCGAAAAATGTCCACGAAATATGTTTATTTATTTTGTATTTAAAATAAAACGTTCCTTAAAATGATGTGTGTGTTCTGTCTACTTAAAATATATATGATATTTTTAATAACATAACATAACAGAACATAATAAAATATTATGTTTGTCCTGTTCTGTTATTGCTACGATTGAAATCTCAAATTGATTCTCAACAGAGAAGTGTTGCTAAGAATACTTGATGACAATAATGTGTGTCGATTCACATGTGTCAGATACAAATCTAAACAAATGCGGATAAAAGCCTTGATGAGTTGATATCGCAAAAGATCATTACGAATGTTAAGAAATAGACACAATGAAATAATTTTGGGTTTCGACAATGTTCGGAGATTAAGTGTGAACATGTAGATAGTCGTTTTCAATTGAACACAAAACGCATAATAGGAAAGAATGGAGAGGTGTAAATTGTAGTGGAGAACATACTCTTAAGTGGTAAATAACGCTTCGAAGCTGAAATGATTTTCTCGAAGAAAATGTTAACTCTTATGCCGGAATTAATATTTATGTATTTTATAGGTAAAATGAAACTTACAACAAAAACTCATTAAATGATACTTATTACTGATAATGCCAATGTTTCAATGCCAAATGATTACGTTGTATTACTTAATATTGCTAGAAGATTTCTGAGTATTATAAGGATATATCATTTTACGTATAATACTTAAAATGTAGAATGATTTTTTGTTATAAATGTCGGTTTCGAAGAGTAAGCGTTTAACCGAAAACAAATAGAAGTAAACTCCTTTGACCTTCATGAGAAAAAATACTCGTTTGTATGTATTGTTCAATTTACAACGTTTGCATTGTTCCGCATTAGATTTTTGATTACTGTTCGACATCGTACTGATTTAATCACGAACATTATGGTGCTTATACTCATTACATTGTTATTGTATGGTTTAATGAAAATGTTGTAATTTAGTTAAAATTGATTCGTTTTTATAGCAATAGAACGAATCCGATTAAGTGCGTAAACTTAAAATTTAATTGATCATGTGAACAATAACAGTCGACACACAAACTCATATAACAATCATTAATTGAAGCCTACTAAATATTTGCGTTAGTGCAGTTTGCTAAAATTGTGTTTTAATAAATAGACGTAAATAGGAACAATGCTAATGAAACGGTCAGTGCAGTCTGAAACTAACTTACACACATAAATGATTACACTATAAACAACTTTTATAATGATGATCAATGCACCTTGATTATTTTCATGTATGTCTCAGAGGCATATAATTAACACATGATATGTAATATATATATGGACCCAACACTGATATCCCAGATTTGTAAACCATATTTTAGCGAAAATTGACAGGATTGGTAATGACTCTTTCTTGATTTGTAGGGACTTAACTCAGTATTTAACGCAATCTCTCTGATCCCCTTCAAGGTTAACTATCCTGATGTGAAACCATACACATTGAAACAAACATGTCCTTTGCAACAAGCAAGGCCTGTTTTCATCATGTAATCGCCTCTTTTATTACCAGTAATCATATATGTTCTAATATGCCAAGCTCCCAATCCGACCAATCAATAGTAATTACGTCTTAAAGCGGGTATATACGATTTAGTCAAATATTTATGAATTTATATAAACTGTGTAAAAAACTTATTATATATATATATTTCAATATAAATTAAAATAAAAGTTAAGAAGAACATGTGTCGAAAAATGCGAAATAAGCCAGACATTTAATTCTGAAATTGAAAACGGATGTACAGCCGAATTCGCCAGCATGTATACCATACATGTACGATGTGCATCTAAACTTAGTTTAACGGTTTATTTGAAATTCTGCAACGATATATATTCATACGACACACGAACACTATCTCCGATCCTAATACAAAGACGAATGCTTCGGTAATTGTAGGAAAATATGTACGTCACTATCGGCTCGGGGCGCTAATTTGTCTTTGCTGCATTTTATGAAATTCGGCTTTAATGTATAATTTTTCTTGCCTATTTTGTGTTATTGTAACATATTTTATTAATATATTACAATTAAACACATATCAAAAATCGTTTATACCCGCTTTAACAATGTATTACATTTAGCCATGGCATGGGTCTATGGAATAATAATAATAATATAATGGGTGATAGATTTAATGTAACACTATAAGTAAAGGAATGACTATGAAACAACCAACAATAAATCGTACCCGTTTTTTTTATTTTGATAACGTTTCTGATATAACTCTGCGAGACTTACAATTAATGATAAACCATATTTTTGTTTCGATAATTTACTTAAGTGTAAAGCTATATCTTGAATCTCCAATAAGAAGAAGTCATATTCATCGTTTATTTCGTTTTTGTGTATTCGTATTTCAATAACGTCGGGGCCTCCTCTGAACAAATATTGATTTATACGATAAGCAAGCGCAAATGTTTGCCTAAAATTATCGAATGAAACTAAATAAACTATAATAGACAGAAACAAGGATATGACATGTATTTGCAATGTATTCGTTCATCGAAAACCTAGTTTTAACCGACGTTAACTAAATGCATACGAATAATCGTTGGTGAGTGAGGAATAATTTTATTTCGATAAAAAACTATGTTATTGCAAATACACGCATGCAAGAGCTTAGGCATGATTAGTCATGTTACACGTAAATTCGTATTGGCATTCGTAAACACGTTTAGTGATGAAAGGCAGTGGCTGTACTACATTGCTGCAACAATAAAACTATTTTATTTTCTGAATACATGTACTTTATCAATAAACACTCACCATTCACGCCAAAATGAAATCAAGTACACTTAAAGTACAGCTACGACTCTATACCACTTCCTGTGGACGACGTCAACTTGATATCGCTGATCCGATCCTTACGCAAAACGCGAGTCAAGCCCAGTCTACCTAACCAATACTGTTTATTAAGGACATGCATTAGGATACTGTGATTCACTTTATCGGATACAGATATTAGGATTTACTTGAACCCGTACATGACGTCTATTTGATCGATTGCCAGGTGTTGCAGCGTGTATCGGTGCGATACACTGAGCACGTAAAAGAACAAAGGGATCTATTCGCAAAGGGCTACGGTACTGCACCCGGATTCCTTCTTCCTCAATACTGTCTCTTCTTATTGCTGTCTCTTCAGCAAAACCAAAGGACCACATTGGAAATAGGTTTCTGCACTTGTATGGGGTATCCTTGACTGCAAGGTCAATAGAAATGCTACAATTACTACTGCATTACAAGGGGAACCGTGCATTGATATTGACGAAACAAATGCACCATCGTATGCAGGTACAAATGTACGGTAGCGCGGAATATATTGCCCTTTAATCATAGCCATTTGGTTATATTGCCAGACAAACTCCGGATTAAATTGCATTGAGATCCGGTGGAATTTCGATACATTGCAATGAACTAGTGTATGTAGCCGGAGATAAAGATAAAAACCAAGCTGGGTAATGTGGCTTTTAAACAAATGTAAAGTCGCTTCTTTCTAAATGTCACGAGGATGATCATATCAAAATGGAAATACGATAGCAGATTTACAATTTGTTATCCACTTTACAAGCAAGGGCAATGACAGATGGGTTAAAATCTTATTCATGTGTTTATAATAAAATCAGACATTTAATAAATAATAATAATAAAACGAATGATCTTTATATCTATAACCATTAATTTGGAATATTTATTGTCAAACGGGGTTTAATTCATTAAAATACATCACAGACAATTGTTATTAACTCGACAACTTCATTATACGGACGTCCTTTTGTGGTTTATTTTTAAATGTAATATTCCTCTTGAGAATATTATACGGTGGGACATATGCCTGAATAAACAATTACTTTTGAGAGATGTTCTTGTAATTTTAAATTACCTCAAGTGTCTCATCTGAAACAAAGGCAGAACAATAAAATACATTGGTAATCTATGTATAAACGTATATAAACAATTCCAAAGCAAATTAAGCACATGCAACACACATACAAATTAAATTATTTGAAAATATAATGTTATTTAATGTTTATACATTTTTTACTGGTTATAAAATAGTCCGTATCATGCGTGGGGTAAGTGGTCCTGAAAGCAGATTGCTTAAAGTGCATAACATAAATATACAATATTGTTTTGAGAATTAATATAATAATAGCGACTATAAAATATGTTTATACCATAAACGATACTGTGACTACAAACACTTTAACTAGTGTGACATAACCCGTACTTTTAACCTTACTCATTATTTTCAAACGCATGCAAAAGCAATCAATCGACATGGGGTTTATTTCTTTCAAAACATTAGTAATACATAATTGCGTCTTGCAAAAGTCAATAATTATTATAATTCAATTTGCTTTTTTTGTTATAAAATCAATGTTGATTCATAACCTTTAGAAAATACTGAAAGCCCGATGGTTCTTTAAAAAAACAGATTGAACTTTGGAAAATATTTTGTCAACATTATGGACATTTTAAAGTACAATGATCATTTTGGAAACACATGTAAACCTTTTCGATATATTAAACGCGCGTATTTGTGTTATACAACTCTTCAGTTACGCGTATCGATAATACATATCGGCAGCGAAATACCAAATATTATTTATTGAAATCTTGGGATGGAACAGCAAGCGCTGAATTATCTCAATAGGATTCCAACTTCTGAAAACAATTCAAAACAGCAAATTAAGTTTATTCTTTGAATTCGTCCAAAAACGATCAGTGTGCCGTTCTATAATATATTAATAATTACTACAAGCATATGATGTAGAAAAACGTCAAGATGTCTTGAAATGGGTTATAGTTGTAAATCAGTAATGTTAAATAAATATGTATTATTGGATGGGACTGGGTGCTTACAGCGATACTTAGGTTTATCTCTATTTACATTCGAGATCCATGCGGCGCCGACATGAGGGCTTACATTGACCAAACAACGAGGAGAAGTTCCTTCTAACAAATGATCGTGCATCCATGTCTGAGTAGTAATTTACTATCGCAAATTATCTTAAATGAACTTCACAAACGCGATGGAAAATTTATACATATACTTGTATATGCAGTTTTATGGTGTATATACATGGTCTTTACCCTCGATTGTGTTTTGATTAAGTATACAGGAGCAACAAATAACGAAGGAAAAATAAACGCTTTTTCAATAAAACATGGCCTAAAGGATAGCTAGTTATCCTTCGACTCAAATGATACCTATAATAATATACTTATTTCAGGACAAACAAAATGTGTAAAATATTTGTATATAAGTTTAATGACATGTTGTATTATACCACTAGGAATATATTTGAACAAAATAGTTAATCATAATAAACAATCACAGCCAGTTTCATTACGATTATTGCAATTCGCCCATACGAGATAAACATTAGGAAAAGTGGTTTCGAGCAATTGCTTTATATATTAACCCTGCCCATTATAAGAATAAAGCTCGTTTTGTCCTTGCTGTGATCTAGATTGATTGTTGGGATAAGGAGGGAATTGTATTGTGATTTGTACGGCGCTCTATTCAAATCAAAACTCTACTAGATGTTGATGGCTACAGAGCCCAATTGGATTTTTAAGCCGTTTATCACGGTTTATTGCAAGATATGGGGGTCGTTTACCCAATGTGTTTTAACTTTCCGATGTCCTCGTATTGTGAAATCTATATTCAATCCTCGTCGCGTGATTGTCAATGGAAGCGTTTAATTAGGATTTTAACGACTGTTTGTTTGCACTAGCAAGCACACGTGGACGTAATTCTTCATTAACCGATGCCATCGTTCCTGCTATTTCGATAAACATGTTGATCCGATAGCCGTCCATTGTGTGTATACCTACTACGCAGCGCAATGACATCGTTTTTGTTAAAAAGTATACAGATTATTTTTCGATCCATGCGTACAACCAAGACCAAGAAGTGTCGTTTATTTTTAACAACTTCTTTTTGCCAGGAAAAGTACGTTTTTCTCTGATAGGGGCATTTGAATTAAATATGTAAGAGTATGTGTTACAATGTACCCCCAAAGTTTAACTACATTCGGCATAAAGATCAAATTACTTGAATATCGATATTTAATTTGCACATAAAAGCAGTTGTTCAAACATAATAAAGAATGATTATAAAATACGTACTACCGATTTGTTGTTTACTTAATGTAAAACTGTTAGGTAACAATTCAATAAAGGTACACCGGGCTCGATGCTATTCAAACAAATGTGCATTTGGCTGCAACTTACGCCCGATTCCATGAACAAAGTTCAAAGAATAACACGTTGAATTGTGTTATTGCAGCGCTATGAAACACTATTCGTGTGCAGAATAAAGTGTATACAAATAATACAATCTCTATTTTTATCACAACGATACTTTTTCAAACGTTGTAAATGTTGAACAAATTACGTTTGCACACAACTGTATAATTTTTCGGGGGTGGGTGGGATTTAGTTATAGACCAACATTTCATTTTAATAACATTCGTATTATATCAATGTTAACACGCTAGTTCTATCAGTGAACGTTCGAGAATCTTAATCTCGGTAAGTCGTTGAGTTCACAATTTTCATTTCTGTTTACGGTTGACTTTTGTTTACATATTAAAAATTAATACATAATATGTTATAAAATGACAGTTGCCAACAATCTAAATAATATGTTTATAAATTACTTGCAGGTTATGTCAAATAAGTATTTGTATCATTTTAATTAATTGTGTGTTTATTTATTATACGATGCTAAATTGTTTTACATTTCCGTCGTTTGATAATATTCGTCAATTGATATCTGTCTTCAAAGAGATACCGATACGTTTCGAACAAAGTCGATATTAACCGATATACCCCGATTAAATTGTAAAAGATACTCCCGATTGACTTAATATAGGAATCATGACGCTGATGTGACACCGCTAGCATCGTATTAACCATATGTAACTTTGATTGTAAACGGCAATTCTTACAACGATATTACACTCGTGTAATTGATCTCGTTGTTATCATGGGTACTATAAGTCAATAAATGCAAATTAACAAATACCTATTTGTTTATATTTAGCTCACTTTCTGTATCATTGTGTTATCATATAATTACATAACATCTTGAATAATTGGCATATATTTCCAAATACTTAAACTCTTATGCATACCTTTACCATCAAATGATACTTGTGTTTCAAGGTTTGTAAGATTGCAAAAGATATTTAATTTGCAAAAACGCTAAAGAAGTCTATATTGTTTATTAATCATTTTCCACAACAATACGTATTGAATATGAATTGCGAACGTTCTTTCTGAAATCCGCAATCGTAAATATATTCAACAATAAGTACTTGAATATGACTCAATCATTCAATAATTGCTATAGCCTTGTTAACGCCTTGCAGTAATCTTCATTTAATTGAATTTGCCGAGGATGAAATGGGTGTTATAAGTGTCAATTTATATAGTTTTTACGTGTTCTTCAGTAGCATACCCATGTGTGGCTTGATTTGCCGGAAAGTGGAACAGGTATTCTCTTGCTAAATGTATTCTTGCACAAATACTAACTCGAATAAATTACTTAGTTTAGTCGAGAACACTAAACATATATAATTCGTTGCGTTGCATTACTTAATTACGCAATTCGAATAAACAAGCTGCAATAATGTCCATCGAAAGTTAATTGTCATATTTTTAAACATAGCTGCTATTTCAATCAGAAGGAAAAATAAGATCAATGTGTTGCCAAATACAAACACAAATTGCTAAGTCGCCACACGACAATTGTTTGGCGTGATGCAATCAGAGACCATTGTTTCTTCTTATTGTTGTGTACGACGATAATGAAATAAAGAAATAAATATGCCCGATAAATGATCTTATGTTAAGTATGTTTATAAGATGGGAAATTTCCAGTGGGATAAATGACTTTTGTAACGTAATATATTTTCAAATTATATCGGTATTAAGATGGCATTAGGCGAACATTATTCGTCTTGTTTGTCATATTCCGTGCGGTTTAGTAATGATAAAACAAATCATGTAGATTCACCTGCTAGGAAACAAGTGCTTCAAATTAATTAGTTTTGGAAATACATTAAGGCTTAAGACTTCTATGAAGTTATATTACTTGGTGACTGAGGGATGAAGCGATTTAAGTATTGACCAATCGAATTTGTATCGTTAAGGTTTATATCAACACTTATACATACACAAACTATAACCAGACTATAAAATGTTAATACAGAATAGAAAGTATCAAGTACTAAAAATACTTTGTGTGCAGATGTGTTATTACAGGATAGTTAAGGCTTAACATAATGGTAAACAATTCAGTTACAGTAACTACTTAACATTTGGGCAACATAACAATTACAATAGAAGACGACCCATACATTGATATTTCAATCATGATTACATGGAGATCACCGCCTTGAAAGTGTATATAAACATGAGAATGTGTGTACAAATGGAATCGACTAGTAAGCCAGAGGAGAGTACTAATCACAAACTATAAGTAAATATACACTAACCAAATTACATCTGAATTTAAAATTTGCATGCAATAAAAGTGAATACATATTTGAATAAACTGCAGTTACATTATATTAATACACCAAAACAGCCCAATAACTATGTATGGAGTCATTATTGCGTTAAAAAATTGCAATTAAACAACCTTTTTTCATAAACTAACCATATAATATACATTTTAGATCATCATAATGTCGCTCAAAAAAAGGAGTGATGAATAGTGTAAAGCCTTATCGCATTTACTGCAGTTCAATGATCACAACACACCAAAGCAGCAGAATCACAGCGTATTGAGTCATTATTGAATTAAATAACTGCAATGTAAAAATAATCCTTAAGCAATAACATATAATATACATCCTAGATCATCGTTATGCCTCTCAGAAAAAAGTAGTGATGAATGGTGTTAATGCCTTATTACGTTGTTTAGTTTTACGAATATTTTTAGTTTTGTACGCATAGTACGCAAATGTCAGTAATGCTTTATTATAGGAGAACACATAACACATTAACACGACCAAGAAAAGACAACATATCTGTACTATCTGAACATTCGTAACATATAAAACACGTCTATTTATACAGCACAAAGTGTTTGTATTCCATCCATTGAACGGTCGCCTGTAAGTGAACAGTTTATTACACAATAAAGAGCAATACAGAAAGGAACAGATTCGTAGGCATACATTGTTTTTTAACTATCACTGCTAACATATTATATAAGAGGTTTGTTATAGTCATTTATAATGTGTATGTCAAACATGCACAGTTTGAAATAGCATGCACTAAACATTTTTGAAAGCAAGCGTCATGGGTTAATATTAGTGAGATCTTGGGAAATTATGTGCAAATTTGTTTAGAACTTGAGATTGCTATGTTTCCTCTTTGAATTACAATACATGTGTGACGTTTATATTTCACTTGATAGAACTCGTTTGTTATTTTGAATCAAAATGTTTGGCATTTGTTTATACATACATACCAAACAAGAATTGTGTTATCAGTATGTAGTTTAAAAGGACTTGTTTGCAGATTTTATAAAGTTTTGAAGTTTCTCTTTAAATGCTTTAAATTATAAATGTAAACAGCAGAAAACAGAATATCCAGTATAAAACAACAATAAACAAATCCAAACAAATCGCTACCTGGTCTCGAACCACTAATTCTTGAATTTAAAGTCTAGCGCCGAAACCCCTCGGCAATCAATATTTGTATAATACGCGATGTATCTTGAACTTATACAATCAATTCACGTATGGTTACAAATAATAACGATGACAAAAGAACTCACAAAAATATGCAATCGTTTCGCGTGTGTAACTATTTAAAATATCAATTTATAACGACAATAATTTGTCAACGAACAATTATTTTGAGCATGCGTCTTCGTCATAAGTGTTATTACGCTCAATGACGTTTATTTTTCATTTACTTGTTAAATCTGTTTGGAAACCACTCGAAAGGTTCAATTTAGACAGACTGTAAACAGGTTCATTTAATTAGATTTAATATTGTTATAACTTGTCGTTGCACAAATTCTGAAAAAGGTTGAACGTTTTCAGCTCAAAAAGTATGCGAATACGTTGTTGTTTTTTAAACTATGACTTTGGATGCAGATCACCAGAATAATAGAACACATCTCAGATAGAACATCAACATGCTATATAAGAGCAACACAACCTTTATGTTTCATCGAACAAATGTTATTCTCAATAATTTGTCAATGCTATATTGTTGTTAATTTAAAATAAGCGTACAAAATGGAAATAAGGCTGTCCATTTTGAAGTGCAGTTAGACATCTGATTTATATTTTTCATGAGAGGTTGTCAACTTCTGATATATTTTTTCCGAAAAAGCAATATGGTTATCATGGAGATACATTTGATAATAATATGTTTAAAAACGTCGCTATATGACTTTTTATAATTTGTTTCATCTGTACGCATATGGGAACATCTTTATTTGTGTGTTAATAATCACAAATACGTTTATAATTACACAGGTATTCACTCAGAACATCAAGCATCAACATGATGACTTTCAGACTACGTTATGTATTGTTTCTACACCAAGTTAAATCTATTGACATTCAGACTCAATTTACATCTAGAATGTTATTGACTCTCAGACTTCATTCACTTGTAGACACGTATGGTTGTCAAAACAGATTCACGTGTGGTCTGTTGACTTTCAAATTGTATTTACTTGCAGACGTAATTGACTCTCATGCTCAATTGATTGTTAAGTCTGTTGGATTTCAGACTAAATTCACTAGGTCTATGTACCTTCGTACTCCGTTCTCTTGTGTTCTTTCGTAAATTGCAGAATCACTTTGTCAGACCCCATTTGAATGAATGTTGTTTTGACGTGTATACATCAGTTATTTGGTTGTGATATAATATACATTGTTTGTGAGACTCAGTTAACATGATGCTCTGAATGTATGCATATTTACTTCAAGGTTATATTGCTGTTCTAGGCGGTCAACTCAGTCTCGATCAGGTAGCATGTATTGAACACAATAGCATTTCGTAGTGTTAATGTATTAAGTACTCGTCAGTGAGTATGTGCCTCCACATATTCGTGATTGCGTGAACGGATTTCTTCAAACAAGTTCTACTAGTAAACCAAACACAAAACAAAGATTCAATGCAATCATCTCATTGTCCCTGTTTTAAGTTGGATACATCCTTTTAATTAAGTGCTAATTTTAAAAATTAGAATTTTAAAAATATACTTCTTACAAAAACAAGGTCAGAGGTAATACGGAAAAAGTCTTATGGTCCTCTTCTAACATTCATGAAACCTTTTCCCTGAGATTGACACTGTTTTTTTAATACAAATCGTCATATAAGACTATTAAATTATCTATATTATAAAATTTATAATATCATTTTTTTATATCTAATTTAATTACATATTAATTTGTTTTAATACTTGGAAGATATTGCAAACGCTGCATGAGCTTAGTAAGATGCAAACTTCTAAAAGTAATACCATGAAGAATGTGAAATTTATCTTAAGTAACCGTCCAACACAAACTGTGTGCACGCCTGTAAACTTTAATTAATAGCTAGACAAGTATACATAACCATCGTCCAGATGTCAGAGGAAGTGTTTTAGTTGATACTTAAGATAATTAAAACAAATATATGATTGTTTTGTTTGTAAAAAGTAACAGTGATATTCTATTTTACGCTTTACGCGATTTGAGGTTCATTAATATATACCTTAGCGTGCAATGGCGGCGGCGGAGACAGGAGGACTTACTAATGAAAAGAAAGTGTCCTTGTATTAACAACACTATATAAATGTCGGGATTTTTTAAGGTCCGCTTATATTGTAAAAAGCAGGATACATATATTGATAAAACATTACTGATTTATCATCGTTTAATTGTTCAACTAAATGAAAAGTCATTAAACTTAAAGATTGACCATGTAAATCAGTAAACACTCTTAGATTAGTACGTGTTTGAGTGATTTTAACTTAAAACATATTGTGGATCATACAACATTATGAGACTATTATCAACGTAACTTATCGTAAAGGAATACAATACTTTGATCTCAATAACCGGTACAGCATGCATTTGATATGCAAATATACTTAAATTACCAACTGTTTACGTTCTTTGACAGCTCAAGATTGTGTGCGGTATTTAACTAGTAGCAAAGGCAACTGATGTTCTTCCACTCCTTATCTTTTAGATGTTGGATTGAAAACAAGTTAAATGAAAATGATTGGTACACAAGAAATGCATTTTTATGGCCCATTAACACGACCGCGAACATGTGTTATTGCCATAATAATTGTTACTGTACTCATAAACGCTATAGAAACAAACATTGAAGAGTTAATATTGTATGACAGATGATATTAAGGAGAATAAAAAGCAAATGTGTCAGCTCACGGATAACAAAAGTTGTTGTAGTAGTTGTAGTAATAATAGTAGTGGTATAAGAAGTAGTAGATGTAGTAGTAGCAGTAGTAGTTGTAGTAATTGGGGAAGTTGTAGTAGTAGTAGCACTGTCGCATTACCAAAATATTAAATAACTCATACACAGCACAGCCATTTATGGAATCAATCATTTAAAACAAACGTGTGTGTGTTATTAATTTGTAATATGTCTATTCTAACAGCATATGCAATAATAACGGTAAGTTCTCTGTAAACGATTATTATCGGTATTAATTGGCATGAATAACAATTATCTAACAATTCAAACTGACGCCAGAGAACTTTATTTCTACTCAGCATTTACACTGAAATTCGAACATTCAGGAACCTTTATTTACCTAAAACATGTAACAATTTTTGTTAACGTTTCTGCATCTGAATTTGCGATTTGCAATTTTTTTTGGATCGCAATGTTATTTATTCTCGATCGATTTGTTATGAAAATGTATAACGAAACGTTTTGCATTGCTCTCTTTGGCACGCCTAATTACAGTTGTAATAGCAGTTGTCAACGAACTCGGCAAGGTATGTTGTTTCAAAAGCTAACACATTATAAATGTGCCCGCCTAGTACAAATTCGGTTAGGTAAACATCAACCCATATCGGAATATAAACGAACCCGCATGTATTTAGGAAACAAATACATGATTTGCTGAAAAGCTCTACAAAGCATACAAAGGTCGAAATAACACTACTCGATATGTATTAACCCTTTGAATCCGATAAGACATATATACAAACATGCAATTATTTCAAGATGAATACATAGCGGTTTATAACTGAAACAACGTCTTCCCTCATACCAATCAAAATATATTTGAATAGCATTTGCATAATAACAAATCCAAGAACATGTAAAAACGATTAACTACAATAAACCTTTACATTATGAAAAATCATGTAAGCAAATAATTTTGCAAGCAATTAATTGTTACTATATTATATTTCCCCAGCTCATTAGAATAAAACGTGCTTGTGTCCGTGTTGTAATCGGCATCGATCAGGAATGGCCACATGACGGTTAGAAAGTGTGCGTATTCCGTACGTTGACTACCAACACATAACACATAACTTCGTGATATCTTTCAGAAAAAGATCGCTTGTGTATTGGAAGAAGTGTTATTCACATGTATACTCTGCATGTATTAGAATGCCTAAATACATTACATTTACATTATGGGACATCTTAATGCTTTAACTTTGATGTTTAGCGCACAGTCCATAGCAAAATTGAACTATTTTGATTTTTACAACTCATACATGGGTCAACGCTACTCATGTTCACTTGTAACACACACTATATGGTATGATCCATGTTATGCTCTGTATTGAGCCGAACACAAATTGCCGCACAGCATATGTCAAGGGTTTCATTTTGCTTTAAAAAATAAACACAGACAAAAAAACGATATAAAAGTATATGATGCACACAGTTATCTTGCTGCACTTTCCATATTTTGAAAACTGCTATACAATTTCATATCCAACAAAATTGTGGAATTACATTCCACAGTTTGTGAAATACTTTCAATGGTTTAAAAATACATTTTAACCTTATGATTATCAATAAAACAACTTAAATATTTGGCATGTGTAGACGTATCAATGCACCATGCTTTTAAATAGTTTTTATGGAAACATTATTAAACTTAAATAAAGTAACAAAAATTGAATACTTGTCGATGCATTGGTGCATCATTCCAACATGCAAATGTGTTCCCACCGTCTTAAAAACTTTGAAAACCAATTGCACGACATAGTGAGCTTGCGTGCAGATTACCTAGACGATATAGATTTGAAACGATGCAAGGTAATAGTGCATAGGTAGTAATAATCAAAAACATTATATATTGCATATTACATGTAGTGGGTAATTCCTTCGTGTAATACGCAATTATTAATATAATTTAGCACTTAAATATGAATCCATCACTTACGAATTGCATTAATGTACGCCTATGGTAATGTGCTTTTAATTATATGTTCAGAGGATAAAATGCTTGTTATACGAGTCACTTATTACATTATATACATCACAGCATAACAATATGTAAGTTTATTTTCAGAAAAAAGTCGTTAAATTTAATCGATTGCTAGCATTATCATGAACAAAACTAATATTTTTGAGGATTGGATCAATTAAAAGCAAATTCTGCATACAAAAAAAATATATAGTACTAAATTGTCTTAAATTAACCACTTACGCAATGTGAATAAATCTGCAACACAAATGCTTTTTACAGGTACTTTTAATACTACTCAACAAACACGTGTATTGCAAGCGGAAAGCACAAGACATAAATGTGTTGCAAAAGGAAAGCAGAACTAGTAAAGTGGCTAAACATCACCTTATACAATTATAAACGCCATATTGTTTACTCCAAAAACACTAATTAGCGTTTTTTATATTAGAGTTATAGTTAAATTGTGTGTTATTGCTGTAGTCAGCAGTTTATGCATAACGTGTGCAATGCATGTCGCGGTTGTAATATTCGTGCGCTTACTGATAACCCTCATGGTCAACATTTATTTTAAGATCAATTCAAACAATACCAGTGTTTGTTGTGTAGTTTATTGGCCATAGTGACCACGCGTTAGTGCTATTGTAAATTAATCGATGAGAATAGTATTATTTAATACATTCATGAAGTGACTTATACATTCGGACGTTCCTTATTCATAATTACACATCTGTTGCTGTAACAGTATCCATATTGTTTGTTAGGCTTACTTGAGCACATCGTGCTCATGGTGCTCTTGTGTAAATTTATTGTGTCCGCCGTGAGTTGCACGTCGTCAACATTAAGCTGTTGAACACTCTTGAAACCGAATGTATTGCCATAATGAGATGGAACTTGATTTTAACAATTGACCTAATGATACTTAAGGTGGCTCGGGTATTGCTTAACCAGGATTAATACAACTTTGTCCCTATGCAAAATTAAAAAGAAAGTTAGAGAACACTGTTCCGGCTGCACTAATTTATCAATCTTCGTGTATCTTGGTTAAAATATTGTGCCAATAATATCTCGGTCGAGATAATTTAGAGTGAAACAATTAGGTATATTTCTCAAATAAAATAAAAAAAACTTTTGAACTCTCTAAACAATATATAATTTTAACACACTACATTCAATTGTTAAGTTTACAAGATACTTCACTAACGAATATACCGTATCCGTCGTTGACGTTCTATATATAGCTTAAGATATGTGTTGGTTGCATTACAAGTGTTGTTTTTTTCTTCGCGTGTTATTGAAAAGTATTATTGTACTAATTCATATTGTATGTGTACATGTTTGCAATCTTGAAATAAAATTTGTTGAAAAAACAAACACCATTGATTATAATAAAACATAATACAAATTACTGCTCTTACCTCAAAAAAGGAAGACACCTATAAATGTGTTTCATTTTCTTTACATACGTGGATATATATTATACGTGTTTGTATGTTGACAGTACGCGTTTTCTTTACTGTCATAGCGTTGTGTGCATGTTTGTTTCCTCTCCGTCGATGCATGTGCAACACTTACTTACGCATTGTATAAAGGAGCCCTTCATGTTAATAACAATGTTGTACTTGCTGACGTATGCTTCCATTACATTACTGCAGATGGATATGCCTATAGTCTTAATGATCACAACCCGGGACGTTCTAATGGATTTTTCAAAAACATTTTACGATAATCACGGTTATTTATCATTTTACTTTAGTTCAACTACGAATTATGTGTGCAAGTATATATTAAGGGTATAATTTTCGATCGATAACTATTGTCTATGATACACTGGGCGTTGTCTTGATTTGCGATTTAATACATATATATCATGTGTTTCGGGATACTGTGGACGAACAATGAAATGCACATATAATTATAACATCACATACATGTAGAGGCAAGCGTAATTTCAAACACGGTATAATGGGTTACTGAAGTAAGTTACTATATTTTGTAAATCTATTAATAAAGTATTAAACAAGTTCATGTTGGAATCTCTTATCATAAAATGGAAAACATTCAACGACTTATTCAAACTTATGGATAATACACTATGGGCCTAGTGTTTTGGTGTATTATCTATATTAATTAAAAACACGCAATAACATTAGAACATTAGGAATTTACTCAACAAATGTATACGATTCATTTGTTCATATTGCAACATATACATGCAATAACGTTAAACAAGATAAAGGGAAATAAGCAGGCTATGTAATGCTAACTTGAATATACATATTTACGTTTCTTAAGGTTTATACAATGCACAATACACCTTAACACAAAATTAATACAAATATGTTGTGTTTAAATCGAGAAATATTTCATATTTCAAATTCAATATATTTAAAATGAATAATGTAGTACAGTGTTTTACTCCTACGTTGCATATGTCACTAATCCACGTCAGTTCATTTTCTTTTCGAAAATGCTACGGAAGTGGTGATCATCTTCATTGTTGAATCCGGGTTCCCAAAGAAGTTTCATCACGGTATTCGTAAGTAATCAGACACAAAATAGTGTGAGAAAATCTGGTCTAAATACAGCATTTAGACAATACTATGTTCATGTGATTGTGTACTTGAATTAATCCGACAAATTTAACAGAGGTTTACATGGCGAGGCATACCGAGCCGTATACGCCTTTCTGAGACGAGTCGGATAAACTAAAGTGTACAATCACACTAACATAGTATTCTATTTATGCTACAATATTTTTTACTTTGTTCTCTATGCAATAAAGAGATAATTACTTTATAAAAACACTTGACAAAAAAAGATTAGCTGAATCGTACCGTGCGTAGTAATGTTAAAATTGTTTTTTACGTTCCCGTTAACGCGACTCGAAATAGTCCAAAAACAATTCCACGAAAAAGCAGAGTAGCAAGACCAAATATCGCTATATGCCTCAATTCAAATTAAATCAGAATTCTTAATGGTACACACTCAAGTAAAGCACATACGATTTTGTTCAAACTAAAATTCTAGTTTTACCACTGCAATCTACAAAATTAAAACAATGCTGCCATTTTGAATTTACTCGTCAAGCATGATTCAGCTTTTAAATCCGCAACTAGTGTATAGTCTATAAACAACTCTAGTTTTGCACTTTTACTAGTTAGCATAAACATGTCAGACATCTGGTTCTTGTTATACTCATGTGTGTTACCTTCAAGTTTTGTTTGCTTTCATGACGAGAAAATTCCATGAAAATTCTGCACACATTCACCTATTAAAATGTACATTTCCTCATCGTCATCAATATTTACATTTTATGGCACTTGGTGTAAGTAGATAATTCATTCTGGATAGAAATTCTAGATCGATTGACAAAAGAACTACTTCTTCATCAAAGAAAAAAAACCTTTTAAGTCAACACTGATTTTCTTCGAAAAGAACAGTTCACTGACACATAGCTTAATACGTAAATGGTTAAATAAAAACGTCGCGCTATTCTTGAAAATTCGACATTAAAAGAAATCGAACATTTAGTCACACAGATTTCATTTGAATAATATAATCCAACACTTATATTCACATTGTTTATGATAATCCATCCTTAACACACACACTCGTACCAAAATACAGACATAAGCGTCATGAATGGCGCAATCAAATGATTTCGATTAGATGACGTGTATTAAAATAAGGTGTCGCTGTAAGAGTGTCTGGTTGCCACACGGGAGACACTAGTTCAATCCCCCGTTCGGGTCAGCATTTTTCATTTTAGCTCAACGATTTTAAAAGAAACGTTGCATTTTAATTGAAAAAAAATACGGCTTTTATTTATTTATGATATATTGATTTGAAAATTCAACATTTAAAAGTGATTTTTTTTATTTATTGTATTGTTATGATTATTTATATTAATAACAACTTAATTAAATTACTATTTTATTTGGTCAATAAAATGCTCATTTAATATCTTGAGACATTTTAAATACTTAAATCGTCTACACGTTTTCACCTCTTTTGATCTTTAGCCAGAGTTGAAAGGCAAATAAAAGTAGTCCGTATGTGCATGTACTAGGTGTCGGATAAATGCAGGGTGAGGGATAAACCTTATTGTTATGTAATGGGTCGTTTTTGTTATATAAAATCATTAAGCTGCAGGATAAACATAATTGCATTTTTTTCATAACCATTTTTTTTCGTACCCAAGTTTATTTAATTCCTATATTTCCCCGTACCCTCAAAATTGTGTTCGTACCCAAAATTGGTCATACCCAATTTTTGTTCGTACCCACATTGTTTTGGTACCCACATTTTTTCCTACCCAAATTTTGTTTCGTACCCAATTTATTTCCTACACAAATTTTGTTTCGTACCAAAATTTCTTTCCGTACCAACATTATTTTCGTACCAATTTTTTTAGTACCCGACTTGATTTGATTTCGTACCCAATTTTGCTTTCGTACCAAACTTTTATTTTTGTACCCAATTTTGTTTTCGTACTCTATTTTTGTTCGTACCCATTTTTTTTTCGTAACCATTGTTTGGTATAATTTTTTCGTACCCAATTTTGTTTGTATCCAACAATTTCGTTCCCACATACACAACTGTGGTGATGTAGATAAATTTCAAATGATGCCTTTATATTCATCCTCTTCAAAAGAATCGTCACACCAGTACTGTCAGTACTTTTATTCTTATTTGTCATTGATTATGTGGTTATTTCCGCCGACTGTCTGTCCGCCCGTCCTGGCCACTATCTCCTCCTTCAATATTAGCACTAGAACCTTGAAACTTAAACACATGGTAGCTATGAGCATATGTGCGACAGTGCAGTATTGGGAATTTCGATCTGACCTCTGGGTCAAAAGTTATGGGGGTTGGGATGGGACCGTGTCAGAGATTTTACACTAACGTCTTCATTTCTACATCGATTCACTTCTAATTGATACTGAACTTCTCCTATGACAATACGGTCAATCTCAACTATGCATGGCCCCATTACCAACCCTGTGGCGCCTGCCAACATAGACCACGCCCACACACAATTTTGTTTTAACATAACTTCTTCATTTATTCACCAATTGAATTGAAATTAATACTGAACACCTCTTATGACATAACGGTCTATCTCGACCATCCATGTCCACATTACCCACCCCGGGGCTCCACCAACATATGCCTTGCCCACCCAAAATCGCCTTTTAATATTATATCTATGCGGCGTTGTATTTCGCGTCGACCTCTTCCTTGCCATTTCTAGTTTATTTCTTTATTATTGTAGATTAATATAGTTAGGCCTGTATGTATATGTAATGCCTCATATACATATTAGGTGTTTTCATGGAAAACGGGGCTTAATGCACGCCAAATAAGACTAGCCTGTGCACACTGATAAGCATATGCAATGCGAACAAGCTAATCAAGGACGACAACAGCGAACAACTTCAGTGCCTTCAGCGCTTTGATTTATAATATACATTATGTCCTATGTTGTATGGCGTAAAGCTGCTAATATATGTGTGTATACAATATTTTAACTGTTTTCATTTTTTTAAATAAATGAAATCATACTGACATTCTACGAATTGAGGATTTACATGTTTTTATGAGCTGCAAAAGATTATTACAAACAACAAAATTTATCTTTTTTAATGCAGACACTTTAAAAGACTGTGGGTGCGGACCCAGGATCCTGCGATTAATCAAACGGAAAGGTACTTAAGCTACGTTGATGAAACTCGGACATTGTTGACGCCCTTTCTTCAATAATTACTGTTTTTGAGTGAGGTAAAACTTACATAGAGAATAATAGGTTAGTGTTGATTATAGATCAGGTTTATCATGCGAGGCTTAGAAAACAAAAAGCACGAGCCTTGGCGAGTGCTTTTTCGTTTTCGTGCCGAGCATGATAAACCTGATCTATAATCAACACTAACCTATTATTCTATTTATCCCACTTTTTATTCAGTAAACCTTTTTTATTTAAACAAAATAAGTTTTCATGAGTGTTTGTCGTACTTTGA
>NC_068360.1:98592176-98627176 GCF_020536995.1 Dreissena polymorpha | reverse complement strand
AGCGGTTCTATATTTAATGCTACTAAATTTAATTTAATAATCAATACAAACGTGTTCCATTCATTTGTGGGCACATAGTGACGTCAACGAATTCAGCATTGTGGCTCAAAATACGCTTTCATCTGATTTGTATCGGATGTAACTAAAAATATCCATTGCTGAAATCACCGCAAAAAAATCCATAAAACAAGCCTAGTCCAGACAATTTCTGCGATACAAATCATTTAATGGCACCTTACAAATGAACAGTTTTTGCATTTTGTTTTGCAATGAAAATCGGTGTACTTATTGTATGTCTATCGCATACAAATAGTCTTGCTGAAAAAGTGAGTATATAATGGATCGATCTGATTATAATTAATTGTTATACTCTAAGGATGATGAATTAAGGAGATATCGGTCAATGTACTGGTCTACCGATATAGAGGGCTCCACTGTAACAATAAACTGTCGGGCACGGCTGGTAAGTTTAAGAAACATTACTGAAAATGTTTGGTAGCATTTTGCAATTATTCCAAAACGCACAAGCTACATTAAGAACACCACGTATACTAGACTTGTTTTACAATTTAACAGAAAATAAAGTCGCACGTAAAACTAAAACGATAACATCCGATTTTATTCGAAAATAGACATGTATTCATAGGATGTAAATTGTGCACATACTAATATAAACGATACTTAGTTTGTGTTTCAAAATATTGTATGCAATTTAAACAATTTAAACCATTATTTATTATTATTGTTTTTATTATTATTTCGTGATCAGGCTAACATGTATCAATGTTTACAGGTTTTAGCACACGCATCACTGATGTAATAGGCATATGGGAATAGAATTAGCATCAATGTCAAACGTATCAATTGCGGAAATTTAACACATGTCCAACCATTTGATAAAACACAAATTAGTTGTAAACTCGGGAAGAGAACATTGCTTCTTAAAAATAGTGTACTTATCAGAAGGCTGGCATAATAAGCCTACTTATGTCTACACTCGGATGACGAGTCTCCTAACATTTGTTTATGTGTAGTTTCCGTTTGACGCGGGTATGATTCATTTTATAACTGCGTTAAATTTCGAGGTAATTGCGTATTACTGAAATCAATTTAACAATTTACAAGAAACGTTTCAGGTAAAACAAGAAACATTGAAACATAGTGACAATTTGGCTGATTATGAGGATATATGACGACAGTTACTGTGCCTAAATATTGGACAATAAAATAACATTGTTTCGTAATAATCGTTATTATATCTTAGCTTTCATACATTCTTCAGTTTAGAAAGATAATGTCAATAATTATTATTGTGTTTACTCCTGGAACTTTTCTTTCAACTTCGACATGAGCGTATACCAAGGTAAGTAAGCTAGTATGAAATGAATGTACTAATGATGGGTTTACTCCCTTGTATTGATGAGTGGACTATTGTGTTGGTGAGTGATTGAAGCACTCGGTCGGTCATGTAACACATCGATTAATGAAAACATTAATCGGCAATAAAATATGTGTTTTGAAATGAAGTTCTGCAGCGCGTACGTAAATAAAGCTATTACACATAAACATCAGTTTGCGTTCATACGATCAGCACGTTTGAAGATTAAAGTAATCTTCAAATTATCATGCACCGTAACCATGTATATACTGACCATGTTTAACAGGTTTAACGTTGTAGAGCTTAAAAATACAACTTTGATGTAAAGCTGCCGTCTGGTAACTACGCAAAATATACATAAAATGATCATTTAACACTTTGTCAGTGTAATACCATGTCTATGAATGTCCTACAAACTTTCATACACATCGTCCTGCTCCTTACTTCACCATCAATTCAAACTCACAGGTCATTATGATGCCAACACACTTCCGACCAGCATTAACACTGTTTAACTACATGTGTTTGTAATTATGTATATGTATGGGGTCAATATATAGTATCTAGTGTCTAGATCGGCCTGGCTAGGGATCGAATATTTAAAAATGAAAACAAATTAAGCCTATGTTATCAATATCTAGGCCTGTAGCTTCCTTAACTGTTAAACATCATCTTCCAAAAAAGTAGCTGTACAATATATAGCATTGCTCATTTTAAGACTTTTCGGAATATAGATCACGCTTCGGAGCCCTTTCTAGCTATTCAGACCAATATCAAAACAATATTTGCATATGCATCAAATCTCAAGTACTACTCGAGGAAACTTTTTCAATTCGCACCGAAATGGCGACCGGAGCTTGTATTACACCTGTGAACATAGTGTGTGATTACGACTTTGTGTAATCCTAGTTACGCCTAAAAACAGTTTAAACTAGCATATACAATAACTTAAAACAACCACTACTCAAATATGACATGTGTTGTTGTGATAACAATGTAAACGGTGCTCACGTTCATAACAGCACCTTTATTGAGGAAATTCTGAATGGCACATGTGTCTTTGTAACTATAAAAAGGATGTTGTACAGCCAAGAGTGCGTGAGCAAGAACTACTAAAATAAGCATCAAACAGACGGTCACTATTATTTAGCGTTTCTGTATATCGATGGGAGGTAAATAGCATTGAAGTGAATAAGATTTACAATTTAAAGCACTTGAAACATCGCTATAGTGTTATAATTTTATTGTTTAACTGTTTATAAAAGTGCTATACTTGCTTTGTCTTTGTTTTATTTGTTGAGAGGTTCGAACCGCGCTGGAAGGAGTTATGTGATACATATATTTTGGCTGTGCATGAAGTTTGAATTAATATACTAATGTTGGTAGAACTGACGATAAAAAAGTGACAAAATGGCAATAAATCAACGTTATTGTACCCGTTTAAAATTTATCCGCATGCCTTAGGCTAGCCCCATTATACAAAACGCGACGTTTATTGCTTGTGAATTGCGTTTTATCATGTTATACAGGCAAAATAATCGCGGCATCTTTTACCATATAATAAGCGGAGTATGAGTATGTCGCAGGTAATGAGTGTCTTGAAATTTATGTCCGGGTCTTTCTTTACAGTGGTGGTTGCTTAAACATTGCCCAAGGAAGTTAAAGATCGATTAAACGAGAAGAGGGAAGTTAACATATTCGAGTGTATTTTGGGAAGTTTAAAAGTATATGCTTATTATTGTCTAGTTGCTAATTAACAGCAGAAAATAATTTTAACAACGAACACACACGTACTTATAATAACTACTGTCAATGGGACATATTTGAATCATTTGCTACATAAACGAATACATATTAAAACAAGTGTAACATTCACGAACAATTGATGAACTCACGCGCTTTCGTTCGGGTCCGTCAAATCATTTTTATCGCAATATGTGTGTTATCGTGTGGTAAGTATAATTGCATTTATTTCAAGTTATTGTATCTTCACATGAATATTGTTCATGATACAAGAGCACGCTTGTCATTGCAAGATGGGACTTGAGTAAATACTACTTCATAATATTGTTAATGGACGATTTTTCGCTGTAACCCATCATGTTTCTATAATATTTTGAACTCAAAAGCTCTAGTTTATTTTGCACTTCTTAATCGAAGCTTAATAAAAGACTTTGTTTTTAATTAATATTTCGTTTCGCGCTTTTTATTATTTCAGAAATCAGCTCAGTACCCCATTTGTTAAACAAAATTCGATTCAATCATCCGATTAGATTTATTACAAAGTTTACCGTCCATCAGCGTTTGTCTATGTCATGCACGTTCGGTTACAGTAGCCTACTTATCAAATGGATCTATGATCCTTTGGCGACATCCACTTGTTATATGCTTATGTATTACCAAGAGCAAGAGCTGATGAATAATTACTACAAAGCCATTTTTGACGGTTACATATTAATTATATTTTCTTAATGTGATACATTACGTTAGCACATTTTGCTAATCTATCTTTGAACAATACAACCATATGAAAGGAACAATACACAAATATAAATGGAATTTAATGGCCAAATGGCGGAATATAATTTACTCCAGACTAGCACTAGAGTAAATAAACCTCAGCTATAGACTAGCACTGCAACTGAGGGATGTCGTAGTAGTAGTAGTAGTAGTAGTAGTAGTAGTAGTAGTAGTAGTAGTAGTAGTAGTAGTAGTAGTAGTAGTAGTAGTAGTAGTAGTAGTAGTAGTTGTAGTAGTAGTAGGAGTAGTAGTAGTAGTAGTAGAATTGTAGAAGTAGTTGTAGTAGTAGTAGTAGTAGTAGTAGTAGTAGTAGTAGTAGTAGTAGGAGTAGTAGTAGAAGTAGTAGTAGTAGTAGTAGTAGTAGTAGTAGTAGTGGTAGCAGTAGTAGTAGTAGTAGTAGTAGTAGTAGTAGTAGTAGTAGTAGTAGTAGTAGTAGTAGTAGTAGTAGTAGTAGTAGTAGTAGTAGTAGTAGTAGTAGTAGTAGTAGTAGTAGTAGTAGTAGTAGTAGTAGAAGTAGTAGTGGTAGTAGTAGTAGTAGTAGTAGTATTGATAGTAGTAGTAGTAGAAGTAGTATTGGTAGTAGTAGTAGTAGTAGTAGTAGTAGTAGTAGTAGTAGTAGTAGTAGTAGTAGTAGTAGTAGTAGTAGTAGTAGTAGTAGTAGTAGGAGTAGTAGTAGTAGTAGTAGTAGTAGTAGTAATAGTAGTAGTAGTAGTAGTAGTAATAGTAGTAGTAGTAGTAGTGAAAGTAGTAGTAGTAGTAGTAGTAGAAGTAGTATGTAATGTTGCTGTGCAGGAGGCATGAGTCAGTCAAGTGTCATTATTGAAAAGAAAAATACTCCCGGTGAAATAGAGCTATCATTTAAAGTGCGTTCTTTGTTTTCGAACAATGCTAATAGTTCATATGTATTGTTTGTCGTTTGTATAATGTGACTACTTATAAATTAACCAAATGCTATTGTTCAACTACCCTATTCATAATTACGTCTCCTTTAAATAAGCTATTGATCAATGCACTAATCAAGAATTGGCTTTAAAACGCGTCGTTTCGGACCTGCGATGTTATTTCTTTATTTCTTTTTCTAATCTAATCTTATTTCCATCACTCGACTCTATTGCCAAAATTACGTTTTTTATAGATTAACTCAATCATTAATTTTTTTTATTGGAAAGTTATACCACACAATTAAAATCGCTTTGCTTTAAAGGAGGAGCCATGTTCGTTTTGTGTAGCCTAAACAAAGGTTCAACACAAACGGCAGATATAGCGCGGGTTTTGATCATGCTTTTCATGATTAAGTTCTTCAATTAAATAAAGTGTATTGTCATTCAATTGGATCAACATGTAGGTAATTTACTAGTAATAATGACCGCATATACATTTAATTCCATATACCACCCCACCTTAGACAGCTACGACGAAACAAATTTAATTTAACTTTAGTGTTTACCTTCGAAAGCACACATGGTGTACATGTAATTGTCTATATTCCATGGACGCAAGGAGTTAAAATTATATTTGAAGTGCGCTTTTGCGGTCAGTGTTTTAAACAAGTTGTTTCAATACTGTATGGTTTAATGAGCCTAGTTTGGGGAAACATATACGTATATTAAAGGGTTCAAAGATTGGCAATGAGCCCTTTTCATAAAGGCCATATATTAAAAAATGATCGAATTATATTCAAACAAATTAAACTATAGTTCGGACTATGACAGGTTTATATCGATTCATTTTTTAAAATTATGTTTTGACGTAGTGACACAACAGTAACTGTAGTAAGTTGGACAATTATGTCTTAACATATACTAACAGTTAATCATTTAAGTAAAGGACCATGCAAATTACGTCCATATGACATGTTTGCACAACCTGTCATGATAACTTGTGCAATGCGAATTTATTTTCCTGGCGATGTGACTATATTTACTGAAATGATTTTGTGTAGGTAGCTCAGCGTGTGTATTAAATTCATGTAAATAATACATTAATTTGGGCTCGTTTCTTTCAGTTCCAGCCTCCAATGCGGGTTTCTTGCCTTTTTATCAGTCTGGTAAGTACGCAATGCAATTTGTTTTAAAATGTTTTATGATGTATATGTTTAATAACAACAAAATAAAAATAAAGTTACTGAACAGTTCTCAGTGTTAAACAGAAGAACACAGAACTCATACATGTGAAATGACTAATTATACATTCGTGATAACTAGATAGTAGGCGTTTTGTGTGATTATTTATGTTTCATTGATATATAAAATGCGGCGGTACAACGATAAGGGAGCTGCCCATGCGCGTTTTTTGTTTCATAATACAATCGCATCATACAATCATAGCGCACAGTATATTAACATAATCACTAAGCTTATTATGCATGAAACATATCGTCATAAATACACATAATGTTATCGATATTGCAAAGCAGAAGATTATACCTACATGGCATATCATTATGAACAAAGCTTACCACCATAATCACGCCTATTATAAGTATTTACTTAACAAACAATTATACAAATACATCACATCATCATAAATTCACTATTAGCTATTCTAGCATCATAATATATTATTTTATCCCATTTTTATACCGACATTGACGGTATAACACCATATGGAATAAACCAACCAGTCTCCCACCTTGTTGAATATACCTGTCGCCTGCACGGACTACTTTTTTTTCAACCACTGAATGATTTTTCATAAGAATTCTCTAGGTTTGAGCAAACTTTGCCTTTAAAATTATAAACACGACCTACAACCTTTAGATCTAGTCGAGGGACTTAATTTTTCGCCATCCGTAAAATGAATCAGCTGATTGATGGCGTCGTAAAATGACATACATATTGCGTCATTTTTGTGATGTCATCTTTAGGTGTACACGAAACAAGTTTGCGATGTCTGGGAATAAAACATTGAAGACGCGCATTTTTTTCGTGTTTATGTATCGTGGATGTAATTATGAAAAGTGCATATTCTATGGACTACTTACCTGTAGATCAAGCTTATTCGTGTTATTGATTTTCAGAATGTGCGTGCCGATTTGGATGTGAAATTGTGTGTGAAGAACATACTGATGGGTGTATATTTTGGTTCAGTAGTCTATTCGAATTGTTTTGCTTCTGGATTTAACTGTAAGAAAACGTAAGTGTATTTTTTTATGAATAAACTTTGTCTTTGTGATTTTATCAAAGAATGTCCATTAAGTAAGAATAACCCGTTTGCAACAAGTGTTTCAAAGCTTAATACTAATATAATTTGTACGGATTATCTTGTGTTTGGATCGCAAACTAAAGGATGTGAAGGCTAGATCTAGACGCCATCACAATCTGCAGCGCCCATGAACAAATATGTATTTTTTATATAATTTATGTTAAGAACGACTCTGTGTGTAAATCTACATGCACATGCATGTTGGCATCGACATCATTTTGTCAGGAGCCATCGCCGCCATTTTTTATTTTGATAATTTTCTTTCGAAAATTAAATGCATATAAATCTTCTTTTCGCGGTCGTAATGTACTAAAATGTGCATGCTGCGTAAAATTGAATCGAGGCATATGGTGATGTTTTTTCTCGTTGCACAGTTTTTGTGTTTTTTTTAAAGACTATTTTGCGTACCAGAACAAATACATTCTATATCACTACGCATAGTTGCAATCGTTAGATTTTCAGCACTTTCAAAAATGAATTGAAATCATTGTTAAGGTTATTAGATCTATTTATTTTAAATGTCACGTTGGAAACAAATGGGATATATATAATACTAGGTTAGCGTTGAATACAGAGAAGTTTATGTTGCTCGGCTCGAACACCGAAAGCGCTCGCCAAGGCTTGCGCTTCCGGCGTTGTAAGCCTCGCAACATAAACTTCTCTGTATTCAACCTAGAATTCTCTATATAAACTGTGTAATGAAACACAATATTGTCAATTATCATACGTGGAATTTGTTTTATAAATATAATATATGCATGCTGCATCAAACGAAAATAATTCTTGGAATTGAACAACCGCATTCAAAGTGGAATTTGATTGATCTGTTTCTGATATTTTACACTATTGTTTGTAAACTTATGTTAGAACGTAATAAACCCATTGAAGATAGCAGTATTAGTTGTGTTATATGAGTATATACATGTAGACAACCATTGAACCTTTACCTTTTAAGTTGATTTCCGAAAATACTTCCGGAAAAAATCATGCGGAACTGAAATGGTTCAACGATTATCCTACAGCCGATCGATTGACCGACTCATCAACCGAATGGCATAGTCAAAGCACAGCGAATCATGTATTACCCTATGTTATCCATTCCCTATGATACCTTACCTTGTATTGTCTATTTCTGTAACGGTTAAACACTGAACCACTTACCTGCACACGGTCATAAATGTATACGTGTAATGAATCGCGAGTGCAAAGCACGCAGTGCAATTATAAGTTAAATGAAAACAATTTCGATGATTAGGAACAAGGCAAGAGATCCTTTTAAAAATCAGATATTTCAGAGAAAATATTTGGTAGGAATAACGTTCAGACGATATCAGCTTGATATGTCCGATATATATATTCCGGTCAATACAGTCTGATATTTAACGTATTTGTAGTAAAGTATTTACACTATAATTTTGCACGTGTTGTTTGAAACTAAAGGTATGATACCATAACACCACCTAGCGATTGGGAGTTCAAAGTGTAGGATCCCAGATGTGGCAGCGTTTTTAAGATTTACTATATAGAAACCCAGTATTGTTCTAGTCACAGGAAATGGACTCAACAATGGTTCCAATAAGCATAAGGTATATATGCAATCGAGCATAAATACATGGGTTTTAACTAATGGTTCGGATGTTGATAGATCCCTATTGTTTTGGTTGTTCAACGTGTCGCTTGGATATTGTATTACTACCCGATTCATGTATAGTTAAGAGATATTCACCAGTAATGTATACAATATGCAACAACACTACGTATCAATGCAATAATCACGTACGCAGTTCACTTGTGTTATGGTTTGAACACAGTTATAACTTAACGTATCCATGGACCAGCACGAGACCCGGATTGATGGGAAATTGTATTTTAACCAGGGTTGGCACCAATCGACCGCCCCCGGTTTTAACCGGCGATTTTTACAGGTTAAATCCGCCCCGGTCAATGCCCCCGAAGTGGTCATTACTGGTCAATACTGGTCGATTGAACTTTACCCCCAATTTTGATTAATATTCCATGCTTAATTAAACACTATTGATAATATAAATTAAACAGACATAATGTCAATAATGTCTTAAGCTATTAATACCAACTATTTAACACATATTCATGCGATATGTAGGTCAATCTCTTAAACGTTTGTTAAATTATGTTTTTAATCAAAGTTGGTCAATTTGATTTTTCTGGTCGATTTAACTTTTTTCAATTCTAATGAATGCTCTTTTAATTATTGATTCAACAAGATTAACAATATGACACCAATAATAATGTGCATACTCAAAAGTATATTCGAGATGAGATAAAAAAGTGTATACATATATAAACATGTCATCATCATCACATTATACAGGCCTTGTCAAAAGTCTGTGTTGTTGAATTGTCACAAAATCACCAGTTAAAGTCTTGATATCCAACAAATAATTGAAAAGAAGAGTCTAGAGTAAACCCACAATCGGATAATATTATTTGCTGGCAAAATCAAGAAATTTGATTGCTTTTTCATTTGAAGACCAAATGAACTTTTAAATTTCCTTTTGTTTGAATTATATACAACAGCCTACGGGCAGATTTGCTTCATTGTCAATATCAGAGACATAACACTGCATGTATTGTATTACCAATTCAGGCTTAGGGGCCATATAAATAACCCTAAACAACGCAAGAGTGCTGTTTTTCCATCTGCTTATTAAACAGATTTGCCAATAGATCAGTGAAATAAATGCACTATGGTAGAATAGTAATCATTCTTAAGTAACATATATTATACACTGAGATAAAGATATTGCCTTAGTCCTTATGTATTTGATGCCGTTTCCATACGTAAAAAAGAAGTAATCTTTTACGGCTTAAATATGTTTTTTACAATAAATTACTAAAAAACATTTATCAATTGCAGAATAAAAATATTGATTCAATATAAAATAGCTTAAAGTCTTACCTTGTGATGTTTGAATGAATTATCAAACGACCCGTATTGACCAGTAATGAGCAGTATTTACCGGTTATAACCGGGTATTGACAACCGGCCCGGTCACTACTCAATTTGGCCGGTAAATATGCCAACCCTGATTTTAACAGGATAATAAAAGCTTACAACGCATTTGGTAAATAATCCTTATATATTAACACAAAGCGAGAAAAACAAGTAATACCGAGCATTATATATAAATACATATCACTATATTTGCATCAATACATATATTGTTTGATTATAAACATATAGAAACTACAATTTAAACAAAATGAGCTTGACGTGTCACTGTCTTAATCGGTTTATATACGATACTCATTATAAGTATACTTTTTTTAATAGTTTAATCAGTATGTGTAGTGATAGATGTGTTACTCGAGTACTAAATATCGCCTTGAAATCGTTGTTTGACAGCGCCAATATGTCAATTGCGATTGTAAAGCAGGTACTTGTTAACCTTTTCCTGTGTTATAAATTATATTTGTTTGCATTCTCCAAAAGATAATATATCATACACATTTTACGCTAAAATTCACGTATATCAAATTAGAGATTCGTATTTCAACATACGAGCGCGCACGCATGCATGGTATGCATGGTTTAAACCTTAATATACTGATTCTTTTATCATTTGCAGTTAATTTGATTGTATTTTAACATCATTAAGATAACATGCACTGCTTTTGATTTAAACATAGCTATCATGAAATATAACTTGTGTACATTATCGTTAGATGTAAATAATACAAAACATTGTTTAATTTTAGTTTATTGCAGATAAAGTATCAGATAAAAACGTACTTGAGTGAAAAACAGTAGTTTTGTTCTGATGAAGTACGTTAATACTTGATTCCCGAGTGTGTAAGCTTAATAGTCTCATTATTTTCGTAACATAAAAGAGACGGTGATAGTTCAAAACAGTGCAACACTTATCGATGTATGTTTGTTATAAATGCTAATTGGCAATGTCAAACGATTCTTCATTTAATTGATATTGTTTTACGATGAGCTTCCAGTTAATCTTAATTAATAGGTTTATCCTGCTAATCGATATCTTAATTGGGTGCGTTTACGGTGGCAATTAGATAAGTTCAAATGTATTCATTGGGTACGTTATATTTAGCATGAATCGTATATATCAATAAGATGTTCGTGTTATCGCCACTGTACGTATATATTGTCTAAATCTTTTTTATTGTGACGTAAAATTGAATTTGCCATTTGTGAATATTTGACGAAAATGCATTTACATGTTCAGATAGTATCACTTTTGTATATTAAATAGCAATAATGCTCAAATCGCGTGTATGTATTTCATTGAAAACATACTGTGATAGTAAACATCATTCAGGCCCACTGTGTAGGTACGATTGGCAATACCAGGAAACATGTCTTTGCTTTGATCATGTCAGCCTTGATGTCGGCGCCGGCATTGGTATAGATACTAAATATAAATAAACCCTATCATTCAGTCAAATAATCGGTCTTACGGTATACAAATAAAGCATACCATTACAGAAAACCATGTTGTAAATAACTCATTAACAACTTCAGCACAGTTGTAGATTTCCGGACATATAAGAATTGCATGCACGTCTTTATATCAATTACACTTCATAAAACAGCCCATCGGTGTGTATTCGACAATTACCAATGATCCGTTATGTATTCGTCATTATAGAACGGTACATCATAGACATCTTCGTAGCCTAAATAATCACATATGTCATAACCCTATTTATATATCTATGGTATCGATAATCGTGACTTAAAATATGTATAATGTGTACGGCAAAAGCAAAAAGGTTTGTGTAAATGGAAAATAATGTGTCTTTTTTATGTATGTCATTTTCGAGAGCAGTTTTGAAGGAACGATGCTAAATATGTCTGCAGAAATGTCATCCGTGGAACATGTCTTCACAAATGTCATCCCTAGAACGCGGCATTAGGTTACCTTAGGGAAGAACAGTGCATATAGACGGCATGATTTCCAAATCATACAACATTTACCGTTGCAAATTTGAGAAATATATTTTTGACCAAAACTATTAAAAATACAAGAGGGTCACCAAAGGTTAAGTGTGGTTCACATTATTATTATTATTATATTTTTTAATTTATTAGTATTTTTATTATGACTATATTTTTTAATTTATTATCATTATTATTATTTTATTATCATTATTATTATTATTATTATTATATTATTATTATTATTATTATTACTATTATTATTATATACTGAAATATTATAATAATATTTCGAATATGATATTTATAATCCTTGAATCATTTTCATAAACATATAATATAACACATTATTGTAACGCTAAAATACAAGTTGCATTAATAAAAGTAGAGGAGTAGCTTTTTAACATACGTGCAAGTAATACTTATGGGGTGTGTATGGTTCATAAAAAATACATATCTTATACCTCAATAATCTTGAATGATATTGTCTGCATTTCAGAGTCATTAAGACACGTATTTTATAGGTTGTTAAAGAGCATGGGTTGCCTTTGATGAAAAACGTAAATACCATTATGCACTATAGTGAAATGTAAAATAGGAGTACACAGGTAATTTAAGTGTTTTAGCAGATGTCGTGTTTGATAGAACAGTTATTGATATTAAACCATTTAATCACGTGTTGATTAAGCTCGTTGATACGTGATTCATATGTTTACAGACATACTGGTTACATTATATACGGCAGATAAACAAGACATAAAAAGTAAGAAACTGTAAAATCTTTTAGAAAGTTGTTTTATAGTGATGTTAGGTCTCGCATGACTCTTTATTCCATTGGTCTATGAATTCATCTTTAATCAAAAATGGTTAAACAACACAACTGAATAATGTAGTTTCATTAATTTGATATTCTAATAAATGGCTGTGTTTTTCTGGATATGTTTCTACAGTATATTTCTATGTATATAAATGAACTCCTTGCAGGAACACTGCCTGTGCCATTCATTGTATGTAAACGTGCCCAACAAATTCCACATGAATACTCACGGTATACTAGAAAGCTGTTTTTGTTTGTCGCATCACATTTGACGCAATAGGTTGAAACGATTAATGTGTGTGAAGTTAGCCGATCCAATGAGGTCTACACTTTTAAAAGTTAGACAATAAATCGTCTACACGAGAATGGAGTTGCAAAGTAAATAGAGTCTTAAACATAACGAAGATGAGAGTCAATAAGAATCTAAATGTTAATGAAGTCTGAAAGTCCATGTAAAAGATAAATTCCTTTTTTATGGAGAACAATATTCATAATTGTATTCGTATATCAAAACATTGGTGTCTGATAATTACTAGTATACACTTTGTAGTTATTATCTTAAGTAGCAAGGATAATAAGGACATACATAAATGGTTTCTAATGATTTAACAGTTGACTGAAAATAAATGCATATACACATCGTATAACTACTTTTATATACATATTGTGATTGGATAGCTCTACATGAAAACCGCCTTTCATTTTAGTTGGCCAGCTAACAGTTCTTTACAAGCTATTTTATCAATGAAGTTATATATTAACATTACAACATTACTCTGCAATGGTCAGCTCCATTTTATGCCACATTTCATTTTAAATAAAGGAGCATTTCATTTTAAATGAAGAACAGGATAAGCTTGCTAAATTATTTGAAAACGCAGTATTCTCGACAAAACGTTAATGTTTTAGCACTCTAATACGACATGTTGATTGACCATGGTAGTGTCCTTTCAAATCCAATGAAAACAATGCCGATGATACAGGATGCTCAGATATTTAAACCCAAAACAAATCAATCTGTTTTCGCATTTTTGTATTTTAATAGTATTGCACTATTATTCAAGAAGACATAACTATTGATAAAAGAAGATGTACTTTGTATGTTTATATTTACGAAAGCCTTATATATGAATTAATGATAGCAGATGCGGTTTAACTCGTGGGGAAAGACACTATAATAATAATAATATTATTACACAAACTTTGTATATCCCTTGAGGCAAAAAACTAGCGTTAAGTCATTTTTCAAATAATCTATGATTATATAAGTATGAATTTCATAACAAGCCTACAGAAAATTAAAAAAAAATTGATAGCGTAATATACATATCATTAATATCAATTAATTAAACATGACGTTAAGTAAACACCCTCTACCAAATTGTTTAGTACATGCATGATAACATATTTAATATTTGACATTAAAATAATAACTGCATAAACAAAACATAAATAAATACATTCATGTTTTCCGACCTCATATCTATCGCATAAAATCTGTTTTCAATGATAGCAAACCATGTCGTTTGTTGATGTTAAAAATAATGTATACACTGTTATTGGTAGATATGTTTTTCGTATAAAATTGTATAATAACATTCAAAATTGCCATTTGACGTGAACATGATCGGAAAGCAGTATTTTAGTATGACCCAATGTGTACTTTAAGCTGTGAATGGTCAGAGAGTTGATACATGTACATGTATGAGGCTTTTCGAGGTACTTAAAATGTGTTATCTGATATTAACGTTTGTATTAAAACACGTACTAGGTTATAAGATGATGTTGAATTTTAAAGCTATTCATTTAAACTCGAGCAATGTAATTAGTCATTTTACACCATGAATGATAAAATTTAACAAGCATGCATTACGACGATCTAGAACATAAAATATATGGTGTTTGATATTTAAATAGTGTTTACATGAAGGCTGACATATTAAATTCATTTACATGTAATATCGTCACAACGTTGTTAGTCTGCGCTTCGGTGCATTTGGCTAATATCACTTTGATAATTCGAATACGCATTCACTAAATTGCATTTAAATTGAAATGTATATGTAAAATGGCATAGGTGTACTTTTACAACTGTGTTTGGTGATTAGTTTTGGCCTCATTGTTTAAATATGCTAAACATTTTTCCCAATGAGCCCACAATCATCGGCGTTGACCCCACTTTTCTATATTTCATTATTTTATTCGTAACGTGTATGAGATGCCCTGTGTAATACTGTTCAGTTTTAATAAACGAAAGGCAACAGGCACTATATATAAAAAATATTATTTAAAACATTCCTCCATCGTAACTACACATGTACACACACAGTATCTTCGAATGACATATGCTTTGATATAGTCTGTATTAAAGATCCATAAACACTGTCCAACACTTTCATGCTAAATTAACAATCCTAGCAACAAAACATGTCATACGAAGGAAGACCATAAAACCGTTACAATAAAAACATGTTGCAACTGTTTGGTATCTAAAACTTGTTTCACGATGCCATCTTGTTTCGTTTTACGGATGATCTTGAGTAAGAATCAGATCAATCAACATCCAAACAAACATAACAAAAGTTTCGTATCTCGTTTAAAGGGGCCTTTTCACATATTTAATCATTTATTGAAGTTTGTCATTAAATGCTTTATATTGATAAATGTAAACATTGTATCTAAAAATCTTCAGTAAAAGACAATCGAACCACTTACCCCTGGAGTAAAAGTATATCGCCTAGACCACTCGGCCATCGGCGATTATAAAACGACGGTAGAATTTTATACTATATATCAGCAATTTTCGTAGTATTACAATATTTAACGACAATAACAAAACTCTCCAAATTATTCAATCGTTTCGCGTTGCAACGCTTTATAATTTTCAGGTTTTTAAATCGTAAAAACATGCATATAATGGATATTTTAGAGCATGGTAGATGTTCAGTAAAACTGTTTCCTCACAAACACCATAACTACAACGAAAATTTGCGAAGATGAAACATTGTTTGTAATTGTATAAATTCACCGAAACGTGAAAAGGCACCTTTAATCAAGGCCACCAGACCACATCTACGTTGAAATTGTGGTTACTGCTATAATGAACAACAAATTGTTGTGGTTAAATTGTATGTTACGAAGTATAAAGTGTTACACTTGTTCAAGATTATAATCATATCATAAAACTATTTATCATAATATCAGTCGCTTCACCCGACCAACCAATTTTCTAAATTTGAGCGAAATGGATTGTGTTCTTTTGGAGATGAGTTGCCAATAAATTGTATTTTGTTGGCTTTGTTCCAGATTAGACCTTGGGGATTTCTTTTTTTTTTGCAGCCGTCAAATTAAATTGCTTTTCCGTTGAAATAGCTCACTCTTTCCGACTTGCAATATAACGTTCAAATTAAAATGAAACCGAACAGCAACTTCTTTGAACTGTATTTGTTTTTTCTAGTTTAAACATTTATATGTTATGTAAGTATTGGTAAGAAGTGCTATGTGACAATACGCAATATAAGTTAATTGTTCGTGCTTAACATATTAGTGTGCAATCTGAATAAACCAACACACAGTATTACCTCAAACACAAGTATGATGTATATATTTTCATAAATAATATATTTACATTTTAGTCAGTTATTTCATGAAAGGTTCAAAAGCATAATTTGCTCATGTATTGATAGTTCACGTGAAATCTTAGAGATATGAACAATCCAATATCACCTTATGACAACTAGATAGCATCATTGTTTCAAATTCAATTATGTCTGAGAGTTTTTACGTCAAATTAACCATACCAAAACAGTATCAAACGTCGTGCAATCGCATCGATAATGCATCCCATTACCACATACCGTATGTCTAAAATAGTGAATGATATTTAAACAAAGCAAAATGACTAATGCACACTCAGATTTAAACGCAGCTCAATCACCCGTGTTAATAAAGCTCCTAAAAAATGGAATTTTTGTCAGCGTATTACTATTTCTTTATATGATCGTCGTCCTGCAGTTTTGAACGAAACGAATAAAATACGACAGTAAAGGATAAAATATAATTATCTGGTTTGATATGTCTATATCTTGGCAACATTAATAGAACAAAGACAATAACGTGATCACCAACCGACTCTTAATGCAATTTTAATCCGGACGTTTTATTAAAGAATCTAATTTTCGTTTACTTTCATCTTCATAGGCAGGTTTATAATTGACATTCGGGCAACTTTATTGTGTAATATATATCGCGCACAATTAAATCTATCATTCGGCGACTGATTTATAATAAAACGGCCACCGGAAAAACTTTGCGAAACCGAAATTTCGCAAACGTAAGTACCCTTTTTCTTAAAAGTTTGCTTATTTGTGATAAAGTATAAGATACAAGTCTAACTTGTGATTAATTATTGGTTATTTTTGCTTGTTAAATGCGTTTTCTTCATTATGAACTTTATTTGCAAAGTTGGGGTTCCCATGGGATTTTTGTATTTTTCCCATGGGATTTTCATTATGCCATGGGAATTTTGGTTTCTCCCATGGGATTTTTCTCCAGCTTTTTTTATGGGAGAAAAAATCCCATGGGATTTTCAAAAACATAAAACACGTTCGTTTGTGCTTAGTTATCGATTTTAAGCATTGTTAAAGCATTTGTGCTTATTTTCGTTCAATTTACTTTGATAGAAAAAAAATCCCATTTTTTTATGGGAAAAAAAAATCCCATGGGATTTTTTCTGATTTTTAGAGATTTATTCATGTAACCTTCAGAAACACTACCTTGTAACAAATGATGAGCATTTCTCGCGATTTCAACACGTTAAATCGTGTTTTAAAAAAATAAAAAAATCCCATGGATTTTTTTCCCATGGGTTTTTTTTCCCATGGGATTTTTTTCTCCCATATGATTTTTTTTCCAATGGGATTTTTTTTAAGGTATAAGTTTCTAAAAGCTATATAATAATAATAATAATAATAATAATAATAATAATAATAATAATAATAATAATAATAATAATAATAATAATAATAATCGTGCTCAATATGATGAATTTGTACTTTTAAGCGACTAACATTTTTATTCGAGCCGATCGTCGAGTCCGAATGGTGAGTATAAGAGCAATTTACCAGTACAAATAAATCTCACTTGTGTAGAGAACGCTACCGTACTATAAAATAATCTTGATAATAAGTCATATCATTTCTCGACAGAAAATGAAAACAGTATCCATATTGATGTCAGCAATGTCCCCTGCTATGATAAATATTGACAAAATGAAAAACCTTGACAATAATTCCGTGTCGAATACGCATTAGATTATAGCAATCAAATTCATATAAGCATTGATAAGATAATATGCGAAAATGGGTCTTATGTCAAATACGGCCAGCGTAGCTCCATTCCATAATGTCAGGTATTAAGTCACGTCAAGTTTCGTGGTCGAATTATAGCATAATAATCATTTTCACATTACGCGAATCATATGAGTTTCCCTACATATATTGTGTTAAAATTTATGTTACACTAATGTGCGATGATGAAAAGGGGATTTCGGTTATTCTACATTCGCCCGCCTAGTACCGAAATCCCCATATTTACGCCTTAAAGGGTCAATAGGTCATCGGTATGAATGGTTTTTGACTTCACATGAATGTTAAGGTGCAAATAAATGATATTAATTTTAATTATTAAGCACTCTTGACAGCATTAAGTTGCCTCTCAGTGGGGATTTCGGTAATTCCTCACTAGAACTTAAACGCGCGCCGGTACCGAAATCCTGCTGTACAAACCTTCAAGTGTCAACAAAATTATTATAGTGTTTTTTTTCATTAGCAACCAGTGACATGTATTATCTCCGTTCGGTTACTTCTTTTGGAAAATAATTAGCGGGGATTTCGGTACTGCTACATTCGTACGCCCAGAGCCGAAATCACCCATGTTTACGCCAATCCCCCATATTACGCCTTAAAGGGTCTATATGTCATTATGTTTGGGTTTTGGCTTTGCATTAATGTTGATTTGTACACAATCATATTAGTGTTAATCATTTAAACACTCTTATCAGAATATTTTTTCCATTATTAAATAGTTTATTAATGTGAAAAATGTGTAAACGAATGTAAAAAAGGTAAAATGTACATTTAAAACATTGGTTACACAAAAGTATATGTAAATATAACATGACGTAGTAATAATAAGTCTTCAGAAAGTATTTTCCAAACAAATCTGATGAAACAAATGATATCGTACTATCTTATTTACAATATGCTATACACTTTTGCAATTTAGTTATCAATGTTTAATCAAAGCATAAATCAGCATATGTTGCCTCTTAGCGGGGATTTCGGTAATTCATAACAAGCACATAAACCCGCGCCGGTACCGAAATCCCCACTGTACAAACCTTCAAGTGTAAAAAAAATACTGATTTAGGTTTAAATAAAGGGAACAATAGTATTTTTGGCCACCAAAAAGCACTTCCGCGTCAACAAAACGATTGAAATTATGTCAGAAACCCAGCTTTTCATTGTATATATTGCAATACACCATCGGCCGCCGAGAGCGGAATACTGCGCTTGGCCGCTAAACAATGTGGATTGCATCAAATTAAATGTCAATTTTCGATTTTATTACAAAAATAAACACTGCCTTTTTATAAATATGTCAAGCACGTACACTTAACAAAAAAATCGATATATCTTTATGTAATGTAGAAAAGTAAAGCGCTTTATATATAACAATGTTTTATAATGTCTCTCTGGTTGAGAAAAAAACTAAACAAAACCATGTAGAACATATAATATGTTTTCATAATTAAAAAAAAATATTTCATGATGCACGTGATGTTTTATAATTGATATAAGTTCACGTGTCATTGAACGAGTTAAGGGAGAGATGCGAATTAAATTACACATAATTAAAAACTGATACTATACTGTCAGCTTGATTTATAAATTGTGTTCCATCGCGCCAATATATTCATTGTTCCATGAAATTGTGTATAAAAGCAAAACGATTGAAATTATGTCAGAAATCCTGCTTTTCACATGAAATGATCTTTAACACTTTATTTATTCCAATCAGGTAAATAACAAATACAATAATAGGGGAAGTCTATACTGTGTATTAGAAACTTGTTGTGGTGATCCCTATCTTATCCGCTCAATACACATCCACCTGGCTACTGTACAGACAAAATTAGATTTACTTCCAAAATAACTGATTTCATTAATTGCTAACTTGTTGTCTACATTTTAAATTAACAACGATAATGGATCAACATCACCGTTGCACAATTATTAAGTTCACAGTAATCTGTACTTTAAATAGATAGCCTAATTAAAGACGGTGGTAATAAAGAACAAAGCGTGAATGTGGATATTAAGAAATTAGATCCTTTTTTGCATGACACTGGCAGTATATCATTTTATCTTATATAAATAAGCCACATTTAAAACATGGATAAAATTAAAATAAGACACATTTGCATCTTTCATTTCTTGAAAAAAAAATAAGCACGCAGTCACATATAAATAAGATACATTGAAGACACAGAAAAAAAATAAGACACATTTGCATCTTTCACTAAATTTTCTTAAAAAAACATGTGAAACTGAAGAAAAACATTTCTTACTGACACATTATTCTAAAAGTCGACTGACAACTTAAGTTCAAAGAGGGATTTACAATTAAATAAGATCCATTTTCGCATGATGCTGGTTGTAGAGCAAGCAATACATTTCTTACTGACACATTATTCTAAAAGTCGACAGGCAACATAAATTCAAAGAGGGAACCACAATTAAATAAGATCAGTTTTCGCATGATACTGGTTGTATAGCAAGTAGTCACATATTAATTACAGCTTGCATTAGTTGCAATAATTTTGTTAAGTGCGCGTGCTTCTGAACGTTGCGTTAAGCGAGAGTGTTGTCATTTTGTTAGTTTTATATTTTGGTATTATGTATGATTATTGCTTGTTTTGAATTTGAAATAAACGCTTTCTGGCAAATAAGCATCGTCTTAATTTTAATACAAATAATGAACATTTGACATACAAAATGTCCAATAACATACCGGCAATAACATTATATATATGTTAATTTCTTTGCATGTTTATACCGAAATTATAGCCGACATCGGCAGTTAGGGAAATTTTGTGACACACTTTAACACATCAAACATGCATGATAGTTCTTTTTTCATATGATATTCCCCTGGTTGCTTACCGGTGTATTGGTGCAGTTGATAACCTCGCCGGGACTACAGTAGGGTGCTAATACACACGTGTATCGTGTTCAATACAATCGTCTTAATTTTAATACAAATAATGAACATTTGACATACAAAATGTCCAATAACATATCGGCAATAACATTATATATATGTTAATTTCTTTGCATGTTTATACCGAAATTATAGCCGACATCGGCAGTTAGGGAAATTTTGTGACACTCTTTAACAAATCAAACATGCATGATAGTTCTTTTTTCATATGATATTCCCCTGGTTGCTTACCGGTGTATTGGTGCCGTTGATAACCCCGCCGGGACTACAGTAGGGTGCTAATACACACGTGTATCGTGTTCAATACCCGATCCATGCTACAACGTGTAAGAACGGGAATTTCGGTAATTCTACCTTTTTAAGCTTGCGCACCTATAATGGGCACATATCCAAATATAATTTAATTAATTATTTTCCTAATCAGCATCATTTCACTAAACTACATGCAAATTTGTAGGTAGGCTTTCCATGCTTAAAAAAAATAAACCGATTTTTTCAAAACCACCCTCACGCTCGGCTTTTGTCCAGTTTATTTTCACCCCTGGGGTATATAAAAGTTCCATAATTCATTCAAATTTCCAAATATGGGCATGCAGTTGGTGTGTACAGATGCAGTAAAGGTGTTTAAAGTTTAAACAAGATGAAATCAGTATTCTTTTACAGACATTGATTTTTTACAAATTTTAATCTATGGAATAGCGCCATGAAATGTAAGTGATTTCAGCCAAGTAAAAATTGGGTCGGTTAAAAACAAAGTGTCATAAAATTCAAAATAGTGTCATTTTAGTTATATTTTAAACTAAGTTTTTATAGAAACACTATAAACAGCAAAAATACCAAAAAATAGACAGATTTACCGTTTACTTTTTGAAATAAAAATAAAAATGCAACATGCATCATTCGTATTTTCAGCAGTAAATTAATCAATTTAGCCATAACGTTGTTTTAATTTTAAAATTGAAGGATGTGCATACAATTTTTAACATATTTAACAATAAACATAGCTTATGTGCTGTATTAAATCAAATTACGTTAGAAAAGAAATAAAACGCGTCGCAAAAAGTATGCGATGTCGGCAGGAATCGAACCTGCGCGGGAAAATCCCAAAAGATTTCTAATTAAATCGCCTTACCCACTCGGTCACTACAACTTCACATCTGTGTAACCTTAAATTAGATATATATAAGTAAACAGGTAAAAAGGCTCGCTCGATCTTTGAAGAAATCGCAAAATTGTATTTTTCAGATGATAATTGGATCAAAGTCAATATTTATAGTGAAAATAATGTAATCTAAATGAATAAGTTAAACATCTATCAAAATTCGAAGTTTGAAAAAAATAAAATGCATCTCTCGGAAATAAGCGATCATTGAAGATCGGCAATGGCTTATGTATGAAGTGAAAGGACAGTTGAAAGTTTCCATTTTGCACGTTAATGATTCTGATAATATGGTGACAAAGGCAGCAGTCCTATGTAGTATTGTGTTTGACCGGAGAGTAGCGTGATCTGTGTCGGTGTTGGGCGCTCTGAGGGCGCAATCCGGCTACATAGGTACATAGGAATCTCTTGTGGCTATAGTCCATGGATCGGGTTCGGCAGACAGGGAACATGTAAATTTTTATATGTATGTTTTATATCTTAATTACCTAAACGTATATTTATCCTGGTTACTTATTTACTGAGGTTTGAGTTAGTCGCAATGATTGTAGATACGTTGTACTATATTTAGTAAGTATTTGGAGGACGAGTGGCACGGGCACGCGCTTTATTATCACTTATGCAAGGAACGCGTTTTGTTTATATACGTATTTTTGATATTCCGATAGGCTTATGGGAGGTAACTTATTCAAGTAAAACGCGACATTTTTTGCGATGCCTTTTTATAACTCTTGTTTAATTAATTACATACGAATATACAGCTAAATTTAAGATGATTTTTACCAGAAAAAAATTTCGGAGAAAGATATATTGAGATTTTGATATTCCATAGAATGCGAGTCTCCATATATATTTTCTATTGCAGGGGAGGTAATTTAAAAATTTTAAAGTCTCCGAATTGGTCTTTGTTGTATCTATTTACGTTTATTTTCAAGCTAATGGCGATTAAAAAATTAATTATTATTAGTATGTGCTTACATGGATATTGGTACGGATATATCGTGTTCATATAAGTGTTACTACATCCATTTCATTTATCATTCAGGTCAGGCTACACAAATCTCGTGAAGAGGCCAGTAGGACCTGTAAACAAACTCTCATACACACACCCTTCACTCATCGTGGCGCTCTCGCATGTCTGAGGCGATATATAAGACTGATGTCATATATAATACTGTATTCGCTGGTATTTTCGGTTGATATGTTTGATTGCTAAGAACGCAATGAATATAGTGTATTTATATTTAATCGAAGTGACCTAATTGTTGTTTCTGGCGGTATTCAATTTCTGGTAATAGTTTCGCGATTAAAGACGTCGGTTCTCGGTTAGGTGTGGAATGTTCTTATTTGTTAATGTGCCAAGTGCTTAAAGGCGGTTTATCGCACTTTATTAGTCGGCGTTTCAAGAGAATGGGTAATAATGCAAATCAGTAGGTGCTTAGAAGACTGAAGTACGGCAAGAACCACAACTCACTCTGCTAGGAACGATTACCACTGCCTGTCTGCAGCAGACGACAAATGATTCTGCTCTAGCAGTGAATGTATATACCAGCTTGTAAACACCATTGGCCAGTCTAGTGTTTATCATTAAAATATGCACATATTGGCTGCTTTCATGGAAAACGAGGCTTAATGCACGTCAAATAAGATTAGCCTGTGCACAATGATAAGCATATGCAATGCGAACAAGCTAATCAAGGACGACAACAGCGAACAACTTCAGTGCCTTCAGCGCTTTGATTTATAATATACATTATGTCCTATGTTATATGGCGTATAGCTACTAATATATGTGTGTATATAATATGTTAACCGTCTTTATTTTTTAAATAAATGAAATCATACTGAAACTCTACGAATTGAGGATTTACATGTTTTTATGATCTGTCAAAGATTATTACAAACAACAATTAATATCTTTTTTAATGCAGACACTTTAAAAGACTGTGGGTGCGGACCCAGGATCCTGCGATAAATCAAACGGAAAGGTACTTTAGGTACTTAAGCTACGTTGAAGAAACTCGGACATTGTTGTTAAATAAATGAAATCATACTGAAACTCTACGAATTGAGGATTTACATGTTTTTATGATCTGTCAAAGATTATTACAAACAACAATTAATATCTTTTTTAATGCAGACACTTTAAAAGACTGTGGGTGCGGACCCAGGATCCTGCGATAAATCAAACGGAAAGGTACTTTAGGTACTTAAGCTACGTTGAAGAAACTCGGACATTGTTGACGCCCTGTCTTCAATAAATACTGTTTTTGAGTGAGGTAAAACTTACAAATGTATTTGTTAGCCAATTGACGTGTATCGTGGTATTTTGAAATTATTTTTAAAATAACTGGGCTAAGCATTGATTTCGGTAGAAAAGTACTGCAACAATTTCGCTAGATTTGAACACATTTTAACACTCCGCATTATAATATTTTGATTCAATTTTTCATATTTATACCAAGTGAGTTTTGATTTGACCGCCTTGCGGATACAGATCCATTAGCATGTGCTTGTGTATTATAATAACAATTAATGAGTTAAATTACTACTTACAGTATCGTTATTTTCATCAACATCATCGTTATCATCGTTATCATCATCATCATCATCAACATAATCATCATCTCATCATTATCATAATAATCATCATCATCATCATCATCATCATCATCATCATCATCATCATCATCATCATCATCATCATCATCATCATCATCATCATCATCATCATCATTACATCGTCATCATCATCGTCATCATCATCGTCATCATCATCATCATCATCATCATCATCATCATCATCATCATCATCATCATCATCATCATCATCGTCGTCGTGGTCGTCGTCGTCGCCCTCGTCCTCGTCCTCGTCCTGCTCCTCCGCCTCCACCTCATCATCAGCAGCAGCATCGTCATCAGCAACAGCAGCAGCATTATCGTCACTATCACCAACAACATCGTTATGGTCGTCATCGTCGTGATCATCATCATCAGTGTCATCATCATCATCATCATCGTCATTGTTATCGTCGTTGTTCTCCTCCTCGTCGTCGTCATCGTCATCATCGTCGTCATCGTCATTCTCATCATGAACAATTTCAACAACCGTAAAACCTATCGCTCAGCTCATTTTTGCAGTGAATTCGGATGTTATATCAAATCTTTTTGATTAATAGAGTTTGCTGTTTAATGTATTAATAACTAAATAATAATGTTGATAATATTGAAAATAAATGGTTTCAATTTTATTTATCCGTTTAAGATGCAGTATTTGACCAAGTCAATTTGTCGCTAAAAGTATTCATTACACATTCAATCCAAAAAGCGTTACGAGTTGCTATTGAAACTATAATCGCATTCCGATAAAAATGGTGTCTGTATTAGGGCCTGTTTAATTTCTACGCTTCATTGCAATTCATAAAAATATTTTTAAGGGTACCGGTATATCTAGACACACTCTGTTATCCAAACAATCCTTGTGATCATAAACAAATAAACAATGAAATATAAATAAAATTAGATGATAAAAAATGGTATCTTCCTTTTTGCTGTTGCTAGTTATCAACAGAGTAGCAAAACTTTTAAATATAAATTATATTCAATGCATAGCACGCTTAAAGATTTGAAGTTTATCTAAATCTATAAGCACAAACATATTAATGTTTGTTAATACAAAGCTGTAGCAGTTTTCTGATTGCGCTTGAAAAGATGTGATTGTTGTTGTTGCATTAATAGTATCATTAGTTTGTATTTCCATATTAGGTATTCCACCATACATTTTGTTTTTAATCAGATGTCTTATAATTGGCATTGCAATATTTCAATAACGAGTAATCAACACAATTGACTTTATGTATTTTTAATAGTTTATCCATATTATCATTAACACTTGAGGGAAAAATAAGCTGTGCCATTTTTCATTTTTTATTTTACTTATGGTTCAGACAACTCTGCTTTTACTATATGCCGTAATAATTATAAGTTTCCGTTCACTTAAAGATATTGTTTTTCGTGTTGGAAAATTTAAACACGAAAAATATTTAGAGACAAGTGTGTTATGTTTGTTTGTCAATTATTTAATTGAAGTAGAAATAATACATCAGTGTACATAATTTTATTGTGTTGTTCCCTTCGTTCTTTACTTTAAAAATACAACTTAACAGCTTTGCAATCAACTGAAATAATATATAAAAAGTAAAAACAATAAACGTTTGGCTTTCTTAATACGATATCATTTCAAACGCTGTTGGAAGGAACCATTGCTTATTAGAGGTTTACAAGGTAATTTACCCAAGTACGCAAATGTAATGGTCGATTGCCCTTAGGCATGATTCTGTTTTATTACTTTAATCCGGTTGTAAAAATGCATGATCGAAGGGTCATCAGATAAGCAAAAACAGGGCCAAAATCTGATAAAATAGCGCTGTTTAACTGACTTCACGAAAATCCGTATGTCCGAAAATTTATAATCATTAAAACATAAATATTTTGGCTTAAAAAGGAAATGTAAGAAAATTTAGAATGTAAGAGAAAACACGGTGGTTTTATGGTGTTTAAACCGATTAGAAATAGCAAAACCTAAAGACATTATCTCAAGTGTGATTTTCAAAAGATTTTATATGAATGTACACACACGGTAAAACTAGTCTATTAAAATGCAATACCTTCATTGGTTCTCATGTTTTTAATATTTATTGAACCTAGGTATTTGTGAACACTTGTTGTTATATAATATTGAAATGTACACGCATACTGAACATAAAATCATTAGCATAACGGCTAAGTTGGTTTTTACTTAGATTGCAATAGTGTTCATTTTATTATTATGAATCTTATGAGGATAATTTTGAAAGTATGACACAGAGTATCTGAAGAAGATATATACATAATCACATGTGTTGTTGTTGTTGTGGTTATTGTTTCAATATTTTTATGAGTATCATACATTCAATGACGAATAGCTATTAATTTGTCATACAAACACCATAATTATTATTGGATTGCGGAGATTAAACAAATCGATTCCCTAGTAACTGATATAACTGATACATTTTTTGAGCGACAATTTGAAACTAAATCTAGTATTATTTAAATTTGATTATTTTAATTGCAGACTTTTTTATAAACCCCAATTAATGTGTACGCAACGTTTCTTTTATTTAAATCGCTGAGTACGAAGCATCAAGCTATTTTTTAATTAATTGACAGTGATCTTTAATGTATGTCATAATATAAATTGAAATCAATCTTAATTAAAGCTTGAGTGGTTGGTTTGTAATAAGTTTTGTAAATGTTGCTGTAGGATATGTATGCACAATAAATACTAACGCTCTGGCATATTGTGATGGGGATATGATTATATATTGCACAATGAATATGTGATGATGTCCTTGTGATAATATTGAGGCTATAATTAGTTTTTGAATTAAGCTAGCTAATTTCAAATAAGATACAAACACATCCCAATCCTAAAATTATCAGTAAGTTATAGTATTGTTTGCCTCTAGGCGCATAATTAATTAAAGGCCTAGTTTATCTGTTAATCCTCGCCCCATGTGGTGTCCCAGTGGGTACACTGATATTAATACACGATGTATTGGTCCACAATTAAATCTCTTATAAAAACATGTCTCTCAGGTGACTGAAAAATGGCTGTGTAGATACAACAAATACTACTACAACGGAGACTAAGATAACACATGTTACAATTAATTTGTCTTCCTTGCGTTCTTCTTATACGACAAACACTTCTAAAACAAAAAGCAAAAAGCCGCTACTGCTACTGCTTCGGCTACTCTTACTGCTACTGCTACTGCTGCCGCTGCCGCTTCCACTGCAACTGCCACTGCCACTGCCACTGCCGCTGCCGCTGCCACTGCCACTGCCGCTGCCGCTGCCACTGCCGCTGCCAGTGCTGCTGCTGCTGCTGCTACTGATAGTGCTACTGCTACTGCCACTGCTACTGCCACTGCCACTGCCGCTTCCACTGCCGCTGCTGCTGCTGCTACTGATAGTGCTACTGCTGCTGCTGCTGCTTCTGCTGCTGTTGCTACTGCTACTGTTACTGCTACTGATACGGCTACTGATACGGCTACTGCTACTGCTACTTCTACTGCTACTTCTACTGCTACTGCTAGTGCTAGTGCTACTGCTACTTCTACTGCTACTGATTCTGCTACTGCTGCTGCTGCTGCTGCTACTGCTGCTGCTGCTACTGCTACTAATGATAATAATTCTCCTTCTACTTGTCTTTCTACTATTGCTAGCGATGCTTCATAATTTATTTTTAAATGTATCATTGTGTTAAAACAGGAAAGAACTGTTATATATATTTTCTTAAAGGTGTAAAGAATCTAAACTTTTCTGCGATTAAAGTTGTATTTAACTGGATTAGTATAGGCCACATAACAGACGCTATTGTACTGATTTGTACTAAACAACATTTTGTCATAATCAACAGTTTTAACATGCCGCAGTTTCCTTGGAAGTTAACCTTTGATTGGAGTTATGTATAAAACATTAACAAGGTATTTGTTGACAGTTTGTCCTGTCACAATTATATATTAGTTGAACCAAACGTGTGATAAAGATCCCTTTTGGGGTGGCGATAAATACTTTTTATATTGTTCAACAGTGGGAGACTGAGAAAACATATGTAACAATTAATTTGTCTACTTTGCCTGCTTCTTTTTTATATATTTTTCTTGCTAATCGTTTAAGTTTAGTTTTAGTTAAGTAGGTATATCAATTTACATTTTTGATAGATATTTATTTGGATAGTAATTGTATGTTTTATTTGACTTGACATCATTGAACCGGTTTATTCATTGATTAGATCGGGATCTCCACAGGTGTTTAATCTCGATTGTTAGGTGGGGAGAAGGGTCCGAATGATAATGTTGTCGTCGGCTTACGAATCACATTTCACAAGTTTTAGACAAATATGCATACGTTATAAACCTAATTTAAGTATTACATAGATAATAACTTATCTTTATTTGATGAACTACGTTTAAGGTATAAAACTATAATTATCTATGTGTTGTGTGCCGCATACATACCATCTTGCTTTTTTTAAATTTGATCACAACGGTCCGAAGTCATAAACATTCATTATGCATGGTTGCTAAGCACAGTGTATACTAACTAACCTATGTTTATTGTTGTTTGCTAGGGTTATTATTATTATTTTTTATTTTGTTTTATTTGGGGGGGGGGGGGAGGGCTTTTATAGAAGATTTCAACTAGTCCTTCAATTAACGAAAAAAATATTGGTATAGGAAATATAAAAGAGTAATAGACAGCTTCATTCATGCTGTTGTATTATGATGTTTTTAACGCATATAATTATGTATGGTTGATGAAGCACATTGTATGCTACCGATGTTTATTGTTGTTTGATGATGATGTTAAGTTGGTGTTGCTGTTGTTGTTAATGATGATGATGAGGAGGAGGAGGAAGAAGAAGAAAAGAAGAAGATGATGATGATGATGGTGGTGGTCGGTAGTAGTGACGACGACGACGATGATGATGATTTTGATTATGATAATGAGATTTGAATTAAATTAATGCGCAAAAGATTTTTCTTTTTAGCGGCCAAGTGCAGATATCTGCGCTCGGCCGCTGTAAGGGTTATGTAATATTTGCAATCTACATAGGAGTCAATAGCAGATACCAAGCACAATATGCTTATGAGAAACAAAAGCAAAATATTGGCAATCGCTGAAATCTCGAATATGACTTAATCATTTTATTAAATGAAAACCGGTAACTATTTTAAACGGTTATTATATTGCAACAACTTAGCGTTGTTTATCCAAAAGACCATTGTTATAATTACATGTACGTCAATAGGCCAAACTATTCAGGAAATATGATTTGAGTCGTCAAGGATAGATTTTGAGATCAATATACGTCCGATGAGATTTAAAGGGAGTTGGAGGCGTAGTATTCGTTCGAGTACGCGATCATTTGAGAACAAATAATGTTGAAGCTTTATCGGAATTCCGGAAATTTGCGATCGGGCACCGATTTTTCCTGGTTCTTTTTTATTGATTCTGATAAGTAGCGGCCGGCACGGACATGAATATTAACTGACGAAAACCTCTTCGCTACTTTCCGAAAATCTTCGACATGTTGCAAATATCCGTAATATTCCGCATTGTACTCACCAGAAATTGCAACTAGAAAGACTACAATAAATCAATTAGCTACGGCTCGGGCGGGGATTTACCTTTTATCCCTGTAAGGGACCTAATTGCCCCAAACTACCGGCTATTTTTTTCCGGAATTCGAACTTGATACACTTGATATGCCTGAATTAAATATTTATATCCGCAATTTTGATCTCTAGAGTGCTGACTGTTAGTATTGTATTTGACTGGAATGACTGTCGACTATGTGTTTTTAAGATTAAAACAAGCTTACGAAGAACTTTGTGTTTGCTTTTTTGTACGCTTGTTTTTAAAAATGTATTGTCCGCCACGGACGCAAAAATTGACCAAATGTACCAGATGTGGTCTCTTTAAAGTGCTATGTTTTTACTGCCGTGATATCTTTAACAAACTACACATTATTGATCGTGGACGTTTTATACTCTTATTGAATTTGTTTCCCCAACATATGCTCTTCTATTAGTAGATGTTTAGGTGACGATGTTCTAATTATAGATCTTACACGGCCAAGAAACACTAGATAGGTCTTTGCAAAGAGAGCTGTTGTGAATGCGTTCAATGTGGCCTGTTTATTTCAGAAAGCTATGTGCAATGTTTTATGGGGATTTCTATCAAATTGCCAATTGCAAAATTTGAATTTAATTCATTCGACCTACAAGCGGGAAACTTCTTCATTAAAATTCAATGGGCTTTTAAGAAGTTCGTTGAAAGGCCAAATTTGACGTTAAACAGCAACGCCGAAAAATTGCTACTCAGTCTTATTTATCACTTTTTTTGTAAGATTTACCAGTAGACGTTCTTCAGTGAAATTAAGCAAACACACAGTGCCGACAAATATGGAAGGGTATTTAGGTAAAATTACACCTTCTTTGTGACTGTGTCATGATTCTTGATGGTACTTTCAATTAGTATGTAGACACCTTTTCATGCTTGATGACACTACATCTTGCCTGATGTCCAATGTCTATTTACATTCTGCTTAATGGTATCATGCATGTGTACAGATGCAACATTCTTGTTCGTTAATTGCATGCTGCATATGTTATGTTGGTTTTGTGCAGAGAGACTTGTGCAATAGGCGCAGTGCATAATGGAATCAAATATTAATGCGTTTAATAAATTAACGCTGATGGTAAGATGTGAGTTTCCACCCAAGCAAAAGCAACATACTATCATGCATGATACAATGATGTCAATTGACAGTCATTCCGAATGCTACGGAGGACTACGGAAATTTACGGCGTTATAACGGAAATTTTATGTTATAGGAGAAGTTGCGCACCTTTGTAAGATATTTGCTACTGAACCGAAATTAACCGCGTGTTTGTAGACTTAACTTTTTTTTTGGTTAATGACTAACCATAATTTTGTACAGTAATTTACCTTCAATAACCAAAAAAGTCTATGGATATATTTCATATATGCTACTAATGCATGTATGCAGAGCTCCAGATTAGACGCTTAAAGTCGTAAAAATTGAATTAAATTTAGTAAAAAAGTAGACTTAAATTCTGTGCGTACGGTTACACATTGGACAAATAAAATAAGAATTCAAAATGTGTGATCATGCGTTAAAACTCAATATCAATGCATATAATGTAAACATTTTATCAATGAGTTCCCACTCGTCTAGGCCCTCATTACAATTATGAAATCAACAGCACTTTTAACGTTATTATGAATAACAGACCATCTTACAACAGTCGAAAAGCCGAACGTTTTCCATTATCTGGTCCTTTTATCGCAAAAAGTCTGCTGTAACCCGGCCATTGTCATGAGCTCTTCTTAGACTATAACACTAAATGCGGATGTGCCAAAAATTATATTTACCTGAAAAAAAAGAATTAATAATAGACTTTAAGGCTGGATTATTATAGAGTGTAAACCAAGATTTTGCTGAAAAGTTATCTGGAACTTTGCATGTATGTTGAGAGGAATCGATTACATAATTTCAAATTTACTAGAGTACTTTTATATTGCACCACATAAAATGCTATAAAACTATAATATTGAAGTGCACATATAAACTTTTATAGATGGGTAGGTATTTCGTGTCAATCTCTTTCACATATGAAAGAGCTGTTGGTCATGCTGCTTTAAGTACATATAGATGCATGACACAATTTAGATTAAGCAAAATTAAAACACTAGGTATTTGCCAAGAGTCAAATATAACGAGCAGTAAGAGCGTAATCGTGCACGCAGAGACTTACTCATGTAGAATTGAAACTCTTATTGCTTTCTTTCGAAATAATTTCATGTGTCCGATCTAATATGCAATATGCCCGGTGTTTTTTTTGCGGATTAATGTTCCGTTTTAGATCCATAATTAACGAATGCCTCAATATTTTTTCATACAGATTGGATATAAATATTATAGAGCTTAACAAAAAATACATTAAGCCCTGTTCTCCCGGCACACGTGCTGGACACACAGGTGGTTAGCGTGTGGGCTATGATAATAATTAGTGAAAACATCTTTTTGAATGATAAATAATCATATTAAAACGAAAAATCAAATTTTCTATAAAAAAAATCACTATCGTTTATATATAACAAGGTATCCAACTCGAAATCATCCGAAAACGGGGTGCATCGTTTTTGAGCAGCCATTACTAATTAATTTCATGACCCGGTCTTATTTCAACGCAGCAGAAATGAATTCCTTTTAGGAAATGTATATATATTGTTATATTTCTACACATGCTGGGTCAAATTTTAAGAAATAAAGCTATACATAATTCGCTTGACCCAGTTGTGATCGATCAGACCGTATTTATGAATGAAATCTCCAGTTGTAAGACACAACTCCGCATTGGAGCAATGAAATCTCTCTTGTGTTTTAAAATGTCAGTTGGTTGAAATGTATGTAAACAAAGGTTTGTTTGAAAATGCGCTGGACAGTTTAGTTTTGATGATAATGCTACGGCAAGCACGGTAAGAATGGTTTTTTTCATACGTTTATTGAATTATGGTATCGAGGTTCGTGAACTTTGCAGGGAAATTGCCCTTTTCCCGTGAAGATTTCAGTCATGAATACTGTCTGATCGATCACAGCTGGGTCACGCGAGTTGTGTATCGTGTAATTTTTAAAAGTTGACCCAGTATAAAACTATTGCAAGACATATACATTTCCAGAAAGGAAATTTATTTCTCCGTTGAATAAAGACCAAGATCGTGAAAATCGCTGCAAAATTGATGAAAGTTTAAAAGTAATGGCTGTTTAAAACGATGCATCCCGTTTTCGCATGATTTCGAGTGGATACCTTGTTGAATATATATTTAACTTATTTTTTTTAAGAAACGTTGATTTTTCGTTGTAATATGATTACTTATCATTCCAAAATATGTTTTCACTAATAGTATTATAGACACACGCTAACAACCTGTAGCTGGACACTTTTAAAAAACACTATACAAATTCAAGTACAAACATGGCAATAATGAAGTGTTAGTATGGAGATTATATAACGAAGGGGAGATTTAACCTCTTTTGTTTGCCACTTAAATTCAGTTTTTTTCAGTTTACTAGTCAAAATGATGTTCGGATGTTTTCGCTTTTTTTCCGAAAAGTAATATTAAACATACGGAAAATAAAGCGCGCCACCTGTTGTTCAAATTAGTAACTTGCATTCTGCTTACTGCCTGTTGCTAACTGCCGTTGTTAATGACGCTTAGTGGCAAAACCGAGTAGACTGGTTCAGGAATAATGAACACACAAACATTGATAGTCACCAGCATTGCTGAAACAATCATCAAGTATAACCGATAGAGAACAAGCATGTTGGAACTGTCATGAAGCATGTTAGAATAAACATCACGCATAATGTAAATATTCATCATGAATGATGTAATGTTGCAGCAATCATCAAGTATAAACGAATAGACAACAAGCATGTTGGAATTGTCATAAAGCAAATTAGAATAAGCATCAGTCAAAATGTAAATATTCACCACGAATGATGTAACTTTACCTAAATATCCTTCCATAGACATTGTTGTTACTAAATAGACATAGAGATTTGAGCATTGGGAGTGACCTATTACTGTGGCTTTAGCAGTATTACGGAATACCGTTAGTGCCATCGTGGTTACACATTAAAATCCAGAGGGCGAGAACGCGAGAACGCGATAGTACGATGGCGACAATGTGACCAATACGATGATGACAGGGTGACAATACGATGGCGACAATGCGATAGTACGATGGCGACAATGCGAGAACGCGATAATACGATGACGACAATCAGACAGTTCGATGACGACAGTGCGACAATACGATGGCGACAGTGAGATAGTACGATGGCGACAATACTACATGTTCGATAGTGCGATAATACGATGACGACATTGCGAAAATACGATGACGACAGTGCGACAATACGATGGCGATAGCCGATAGTGCGATAGTACGATGGTGCCAATGCGATAACGCGATAGTATGATGGCGGCAATTCGAAAATGCGATGGCGACAGTGCGACAATACGATGGCGACAATGCGATAGAACGATGTCTCAA
>NC_068360.1:97964988-98227924 GCF_020536995.1 Dreissena polymorpha | reverse complement strand
ACACTGAACAGCTCCAGATGACATAAAGATTTCCAAGCCATAACAGTATGCCCAAACTTTCGCTTGGTTAATAAAACTTAAAAACTGATGACTTCAATGTTGACATAACCTTACTTTCTTTTATCTTCACAATTTCTCTGGCACTTTTAATCCTGAAGTGCCAATTGCCTTTATTAAGTAGGGTGTCCTGGATTTGTCTTGACACCCTGCAGCTGTCTGAATAACTAAAAATTAAACAAGAACATTTAATTCACTGATACTCCTTCACCATCACTTAAGGATACAACTCTGAACTGACCAAATCATACTAACATACATGTATGTCAATATTTAAGGGAACAAAAATGTAATTGCACAGATTCTTACGTTTTGAGGGAATGACTCTTGCGAGTGGGACTCGAAATAGCGTTCTACTGCTGCCCATTTTCTTGGCTGTAGGCAGCTACTGAGAGAACTGGGCCCAGGCCCTCAAGCTTGTAAACCTGTTATTAAATTATTAAGTAACAAAGCATTATATTTGTTATTTGTTTTTAAAGATTATGTTTAGTGACACATGACTGGCATTAATCAGCAAAAATCTTAATGTGTTTTTTTTCCAATATTATTTCCTTGTAACATTAATATATTATAATGAATCATTTTTTTAAATTGATGTTTTGTTCATGGTAAGTCAGTAACTGACTTGCTGTTTGTACAACCCACACCTGTTTTAGATATACGATTCAGGATTGTTTTTACTTTAATAATTGAAAATTCAAAACTTATGAAAAGACTAAGTTCTCAGCTTACTGGTACATTTACATTTAGATACATGCCTTTTTGTCCAAAGAACCCGGGCCACCATTACTTCCCCTTCCAATGGCTGCTACACGTACTTCTACTTTCATATATTTTCCGCCCATGCGTACTTTGTCCTGAAAGCATGCTGTCAGGATTATGTTTTATATGTACCCTATTTATGATGGAAAGAGTACACTGTTAATTGTATTTTAAACCTATGAATTCCATTTTATTATTACTTTTTTTACTTTTTTCATTGAATATTTTAATAGAAAAAATGAATTGAATATTATTTAGGACATTTAAAAAGATGAGTTTTGTGAATACGTATTTGTTTATATACTATACAAATAGACAAATTTCAAACTCATTTCAAGATTAAAAGAAAATGTTAGAAATGATATCAAATATATATAACGACTAGAAAGACAATTGCTAGTTAATGGAAAAACACCCATTACTATATGCGAACTTTTGTGTTCTTGTAAGGTTACACTTTAACTGCGACTACATCTTGATCACTAATATTATTTTTTACAGGGCTTACATTAATTTTATGAATACTGGGATTCTCAACTTTATGGTCTTTTATTTTGGAAGTTTGCTTTGATATGAAAGTTCATTAATTATTTAATGTTTTCAGCTGAATTTAACATAAATCGGTTACTTTACAAAAGCTATTTTATGTACAGTCATGGTTTAGCATATGTATTTTTGTTGCCTTATATTGGTTGATATGAATTATAATCACTGAATGAATTGATATAATTAAAACTGGGCTGATTTCGAAATCTAATGTTGAATATTAGAAGTTTTGAGACAAAGCTAGAAGTGCTCCTAAAAAAACTTCCATTAACTTAAGCCCGGTATTTTTTTAATATTGTTATCTTTCTTATTTTGCCAACCTAAGAAAAATGTAAAGCGCACGGACTTTCCTGTGAACAATTGTACTCATCACTATGTAATTTTTTTATTTACCTGGAAGTTCATTGGCTTCTGTGAACATTGTATGTTGTGCCATGATCCAACAAACATGGCTTCTCTGGGCGTAAGCCCAACATAAACTTCTACATCCACCTTCCTGTATCAAAACAGTATAATCTTAGTAATTTCACAGTTGCATGTACATGTATAGAATTATGGTTTTATATTATTTTTATAATCATGATTTTCATCTTAATTTGTGTTAATTTACATGTTTCATACAAACAATTGTTTTATATAAGTTTCTGTATCTAGTTTCTGATACCAAGAATGAAATATATATAGAATACTAGGTTAGCGTTGAATATAGAGAGAAGTTTATGTCGCGAGGCTTAGAACACATGGAGCATAAGCCTTTTTTTGTGTATCAAGGGTGGTATTCAGCCTAGTTTATTCCATGCTGTGTTATACAGTCAATGCCAGTATAAAATGGATAAAAATGCAATCTTACACTGAATCAAACAAATTTTCTTTTTATTCCTTCATGCCTTTTGAAGAAATATCAAACAAATAATGAGGGTCAAAATTTAGAACGTCACCAGGTTTTGTATTTTGAGGCAGGGATTTTACCTGCTTTTTATGTAAGGCCGTAAAACGAACCTCCTTGAAAGTGTAAAATAATAATATTTTTGGAGGTTGAAGAGCGGAAAAATATGCTCTGTGGTGGTTAATATTAAAAGGTGAATGGGCCAAAGGAAGGAATGAAGTCTCTTACACATACGTTCTTTATAAATGCAAATGTTTAAAATGTCACACTTTGCAGTTGGTAAAAATTCACAATTTAATGCATTTTGTCCTTTAAAAAATCACAAATTGAGCAGGCTCGTTGTTCCACAGTGGCTAAGAAAATCCCTGCATCATTTAAAAGCTGGATTTAAATGCCAACCTTATATATTCACTAGTAAAAATATTAGTTAATCTTTCACTTGTATTTTCCGCTCTTTTATTGAAAAGAATAAAAAATGTGTTTAATTATTTTAATTTGAGTAAATATACATGTTTTTATGAAATATAGTATACTGATAATGGCTTTATAACAGGGCCCGAAATATGGCCATTTTCCCATTGAAAGTAAGGTCAGTTTTTCCCAAAATTGATAGCGGAATTACCAAATTAAAAAAAGATTGTTTTTTGTTTTTTTTACTTAGACATATTGAGCATCTCCCAAGTTGAAAGCAATGATCTCTAATATGATTAAGAATGCACCACAATGTTTCTTTTCATACGTATGCACAATGAAAAAAGACCCTGTTTCAAAAACTTAACAAGAAATTTGTTTGTTAGAAACAAACAAAAGTCAGACAACACAATATTATGCTTGATTTTCTTGTTAAACTTGCCTCAAACATTCATAATCAGGATTTCCAGCTTCTTCTATTAGCAGGTCCTTCATGGCTGTCACCATATGGTTTCCCCCCAGTGTCAGAAGTGGATGCATTGTGTTAATGCAAAAATCCACTGGGGGAATCTAAATGTACATGTATTGATAATTGTATCAGCGAATTTCAGAAGTGTTTAATCATTATGGTATAACAGTAACAAGAGGGCCATGATGGCCCTGTATCGCTTCACTGTTTTTTCTTTGCGAAAAAAACGTGTAATGCGCATGGGTTGAAATGTACTCAAGCATGTGACTTTCTCTTTCTATCCCTCGTCCCACTGGGCGCTTAAAGTTGGAAGGGTGAGCATTTTTATATACATGTATGGAAAAAGTTACTATGGAAATTAACATGTCATCCAAAATATTTTCATCCGGATATATGGTCACTTTCGACATATTTAAATAAAACCCGACTTTTTTCAGTTTGTAAGAAAAACATTCATAACACATGTTCTTACTTCAATGCCTGTGTAAGCAGTCACCATCTGACCTAAATGGCACTAAATGACAGGGTTTTATCTCATGTTTACAAGATGTTGATGCTGTTGTTGGTCATAGCCAAACGGGCGCAGTCATCTCCACTGGTAAACGTCATATGTTCAGTTTTGTGACCTCAAGGGGAATAATCTGAACAAATTTGGTAGAGGACTATTAGATATCACTTCATACCAAATTTAGTAGCCCTAGTATAATTAAGAACAAGAAGGTTTTTTTAAAGTTTGTACAAAATAGGCCTTATTTAAGCATATGTTCTTTTTTGTGACCCCTGGGGCAAGGTCAAATTTGTTCCTAGGGGCATAATTTGAACAAACTAAGTAGAGAACTAGTAGATGTCACTACCTACCAAATTTGGTAGAAGTAGGCCCAATGGTTTAGGACAAAATTTATATAGTTTGCAGAAAATGGGCCCAATATAAGCATATGTTCAATTTTGTGACCCCTGGGGAACGGTCAAATTTAATCCCAGGGGCTTAGTTTGAACAAACTTGGTAGAGGACTATAAGATGTCATTACATACCAAATTTGGTAGCCCTATGCCATACAGTTATGGACAAGAAGATATTTAAAGTTTGCACAAAATAGGCATTACATTAGCAAATTTTCGATTTTTTGACCTCCCAGGGCAGGGTCAAATTAGACCCCAGGGGCATAATTTGAACAAACTTGGTAGAGGACTATAAGATGTCATTGCATACCAAATTTGGTAGCCCTTGGCTCAATGGTTATGGACAAGAATATTTTTAAAGTTTACACAAAATAGGCCTTATATAAGCAAATTTTCAATGTTTTGACCCCCGGGGCATGGTAAAATTTAACCCCAGAGGCATAATTTGAACAAACTTGGTAGAGGACTATAAGATGTCACTACATACAAAATTTGGTAGCCCTAGACCCAATGGTTACGGACAAGAAGATTTTTAAAGTTTGCACAAAATAGGCCTTATATAAGCTCATTGTCAATTTTTGACCCCCTGGGGCAGGGTCAAATTAGACCCCATGGGCATAATATTAACAAACTTGGTAGAGGACTATAAGATGTCAATACGTACCAAATTTGGTAGCCCTAGGCCTAATGGTTATGGACAAGAAGATATTTAAAGTTTGCACAAAATAGGCCTTATATAAGCATATTTTCAATTTTTTTACCCCCCCCCCCCCGGGCAGGGTCAAATTTGACCCCAGGGGCATAATTTGAACAAATTTGAAAAAGGTTCACCAAAGGAACATTCCTGAAAATTTCATCAGATTTGGACGAGTAGTTTAGGAGAAGTTGATGTTTAAAGCCACACACCTTGAAATGAAATATATGTTAATTAATACATATTGATGCAATTTGAAAGTGTGCAAAATTGTCATTATATCTAAAGCCTAGTAAGCAAATAATTTATTATTTTGTTTTAATTTTAAAACCGAGAGTAGGATTTCTATACGTAAACGTAATTTCGACAAACGCGATAATTATTTCAGTTTTAAAGCGCAAAATAGACGGATTTCTACCTTGTAACCACCAGATATATTCTAATTGGCATAGATAAAATTAAATATATAGCCTAGTTAGCAAGTAATTTATTATTTTTCAAACGGTTCCGCTTTTCAAACCGAAAGTAGGATTTCTAGACGTCCATTTCGACACACGCGATTCTTTTTTAAAGTTTTAAAGCGCAAAAAGATGGATTTCTACCCTGTAACTACCAGATATATTCTAAATGGCATAAATAAAATATGTTTCTTATCTATACTTAAATTTACTATGAAATGTAGTTCATATTAAGGTGTGTGGCTTTAAAGAAAAAGTTAACGCACGGATGGACGCACGCACGCACACACGACGGACACAGGACCATGACATAAGCCCCGCTGGCCTTTGGCCAGTGGAGCTAAAAATGAAAACTTAAAAAAAACATTTTTTGGGATTTGTAAAAAGTTTAAAATGTATTATTTAAGTATTGGCACACGTTAATTGTAATGTGAAACTGATATTATATTTTACCTCTCTTTCACACAGAACCGGAATTCTTGTGACTGGCCGTGATGGTTGAGATCTCATGCTCTCTTTGATTTGCTGCACCCATGTAGTGTCTGTGCATCGCACCACCAATTCTTCAATTGGAGCCGTAAGGCAATCCAGATCAACCGTGAAAAAACCTGTTACATTTGAATGCATGACACATTTTTATCGCGCCATTATTGTTTAAACAAACAATTAATTAATTATGACAAAATTATGCGGCAATGGAATTGACATACTGGAATACAAATAATTAACAAATAATTAATAAACAGATTAAACAAATTTTTTTCATAAACAAGAGCTGTCAGAAGACAGCACGCACGACTATTCGAGTGCTTGACAGTGTAACATAAGCCATCATATTCATTAACAGAGTTGTCGCTTAACTTGAAAAGACAGTGAAATTTGATTTTTTTCAAGGTCAGTGAAAAGACAGGGAATATTAAACAATGGTCAGTGAAAAATTAAATTTCTGGAAAGTCAGTGAAAAGTCGGGGAAAAATAATATTTTGGTTGGATGCATAAGTTATTTAGTGGCTATGGCAGTCTTCAGGAATTATTTGTTTCAGTAGATTCAACAGTGTATTGTTCATTTGAAATATTTTGATTTTGTTCTTTTTATTCAAGTGTTGAGAGACCATTGCTTTTATGCTGTATTTGTAGTTAATTGTTGTGTTATCCTTGCTAGATGTTGTAACCATGCACATATATACTTTTCTGTGTATCTATTGTCCCATATTAACAGCTTTTTATGTACCCTTTGGCTATTATAGTCACCCACTGTAGCATGCTAACCTGCCACGTAACAAAGCTATAAGGTGAAGGGTTAAAGCACATTTACCCTATAGGCCATTAATGGGGCTCCCTTAGTGCAAAGGACCACAGGGTTCAGGTTAGAAAGGCTTGAAGACATAATTTAATAACATTAATACGGCAGTAGAACTTTCCCCTTATATTGACAAATATAATATAACCTTTTCAAAATTTAATATTCTTCAATCAAAAACATATTTAAAAAACAATACAGTTTTCCATTTAAACATATATATAAATACTTTGAAATTAAATAGAGCATAAACTTTAGATATTATTAAACTGGATCTAGTTTCATACATGTTTTATTAGTTTTAGAATTATTTACTTTGAGATCATAAAACATCTGAGATGAACAGTATTAAAAATGCAAATATATGAGTATGGCAGACATGTTTTGATTCATGAAACTTTTAGAAGAGGCATACTACATGTATCTCAAACGAGTCGCATTCTGAGAAAACTGTGCATAATGCATGTGCGTAAAGTGTCGTTCCAGATTAGCCTGTGCAGTCCACACAGGCTAATCACGGACGACACTTTTGCTTTTATTTCGTCAAATACTAAATTTAAATGCAATCTTGTAATGCAAAGAACATCTATGCCCATTGAGATAATCTTCTCCACATCAAACGTCATATAGGGGGACATTGTGTTTCACAAACACATCGTTTTATTTTGGCCTTACCAACAACCGAACCAACAGACAGGGCAAAAATAATTTGTCCCCCACTATAGTGGTGGGTGACATGAAAAGGATAATAATTCTTAAGAAATGCTTGATACAGTTGTCTGCTCTTGTTAATATATTGGGGTTATGTTGTTAAAGAAGTATGCAAAAATATAAAGCAATATGTCAATGTAATTTTTTTTTATACCCTATACTTTTACCTGCAGACTTTTCTTTTAAAATCTTCAAATCTTGGTGAACTTCTGTAGGTACAGGTGTTGGAACTGGTTCCACCTCATGATCAACATTAATACTAGTACATGCAGGAACAGCTTGCATTAAATAAAAACACAATCAGATACATAACATGCAATGATACAAATTCACATAACTTCTATTTTATTAACTTTAAAATTTATATAAAAATGAAATTGCTATGCTATTTTCAATATAACACTACGTAATTTCCCTGCAAATTAGAGTTATTATACTCCCGGATTCATCCACCATATGTGGAGGAATATTGTTTTGGCCATAAACAAAATTTATTTCGCGGGAGATATCAATTCAACGAATTTGCGTGTTGGACGATGCACTTTTAATAAACTGATAGAATAATTTATTGGATTGATCACTCCCTGAATGAAATCAGGCATGTCGATTTATCATTACTGAAAATAAAATGTTTAATGATTATGGCAACAATTACTTTTTTTTCCTTTTCTTTGCACGGGAATCCTCATGCTTTCACACATTTCAAGAAACTGTGCATTGGAGATGGCAGATGAAAACTGTGAATGAAATTGACATAACAACATTTAATTTATTTTTGCCTTGTTAATGATTGTTCAGGTACATTATATATGATGTTAATCGTTAAATTTGATATATTTTTAATCTAATGTTTCATTTATTGATTAATAAAATGCCAGTGACCACTATCTTTAACAGTAATATTTGCTAATTGGTCGCTGGCAGAAACCGCTAGGGTACAATAAATCAAGAAAGGCATAGAAACATTTAATTTATGATAAACCGATAAGAATAACGATGTGCAGCTAAATGCACTGCACACAATTATTTCACCCAGGACAGGAATACCTTTGTGTTACCCTTCTCTACAAGACTCCGCTTCAACCGTTTCCCATTCTTTTCTCCTTCAAATTTGAACTGCAAGCCATTTTTTCAAGCATTAAACATATTAACACATTGTATATCAAAGCATTAAACATGCACTCTGATGGCTGTAATTAAACAATACAATTTAAAGTTTAAATTAATTCAGGTAATATTCTCACTCAGGGCACTTGACAATCGCATTTGAAGAAATATTAATGATTAAATATAGGCTAGATTGAACTTTACCGGTACGCAGTTGTTTACCACTATCGACAAGGCGGGGGTTTGGGGGCAGTAGCCCCCGATACAAAGGAAATATATAGGATAAAAAGGATTATAAGGTGTTGCGTTAGTTGTTATGTGTTAAGTGTTAATGGTTAGGGTAAGGGTACGCTGTTTGATGTTAAGTGTTGCGTACCGGTAAAGTTCAATCGTCCCTTGAGTATATATAAAAAACACTACATAAACTGCACATTCAAGTTAAAAATAAATCACCAGCATGAAACTGTCAGTACATTTAATTTCAATGATCCTTTTGAGCTTTTAAAATAATAGACATAGGTGAAATTAGCCACAAAAGAAAAGGAAAAGGCATACCCATATTTCGTCTTTGTTATTTCCGCTGGCACACTTCTCTATGGTGTTAGGTTTCCCGGAGTCACCAACACACCTTACTCCATTTATGGTTCCATAAAAATCTGGAAACTCCCCTTCGATGGTCCAACTCATGATTTTCGACAGTTATGTTTACTACCAAACGACATATGTCAAAATTTATGTTATTGTATGACGTCATTAGTGTATGACGTTCTCATACGCATGATACGGACGACAATTATTGACAATTCAAAGTTTGTGTATGGCGTCATCAATGTATGACGTCATCATACGCACGATACGGACGACAATTTTTGACAGCCTGATTTTGAAAGATTGTCAACATTTGGGTAAGTATTATTTTTCACACTTCTTTAGCACTGTTATCGATAAATCCTATCCGTACATTCAAAAGATTTATCACTGTACACGATTATCTCGGTAGCATAAAAATAAATGCTATTGACATGAAGAAAATAAAGGAAAATAGACGTCTTGTGAAAATAGGAGTAAAACAAACTTACCTGTACAGAAGAAATCCATCACTTCAGTAACTATGAATAATGATGTTAAATATGTTATTCCCCAAAGCTTTACACAATCGTCATCATACACATTTATCAGCAAACGTGTACAGGAACGAGTACGAAGCTACTTCAGGTAATAACATATCATTCTCCAAAATTATATTGCGAAACAGTTAAACTTTTCTGACGTGTCCCTTATTATGATCCATAACAGAAGACTTTTCCGGAGTGTGTGAATGTCAGAGTTTATTTACAGGTCATCGCGGAGTCATCACGATTACCTGCACTTTCATGAGTCCTAGCGTGGAGACTTCTTATCTCAACAATTGAACAATAATCGCAAGGTAAATAGTTAGTTGCAATTATACAACTCCCAACCATATTGACCCTACAAGTTGTACGTATGAAATCATAAAAGCTCAGAGCATTCAAGAAGAACTAGTTAAACAGTAAAAATCGGTATTATAAATTTTTATAACAATTTTATGACCTATTTTGAATAATCATTTTGATGTGTTATGTTTAAAAAATGTGATTAATGTTAAATTAAGCATTACCCTTATAATAACACAAAATAAGTTTCAATACAACTAAACTATAATCTTGTGAAGAACAAGAACAAGTTAAAATTGTCTTAAAAAATGCGTTATTTGAACTTTATAAATGTACAAATGGAATAAATAATTAATAGGATAAATAGAATATTATGTGAGTTTTGGATAAAGATCAAGTTGATCATGCTCGGCTAGACTCGCGCTACCATGGTTCTTAGCATCGGATGTCGGTAAAACTTGATCTTTATTCAACACTCACACAATATTCTCTATATTATCTCCAAATATATTGTAATTGGCATACATAAAATGTATCATATTTATACTTAAAAAATCACTAAGCCAAATAAGTTGTGTGGCTTTAAGAATAATTTTAAAGTACCATTCAATTCAATGGAGAAAAAAACGCTAAGATTATTGAGCAGTGCATCCATTTACCACTTCAAATGCAATCCAATTTCTTAGTAAACTGCATAGTCAGTCATTTTCACCAATATGAATTATTTAACTCCTCATTAGATAAACACTGTAATCCATCCAAAAAATGTTACACTTTCACTTTTATTTTGCAATCCAAACTTTTTTAAAATCCACATCACACTGATTTAAAGACTTCATCTAGAATGACCGTTAGTGGGGGACCCGCTCTTTTTTGCACACGGTCTTACGTCATTGGTTCATGATGTCATGTAGGTGTTTACACGTACCATACATGTGAAAGTGTTATCGATTCTTTTTTTATGAATATGCTTTTGTGAGGGTACATAACATATGTAATCTCTAATGCACTTTTTCAATCAAATATTGATATTTTAGAATGCTATTCGTCTTGTGGTTTTTATCTAAACATTAGAACTTGCCCAAATCCAGCGTTCGGAGCATTCCATTGAACAATGATAGGTAACCGTTAAGCCGATTGGTTGATATTTTGATAATTACAAGAAGTCAAGGTATCAAAACAATAGCGTACGGCCGTGTTTACATACTTCTTAAACACAACTTCCCTTACTAAGGTTCAGAATTAGCATTAAAATATTCGAAATAGGAGTATATTACTTAACTGCACCCAAGCAAAAAAAGATGTGAATGAATCGGTCGAAAAAAATCGTAAATAGACCAGTTGACGAGTGACGTGATTTTTTCACGATTTGGTACCGATGGAAATCCCAAGCGAATGAGCTAACTAATGAATCGTCAATCAATCGTAAACAAATCGTGCAAATAAATCGGGATAAAATCAACTAAATAATGAATCGGTATTAAATCGGGTCTATTAAATTGTTACCAAATCGCTAACAAATCGGCATCAACATGTACACAAATCATTACCAATTCATATATCTTATTCCTGCTTCAGATATTAACTGTAGTCTGGGTTTTTGAAGATGGAGACGGAATATGCCACATACCGAGAAACAGTTGACCTACACTCTGATGGTAGGTAAACTTATATTTATTGTCCCCTACTGGTGAAGCCGGAGGTGACTTATGGTTTGCGCTTATGGTCTGTCTGTCTGTCTGTATGTTTGTCTGTCTCTCTGTCAGTCAGTCACACTTTTCTGGATCCTGCGATAACTTTACAAGTTCTTCATATTTTTCCATGAAACTTGAAACATGGATAGCTTGCAATATGGAGATTATGCATGTCATTTCATTATGTTCATATGTCTATGGCAACAAATATTAAAAAAACACAACTAGAAATGTGTTTGTCGGACAAACAGGCAGGGCAAAAACAATATGTCACCCACTGTATTGGTGGGGACATAAAAACACTGACAACGGAGGAGACAATATTGTTTGGCAATATCTTGTTTTAATATGCATACACTGAAAACTGATTATACACTATGGCTGAATGATTGAGGTTTCGTCACAATGATATGTTAAAGGGTTGTATATATGGTGTTGATATACAAGACGATTTTGTGATTTATTCTAGTGCTATATATGCATTTTGATTATAGAATAGAGTATTTGTAAAAAAAAAGTACGCTTTTAATTGTCAAAGTTCATCCAACTTTTGAGCTTTGAACTAGATTTTAGTCCAAATAAGCATTGATTGCGGTAAAATGTTGAATAATTTACTTTGGTTTTAGATGACGATTTTGATCGAGTTTCATTGCTTGAAGATGAAACACAACTTGAAGATGAAACACAACTTGAAGATGAAACACAACTTGAAAATGATGGTAATGGAAGTCTGTAAATAAAAGAAAACGTCATTAAAGACTTGTGCATTGCCATATATATCTTTACTAATTAAGGTCACAGTTACAATTTGTTCATATTCCATGTATTGCCGATTGTAGATAGCTTTTCTGATAATGTGCTTTATCAACACACTAAATTTTTGGATTTCGAAAAATTGTCAAAGCTTTATCATTGTAAATTAGATAATGCTTTCATTACTTCTATGCTAAAAGGTGATTCTTTTGTACACAGATCTCAGTAACTCTGATGAAGAGGAGGATTATCAGGAACTTCTCACTAGGTCAGAGGCGAAATCAGGTACAATGAGTTCTCAGTATTATTAACTCTTTACAAACCGTATTTATCATTTATTCATCTGTAAACATGAATGGTGCTAGACAAATACATTTAACTTTATTTACATCACATCAATTCGGAAACAGATAGCTTGAAGTAACGTTGAAATGTACTGTTTATTGCACTAAAAATTTGAATAGTACAAGACTTTTTAACAAAAAATAATGAGGAAGAGAGAGAGGAGAGACACACAGAGAGAGACAGAGAGAGAATATTTGTTGGATTTGAAGGAATATCGATTTTTTATGTCACGATTGATTATATAAAATAATATTTTCGCGCAGCCACTCGTGAAAATATGTATTTTTATAATCACGAGTGATTTAAAATCGATATTCCATCGAATCCAACAAATTTTCTTTTTAATTTATCCTTTTGTCACTGTTTTTTTTTTTTTACATTGTAAAAGAGTTTAACTACCCGGTAATCATTTCTATGCATTCATGACGTCATTTCATTGAAAAACGACGTCATTTCACAGTAAAACAGTGAAAATTATCAATATTATTCACTGTTGTTTTTCACTGTTTAAAACTATTAAATAACAGTTTAATTTCACTGACTGAGATTTCTCTCTATCAACCACCGGAAAGCGTAATATAATATAAATATTAATATATATATATATATATATATATAATATTCATTTAATCCTTAACACAACATGCAATGCTTATGCAGTTAACAGTTTCCAGGCCATATGTTTCTATTAATCATTTATTATGAATTGCAACACAACCATTGCTAATTACATGACATCTTAGTAAGCTAAATAAATATTATTGTATTGAAGTAGTACAATGTGTTGGATTCAATGGAATTTCCATTTTAATTCAATCGTGATCATACAATGTCTGAAATTGTTGGGGTTTTCTTTCAGAAAAGAGGGGCAGACCGGTGGGTTACCGAAAACATGAGCGGCAAGAACGGGAGACCAAAAAGGGTGAATTATAAATAAAATATTAGTAATTTCATTATTATCCATTTATGTCTTATAGTGTTATGAATTATTTATATCAACGTTTCAGACCACAAAAAAAATACAAATTAAATAAAATGTTTGTTTTTTTATTGAAATAAGCAAATTGTCCCCTACCGGTTTCACCGGAGGGGACTTATGGTTTGCATCTGTCAGTCTTGTCAGTCTGTCTGTCCGTCAGTCCTTCACACTTTTCTGGATCCAGCGATAACTTTTAAAGTTCTTAATATTTTTTCATGAAACTTGCAACATGGATAGATGGCAATATCAGGCCGTCAACTGACTTAAGCAAAAATATTGGAAAAAAACTATAGGAATTTTTACATCAAAAAAAAAGAAGGTTTGGGTTTGTTTAGGGTTAAATTATAGCAATTTTATGGCAAAAAGTAATGTTCTAGAGATATGTAGAGAACTTCTTACTTAGTTGTTTTCCGTCAATAATCATTAAATTCATGTTTGACTTAACAAAACAGTCCCTCATCTTCCCACCAAGGCAGATATGCTGATGCAGCAACACACTGTGGTCATCAATGTGGGCACCTGAATTTCATCAAAGGTGTCCATATAGATATCACAATAGTGTACAACAGCACTCCTGCAAGATGGTGATGCCTTGGAAGAGGAGGGACAGCTTTTTCAAACTGTAAATTAAAATATCTTAAGGCAGTATTACTTCTTTTATAGAAAGAGAGGAAATTTTCAAAACAAAATAGTGGAAAAGTAAAAAATATAGAAAAATAGAGAAAAAAGTAAAAAATATAGGAAAATATAGGTTTTGAAAAATGTGTGAACATTCTCCAAAATATAGGAAAATATAGGAATATAGGAATCAGTTGACGGCCTGCTATATGGAAATTTTGCACGTCAATTCATTTTGTTCCTACGTCAAAAATTGTGTTTGCTATGGAAACAAAAAAAATTATTCTGAAAATGATGGAATTTCTGACAATGGTGGAGTCGGTAGGGGACCATATTGCTTGACAATAGCCTTGTTTAAAATTTGAATTGTAACATTTTGGACATGTCCATCCTTCATTCATTACAGTGAAGAAAGACCTGCTGCCACTGGAGGTTTTACAGGCTTACTTGTGTTGTAGCCTAATGTGTTTGGCAGCAATGCCAATTGAAGTGATGCGCACGGCAAGAGACAGTGTTCAACAGCTGTCCTTGTTAGAGCGCTCACAGTGGATACTCAATTGGATTTCTACTCACACACAGTAATATGAAGATCCTTAACTGTGTTGTAATACACAGTATAACATGACAAAATATATTGCAAAAGAATCACATTATGACAACTGTCTTGTTACTTTTTATTATTTTATTAATGAGTAATATTTCTATTAACTTATGTGGTAACTTTAAAAAACTATATAGTTATGCCAATTATTGTCATTCAAGGACATATTTTATCATATTTAATTTTATGCATGTTTATGCAACATGAAAATAAAATCATTCAAATATATTTCTTATTCAAAAGACTATTTACACACCTAAATGGAATAAGATGTGCCTGATATAATCTTGTGTATCTATGTGTTTACACCTAACAGGAATTCTCATTAACATTGGAATTTTCAGGAAACCTGAAAACAAGACAGTCTTCATAATTGAAGGCGTGAAAGTGTGCAAAAGTGCTTGGTTGAAGTGTCTGGGGATTCCACTTAGTACTTACTACGCCTTGTGGACAAAATTTACAGGTTTGATTTCATGGTTGCATATTTACAATAAAATTAAGTATCTTTTAAACCTTAATACAGCTTATTTTAAGTCCTAAATACAGGTTCTTTTAAGTTTGCTTTTTAGACAAGCCAAAAAAATGGAAAACACTCTTTCATAAGAAATGTTCATTATAATTGTGTTTCACAGATGGCACCAAATATTTGGTGGGACCTGGCAAGGTGCTTGGAGCAAAGACTGTGGAAACACAGTATGCATTGTCTTGGCTGAGCAGCTTTGCCAGTCGTTATGCTGACAAGATGCCAGATTCTAACAAGTAAGATATTGTTTTTTTTTCGGCGTAGCTGTATAACCCAGCTTTTCACCTTACCTGACCGTGCCACGAATGAATACACTTCATTTATTCCAATGGCTGATTTGAGTATACCACCAGAACATTGGAAACATTTCCGCGTGTTTGTAACACTGTTTTACTGTGTGTTCATCATGAAACAATTCTATCTCTAATGAAAAGGCTTGATTGATAGAACAGTTTTACACTCAACTCTTGACATCAATACAGTTTGTGCGTGCACCTTTTATTTTCAGAGGATTGCCAGCGCCAAAATGTTTGTATTTAAAGGCTATGTTCTCATATTTAGTAATTAATTACATATTCCTGTCTGTGAACTAGTATATTTTAGTTCATATACTTCGCGTGTGGCCGGTTGACTAAAATGTTTTAATTTCACTTCCATTTTTCTTTTCTTGTATCTATAGATATATGATCAGAAATATGTAATAATGTAAAATAAAACGTACTGCGTGGAATGCAGCTAAGAACTGTACATACAAAGACATATGCTATCTTTGATTTCAGTCATTAAACTCTTTACCTTTCACCAACCACAATCACCGCCGTATATCTTTTTTTTAAAGATATTTCTTGTTATTACTGTAACATATTACTCAATTATGTATATAAATATTTGTTTGAATTCTCTTTGTTATTGATATGTTTCATGTTGTGCATGACCATATCGTATCGTTCTTAGTTGTTTGTTTTAGACTTCATCTTCCCTGCTGCTTAAAAAAAAAAGATGTGTACAACATGATGTGTGTGGAAGCAGAGGTGTATGGCGAACATCCGATCAGCCATACACACTTCATGCGGGTGTGGGCCAGGTACATGCCACACATCATCATTCCTAAGGTAAAGTTAAAGTAGTCGTGTGTAGTCTAAACAATTACTCAAATATCAAATAACAAATATCAGATCAAATAAGAATATAATATTTATTTTGACTTAAGCATAACAAGCTTATCGTCATATACAAATACATGAAAATCTTACAGACAACATGTAACAAGCAAAGTACACTCAATTGTTAGTGTAGGATATAGTTAATCTTAACAAATCATGTGGTAATAAACAAATTATTATTTCTTTTTTTTGAAACACGTTATACAATAAGTTGATAACTTTTTAAGTGTCGTTTTCTTTCTACCATTTAGGAGTTTAATAAATTTGACCATAGCATTACTAGGTCACTTGTAATAGAATTCTGGAATATATTTGATTCTTGCTTATAGGTATTGCAGACAGTATAAGTATGAAATGTACCTCATATTCAATATCATTACAGCTTCACATGGGGCATATTCTTTCGTTTCTGACAATATTATGATGTCTACCAGTTGCAATAAACAAATTATGGGATGATAGATGCATTTTGGCAATAGTCCTTCTATGTTTTTTTGTTTTCAATTAAATATAAATACGGTGACCTTTCGAATATAGGTTTTAATTCTTTATATATAATATCAAAAAAACAAAAATACATCTTAAGTTTGATTTCTGTTATATTAATTTAACTTTGATTTTTTGCAATTTTACAATCTCTTTTTTATTCAGTGCACTGTTTTGCAATTGGAAAGTTGGTTTTCTTTCAAACAATTGTACATTTATTGCAGAGATCCAGATTTTCAGCATGTGATGTGTGCACAAAAATAAAGACTGAAATTGAAAAGGCAACATGCAGGGAGGAAAAGAAAAAACTATTCAAATTGAGAGAATTACATTTACAACAGCAGAAGTAATGATATGTTTTTTTTCTGTATTCATTTTTATACTTTCATTCTGATTTAACCATCTAATGAATTACATGACAGATTGATGAAATTGTAACTTATGCCCCTGATAGGATGGCTTATAGCAGTTGAACTGTACGTCAGTCCATCTGTCCGTCCCAAAACGTTAACATTGGCCATAACTTATGCAATATTGAAGATAGCAACTTAATATTTGGTCTGCATGTGTATCTTATGGAGCTGCACATTTTTGAGTGGTGAAACGTCTAGGTCATCCTTTAAGGTCAAAGGTCAAATATATGGCTTCAAAGTGGCAGGCGCAGTAGGGGGCATTGTGTTTCTTAAAAAAACAAATCTCTTGCTAAGTGTTTCAATTAACATGAATCAGCTTTCACAAAAATATTTACAGACCTAATGTTCATTAAGATGTATAATTGGATGATAATAAAGTATGTCTTAATAAATTGACATGAAGAATTGATAACAAAGGATAGTTTAAATATATGTTGGACTAGCATTGCAATTCTACATTAAACATTATGTTAATTTTGTTCTTTTAGCCAGGAACGCCAGAAGTACTATAAGCATGCGCAAAAGGCAAAGTTTAGCCCTGCCAGATACCTGTCTATCATTCTGGATGGGATGAACCAGGAGAAGACAAGCCTTCCACATTACCTGAAGGAAGCAAAGGGACTGTCTAACCTCTGGAAGGTGAAAGTTAATCTCATGGGTGCCATTGTCCATGGATATGGTGCCTATGGATTTTTTGACACCTTCCAGTGGGCTCATGGCAGTTCCTTTGCTATCAGTGGTAATCAAAATTCTAAATGTTATTTTAACCTCGTCCATATTCTGTTATTTTGTAACTTAAACTTCCCATAGTGCAAATCTATGTTCTAATCTCCCTCTGGCACATGTTTCTTATACACCTTTGGAACAAAATGTGTTTCACTCCGATTTCCAATCCCTATGTAAAAAAACAAAAACATAAATAATTAAAAAAAATATAGATAGCTGCAATCGCCATATGAGTGTTCTACATTTATCCAATTGTGATTGAATTTTTGAAAAAAACGTATAAAGAAGACATTCCAATGATGATGATCTGAATGAAAATGTGATAAGAATTTCAAGATATTTTTCTTGCATTTCAGTTCTGGTTCATACCCTTCTGCTTATGACCAGTCTCCCTCCTGTTCTCTACCTGCAACTAGACAACTGTCCAGGGCAAAATAAAAACAGGTATTTGATAGAGGTTTACAATCAGAAAATATGAGATACTCAATATGTTCATGAATCTATATATAGAAATAAACAATTTAATTATATGCTTACTTATTGTCTCTGATAAAAAAGAATACAAGTTGTATCAGTAGTTATAATACAACTGCACAGAAATAAATTAAGATGTATGCCACTGGCTAGTTTACTGATTCCGTATTACCATACTAAACAGTTTATTTTTTATGATGTCACATGGAACATCGAAACAATAGTTATACACATGCCCAATAATGACCGCTTAAAATAATTCACTAATAAGGGTCTTTTGTTTAACAGATACATGCTGGGATTCCTGGCTGCCTTGGTGGAATATGGTGTTTTTCAGAAAGTCAAACTTTCATTCCTCATGGTGGGACATACACATGAGGACATTGATCAAATGTTTTCCAGGTACTCAACCATATTACAGCAAAATTTTACAAGGGTAGCAGTATTCATATGAAGATAAAAAATTTTTACATAACATTTATCACTCACATTCAAAGGAGATTATCAAATACATCATTATTTCTCTTAATTTCAGATTTTCAACATGGTTGTGGACAAAGGAGGTGAGGACACTTGATGAACTAATAATTGGCTTCGAAAAATGTTACACACCTGCACCCACAGGTAAGTCTTTCTATAGATGCATATGTAATTAAGTATATAATTAAGTTTTGTTGACTAAAGATACAGGTATTTAATTTCATTGTTTTGTTCCTTAGTCTATGCTAGGGGAAATTTTTTTTTGACCTGTCTGTTGTGTTCGTTGGTTTGTTTGTTTGCTTCAGACTCAAACATTGGCCATAACTTTTGCAATACTAGTACTTTGAAGCCACTTGATAGTTGACATGCAAGTGCATTAAATGAACCATACTCAGATTGACCAATACCTTTTTATTAGTACATCTTTATTTGTTCATTATCTGGTTAAAATTTGTCTTTCTGAGAGCCACAAGAATTATTCAAAGTGAAACATAAAAAACATATACCAAGCTTTCATTTTAAGATATTAAAATGGATGATTCCAGGGATCAAGCTCAGTGAGGTATACAACTTTGCTGAGTACCTCGACATGAATCCCATTTGTAACCACAGCAGGCCACATGTTTTCAAAATAATAAATCAGAATGGCAAAGCTGTGATTTACACAAAAAAGTGGTCCACCGACAAGGTAAAATCAACTAATGTAATTAAGGAACCCCTTTAATGATTAAGCTCAAGAAAAGCTTAATAAACTTTAGGAAATTTTATAAAGCAGAAATTTATGAAATAATATTTCCTTTTGTTTTGCAAAAGCCTCACATGACATTGGCTTTCATAAAAAATGTGTCATATATAGCAATTACTATTCATATTTATGTCAAAATTTAATGAAGATTACTAAACATGACTTTGCAATACACTCAGTTTGTGACTTTATCTAAAGTTCAAAGAAAATAAAATAATATAAATAATCAACATCGATATCATATTCTTTTTTCAACAACATCTACTGCCTTTTTTTGTAAATAACATTTACAGAAGATAAAATGACTTAAAAACATGAAAATTGAATATAAAATGAATCTTAAAAAATCATAACATTTTTAAAAAGTTGCATAAGTAAAATACATATCCCTTATATGTATTACTTGACAGAAAGTTTCACGCAAGGTGGTTTTTACATGTATAAGTGATGATGTGATTAAAAACTTTGATTTCGTGCAACAAAAATTACTAAGTGTTCTGAAATATTAACATAAATTGCAAATAGAGCTATTGTGATTGTCAACTTTGGTACTGGGTAATGCTCTATGGATTACATTTTGCCAGGAAATTTAATTTATAAACTGTACAAATATGTATTTGTACTGAAGTCCTCAAAATGAATTAAATATTTAAACATGTCTATTGCAGACTTGGAATGTATGCGAAGGAAACTTCTTGTTGAAGAGTTGCCCGTCAGGACCAGTTTCACAGATTGCCCCATCGTTGGAACGCATTGATGATAAGGTCATCAATGATATGCAGACGTTTGCTTCGTAAGTAGCGTAAGCTATGAGATGATGCCATCTAGACTGAACACTAAGGTTATTTATGTTTCAATTTTTAAAATCAATTCAACAATTAAATGTTCACCCCAGCCATATATCGTTAATTGGCTTAACACACTTCGAAAAGTATGCACTGATATATTTCATGCATTTTAATTAAATTAGCCTCACACTTAGAGGTAATTTTATTTTTATATGTATTAGTAAACAAGATGTGTTTGTGAAACACTATGTCCCCCATATATCTTTGACCTTGAACGATGACCTTTAACTTTCACCACTCAAATTGTGAAGCTTCATGAGGTACACTTGCATGCCAAATATCAAGTCGCTATCTTTAATATTACAAAAGTTATGGCCAATGTTAGATTTTGAAGCAAACAAACAAACAAAAACAAACAGACAGGGCAAAAACAATATGACCCCAAATATTTGAAAATGCTAGCTTAAGATTTAATTTATATGGTATATTTTCACATTGGAGTTCATTGATTAACATCCAAATTGTGTGTGCATGTCTTTGGTAAAAGCGACCACATTCTTGGTGATATAATGGTATTAAAAATCTCGAAATATAACATATTGACCAATTATGTTTATATATTGCAGTTTCTACAAGGACAATGCCATGGCCAACTACTGGGACAAATATTTCAATGAACTTAAGGAAATAGGTAATTATTTTGTAGACATTTTAAGTTTAAAAAACATACAAGCTCTATTTCCAACAACACAAATATTAAGACAGAGAGGTACAGAATGTTATATGAGTATCACATATTTTTTATGCTTTCTGGTGGATCATAGGGAAATATCAGTTAAAACTATTTTAAAAGTTAAAAAAAGGGGGAAAAGCTTTAAATAAAAAGAAAATTTGTTGGATTCGGTGGAATATCTTCATGTATATTAATTCACACATGATCATAGAAAACATAGATTTTTACTCATGGCTGCGCTACTCGTAAAAAATTACTTTCTATGATCACTCAAATCCAACAAATATCCTCTATTTATTTTATGCTTTGCAGAGGTTTATAGAGTATAAATATCAGTAAAACAGAATTGATATTTAACTATTTAAAACAGTGAAAAATAACAGTGAAATATATTGATTATGTATCACTGTTTTACTGTAAAATTAAGTAATATTTTAAGGAAATGACGTCATTATTCCTCTGAAATTCTCCAGGTAAACTATTTTATGTAAAAAAACAGTAAAAAAAGCATAAAATAAAATAAAAAGAAAATTTGTTGGATACAGAAGAAAATCAATCTAAACTGAGTGATCACAGAAAATGCATGTTTTCTATTATCACTAGTATCCAACTAATATTCTGACCTACACTTATTCTAGCTATCCTAATATTTTCACGTCATTTTTGCACAAAAAAATATATAGAGGATATTTGTTGGATTCGGTGGATTATCGATTTTAATTCACGAGTGATCATAGAAAATAATATTTTCACGAGTGGCGCAGCCACGAGTGAAAATATATATTTTCTATGATCACGAGTGAATTAAAATCGATAATCCATCGAATCCAACAAATTTTCTTTTTATTTTATGCTTTATTTCACATTTTATATACATTGTTAAAGAGTTTAACTAAAGAATTTCGTTGGGAACATGACGTCATTTTGTCAAAAAAAATGACGTCATTTAACATAAACAGTGAAAATTATCGATAATTTTCACTGATAATTTTCATTGTTTGAAACAGTGAAATTATCAGTTTTAATTCACTGATATTTCTCTATAAACCACCGGAAAGCATAAAATAAAAAACATTCTTTCATATTTAAAAAAACTACATTCTAGGAGCAGGAAAACAAATCTGGCTAATTGCACAATTGAGCCTGAGGTATATATTACTAAGATGCTGAATCTACGAAAATTGACATACCAGTTCATGATTGCATAAAGCTACTGGTTAATTAACACCACGTTGATCACTCATCATTGCAAAATAAGTATTTATGCATGTTCTTCCTTCAGAGGACAGTTGGATGGATGAGCCAATGCACATCCTTGATCTGCTTATGCAGAAAAGGAGGCAAGAGGACACAGCAGCCTCAGATGACTTATCGGACTTGCTGGGAATCGCAAAAATAGACGATCCCATCCCTCCTGTAATAATAGGCAACAAGAAGGCTGCTGCTGCCTCTGCTGCTCCAGCGAAAGAAACGATCAAAGAAGGCTTCTTTGTTTTACTTGACTGGGCGAAATATGCAGATGAGTGGCCCCAGCTTGCCAAAGTCATTAATATTGTATCGCCTGCAGAGGTTGAAATTCACTGGTACAAGGGGGCAAAAACAACAGCCTGGACTCCTGCAAGTAGGAGAATGAAAGGCTGCAAAGGTGGTAAGACTGAACCCTTTGTTGAAACTGTGAACACCAATGTCATCTGGTGCAGAGGGTTCAGTCTTACCCCTTCTGGGCACTTGCCCAAACACATTAAGGATCAGGTAGATGTTTATTTTGACTAGAGCAACTACAAACACTTAATCACACTTCTTATTAAGAAATACAATTTTCTATTAGTGTTTCTTGTCGAATAACCCACAGCACGAGCGATTTGATAACATGCATCTATACTCCTTACTGTGGGTTATTCAACAACAAACACTCATAGAAAAATATTAATTAGATTCTAACATGATTCAGATTGATTGGTTCAAGCTTTTGAACATAAACTATAGTTTTCAATACTTCGCCCTTCTAAGTACAAAGTTCCCTTTTTAGTGACGTCATTGAATTGTACTAACATATGAAGTTGTTTTCATTCATAAATATTTTGCTCATGACTTAACTTTAATTCAGAACAAACATCGTAGAAACTAAATGACGTCATGTTCATTGATGCTACTGACAAGCTGATATGCTCTTAATGTTTTTTAATTACGTTTCATAACAAATAAAAAATAGGATATACTTTCTTTTTTTCTTTTTAAGGCAATGGCAAACAGCAAGTTTGTTTTACTTAAAATGTTTATTTTTATTTAAACAAACTTTATTTACATCCTCAATAAGTATGCATATGTCGAGGCCTTCCTACTCCACACCTTACAAACATAATGTGTTAATAGCAATTAAATACATAATTATTGCAGAATAACCCACACTTGATTTCTGTATATAGAAAACAAGTGGCTTGGAAAAATGCAAAACATAGAAACATTTTTTTTTGGCAATTGGTCATTCGCCTTAAACTAATAAGAGTATCATCTGAAAAAATGGATTTCTTTTTTCATAATGATAATTGATTACCGTGGTATGCAAGGTTAATAATTGTATGCCTTAAATGGTTAATGAAATTCAAAAGCAAAAAAAAAATCCTCAATCTTTTAAAGAAAACACTTTGTGTCAAACTTGGATTTATGACAACAGTTTATTTGTTTCACAACAACAAAAGCATAAGAGCAGAGGAAAAAAAAAGTAATGATAGAAGTGTGATTAAGTGTGTGCATTTCAACCTCTGCATGTGGTGGCAGTGGTGTAGTGGTTATGGTGTCTGTCTTGCATAATAAATAGTGTATATTATGTGAGTGTCCAATAGAGATCAAGTTTATCGTGCAAGCTTCAAGCCAAGCGTTATAATCTTGATCTCTATCCGACCCTCACATAATATTATATTTATCCGATTAATTTGTGGTCGTTTATCGCCCTAAAATCAAAGCAATAGCAATGCTTTCCCAATATTTGCAATGAGCTATTTGTTTACTTTAAACATCATCATTTGTTATGACATCATGTTGTATCATACAGTGTTTTAAAAGTAGAGATCGCAAAAAAACATGCTCAACAAATATCAATAGTATAGAGCTCAAGTTTATAGTATCAGTAGTTATTCTATCGGTTTTTATGTAGAAATAGGATAAACTTTGTGAAGGAGTGGTCAATCCTACTTCATACCTTACAAACAAGTAGTAATTGAATACAGAAACTGTTGTGTTTGTATACAGCTACATGGTTTGCAAGTTTATAAACAGAATGCAAGTTTATAAGAAGTGTACAATGTATGCATGTGTACTTAGTAAATCTTTGTAAAAGCACAGAAAATACAAGTACAGCATGTAGTAACTATACTTTCTATATAAGACAGGGATCTTAATTATAGTAACATAATATGGAAATTTGTAATACAATCACTGTTTTCTCGTGTAAATGGTAAATACAGATTTGAAAAGAAAATGTGATACCAACACCACAGTGTATAGTTCAAATATTCATTTCAGTGCACATTAATTCAACACAAGGACATTTTTTCGTTATGGGTCCATAGCATAAATAATGCAACAACTGACCAATTGGGAAATTCCGAGTCTAGGGAAATGGTGTGCTTTTGAATTTCCCATGCTAGTTGAAAAGTCTTTCCTAGCCCTGGACATGTTGGGATTTTACTATTTTTTTTACAAATAAAAACATACCATTTTATTTCAAGAATAAAATAAAATAATGATGGGGTCAATTCTTCATAAAAAAATTCCAACGAGCACATGTTGGCAAGAACTGTTGGGCAAATTGATGTTGTTCAGAATCATTGAATGTTTTATATAGTTGAAAATGGATTGAAGAGATGAGTTAAGGTTTCCTCATGTTTTTTACAAAAATAACATGATAGATTGTCATTTAAACTTTTCATTTCATATATAACAGAGATTTTGTACCAAAGATTCTGTGTACAATTCTAGTTTGAAGAAATTGTATATATGTATCTCTGGAGTTTTAAAAAACAAAGTTATGTGTAAATTTCTAATCAATATTATTAAATAACAGAGATTTTGTACCCACGATTCTGTGTACAATTCTAGTTTGAAGCCATTGTATATAATGTATCTTTGGAGTTTTTAAAAACAAAGTTATATGTGAACTTCCAATCAATATTGTTATATATTTCAATATATATATTTATACTTGTTGGTTTTTCTATAATTAATGTGTATGTGCTATATATAAATTTATTATGGTTTTGCTTTAAAACAATCACATGTGTGAATTTTTTAATATACATTCTACCGTCAAGTTCCTGAAATAGATTTTAATATTTTATTGGAATGACTGTAAACGACTGTACATGTTGATAATGTCATATATAATCTATGTATTTTTATTATTTTAAACAGATTTGTCTACCTTACAATATGTTTGTCACATTTACATACTAATCTGCTTAAAATATCTTTTTGGTGAATTTACAAATTATAGGTCAAATTACGCAGTGCATTAACAGTATTTTTTTTACATTATTAAATTTGAAGTCTTTATCAAACCTGAGTGAGACAAATGTCAATTTTCATACAAAAATTTCATTATTTAAAAACACAATGAATTGTACATCATTGTTAACATTGCAAGACTGTTAATTAATTTTTCTGTTTCTGTGTTATTTTATGTATTATGAAAAAAAATATTTTTCATCCTATGAAATTATCGGTTTTCCAGTAATTTTCATCATGAATTATAGAAAATAATGGTTAAAAGCATGCTTATAGAATTGTTTAAAATTTGAATTGCTTTCTTTTTTTCATCAATTAAATGCACATAAAATGGAATAAACTGTATTAATGATTGTTGATGAAAAAAATGGTCTTCTATTACAACCAAAAATAAAAAACTTACTTCGAAGAGTGCATGTTGTTCTTTAAAAAAAAAAATTCAAATAATTAAACCTAATGTACAAGTCTCCATACATGTCAAAAACTTTCCAAATGAAATAAACCAGGGAAAACAATAAAATATGACTTTGAAAATTGAAAATTGTTGTTCTTATTTTTAAAATAACACATCCAGATGTGTTAACAAATTATACAATAACAGCATATCAATATATGCTCTTTGATGATTTACAGTGAAATATGTGTGACAAAAACTGTATATTTCACTGTTCAAACAGTGAAAAATATCTTTAATTCTCACTGTAATTTTTCATTGTTTTTTGTTACCAATCGTCTACAGTAAATGCAAAATTGTGAAATAACGTAGCGTCATGTAATTCAGATTCCCGCAGAATTTTCTGATAAACATGGATTTCATAGCAGTAAGTTTGTCAACTTGGCATAAAATACTAAGAAAATGTGTTAGTTTCAATAGACTATCTAATTTTATTAACTCGTGATCATTGAAAGTAAATACTTTCACTTGTTGCTTCGCCACTCACGAAAAGAATACTTTCTATTTCTATGATCTCTTTACCAAAAAACAACAAATATCCTATCTTTATTTCACATAATCATTCAGCATAAATCAATTGCATATTGTTTGTTCATACATATATGAGCAACTATTGCTAATGGTGTCGAGCAAAGAAGGTTTGCCCAGACGGTGTATGAGCAAAGGGTGTTTGCCCAGACGGTGTATGAGCAAAGGGGGTATGCCCATGCGGTGTATGAGCAAAGAGGGTTTGCCCAGACGGTGTATGAGCAAAGGGGTTTGCCCATACGGTGCATGAGCAAATGGGATATGCCCATGCGGTGTATGAGCAAAGAGGGTTTGCCCATACAGTGCATGAGCAAAGGTCCATCTATTTTTAATAGAGAACTCTGTACTCTATGGCTTTAATCTTTGTTTTTATGACCACTGACATTTGCATGGTCAAAACAAAGCAAATGAAGCTGAAACAGTCCATTCTAGAATTAATGTCGTTTTCCAACTTCACATAATAGACTGTTTTATATAAAAAATTAGCGACAGTGTAACAATGTTTAGTTTCGTAATATTCATTTATTTAGGCATAACTTTTCCCTTTGACATGAACTTAATTCAGAATGGGCTCTCAAAATAGGGCATTGTTACAAATTGGGCAAAAGTCAAGGGCAATACCGTCAAAATGCACTTTAACAACTCGGGTGACATTGAGCTTAAGTCGATTTTTTCTGTAAAATATTTTTACAGCGAACACACATAATGTCATTCTTTTTTAAGAAATACATGTCTTATGACTTAATATGGTTATTAGACTGTATATATCTTTTTTTTAAACAACCTACACAATATATTATTATTATAACCATAAGTTATGATAAGTGTTCAATTTCATCAGTGAATACTTAGGGAAAATAAAACCAATAGTGCTAACATTGGCTCTATTATCTTATTGACAAAAAAGTACTCTCCAAGACACCCCAGACACTTACCAAATTCATGATTAAACATTTATAATTGCTAAATTTTGGAAAACCTTAAGTAAATTTGCGTTTTAACTATTTCATATTTGAGGATTTTGAAAATTATGGACCCGAACGTCTGGTGTGTTTCGTCCCAATATCAGTCTGCAAAACTAAGTTTTTTGTCTTCATAGCCAATGTGGCTATGAATCTTTGAAAATGTCATAGCCAGAAGAGTTTCATGTCCAGAAAAAATAATTTACAGTGACATTATTATGAAAGTAATATCAACAGTCGTTATATATCAATTGCAATTGGGGGGGGGGAGGGGGGAAGATTGCATACTAATCAGTATCCCAGGTTTCAAACTTTTATTCCATCACATCTGACACTGAGAGATTTTTACAATATAATATTTTGAATGATAAACACTGTTACGGTTATTTCGTTATTTCAAGCTATTGTAATAAAGAAATTTAAACGTTTTACTTAATGTATAAAACCCCTCGCACTATTATTTTATTTATCGGCGTAGAATGCAAGTTCAGTTTACCAAAAGTATTACTTTTAAATAGGCGAGCCAGACTTTACACTCTCTATAATATCTAATGGATATGACTAATGATAGAAAATTAAGGGAAGTAATTAAGCGTTGTCACTGTAAGAATTTACACCTGGAATGCGTAATTGATTATAACATGTAATTGGTTTATTTGCTCTGAATTTTTTTCATTGCAATTCAGGCAATATATATTCAATTTTTCTATCGCTAGTGCCGAGATTTCATCGCATTGGCAATCAGGCTTTGGGTTAATTTTGCAGACTGCCCAATATTACAGAAAGTAAACTTGTGAACTTCTGGATGAAGCACAAAAATTACATTAATTAATAATTGCTTTTAAGTAGGGTATAAGAAAAGATGTGTTAGTCAGAAACACAATGCCCCCTTCTGCACCACTTTGAAGCCATATATTTGATCTTTGACCTTGAAGAATGACCTTGACATTTCACCTGTCAAAATTTGCAGGTCCATGAGATAGACATGCATGCCATATATCAAGTTGCTATCTTCAAATTTGCAAAAATATTGACCAATGTTAAAGTTTTCGGACGGACAGATAGACTGACAGAGAGAGAGACAGTTCAAAAACTATATGCCACCCTTTGAGGGCATAAAAAGGTTCCCATACGTCTTTCTCTTACAGTAGGTCATATTAAAATAATGCTTATGACCAGAAGTTACAAACTTTACTTACTGTTAATGTTTTGTCGACTCGTACCGTGTTTCCGGGACTCATCAGTTGGAGAAACACCATCAACTTGAGTCAACAGAACAACTTTAAAACTGCTAAATAACTTTTAAACTAACAACAAGAATTTTAAAGCGAGATTATACGATTTTGTTAAATATCTATGAATTTATATAAAATGTGTAAAAAACATATTATATATAATACATATATTTCAATATCAAATAAAATTAAAGTTAAGAAGAACAGGAAAAGAAACTACGCTGAGGCTGATATTTGGGCCATTTACCAGGCCTTTTACCTGGTGCGCTGACTGCGATGTAGTTTTTCTTGGGTGAAAAGTCGCCTGTAAATGGCAAAATAACGCATAACAAATGCTAAATGTAAACATCGATTGGAAATGTTTCATTAGTATGTTTATATTCCTACTCACATAAATTGTGTTCTTCCCCATCTGTGTTTACACGGGCTTTGGACCGTTCCCTGAGAACAAAGCGTTCACAGGAAGCAACATTAAGGAGTGACACATCAGCACCTCCCCACCCTCGAACCGAAACTCTGAGTTCAGGGGTGTCTTACCCGTCGTTGTTGATTTGACCTAGTTTTTAACCCTATTTGAACTAAATAAACCACCAATCCAGATATCATCAAGATAAACATTCCGGTTAAATTTCATAAAGATTGGATGAAAACTGTGACCTGTATTGTCTACACAAGGTTTTTCTATCATTTGACCTAGTGACCTAGTTTTTGACCCCAGATGACCCAAATACAATCCCAACCCAGATTTCATCAAAATAAACATTCTCATCGAATTATATATGAAAACTGTGACCTCTATTGCCTACACAACGTTTTTCTATTATTTGACCTAGTGACCTAGTTTTTGACCCCAAATGACCCAAATACAATCCAACCCAGATTTCATCAAGATAACATTCTGACTTAATTTCATACATATTTGATGAAAACATGTTGACATATTAGTTGTAAATATATGTGTTTAGACGATGTACAATGTGCAAGTCTTGAATAAAAAAGTCTGTCTGTCTGTCTGTCTGTTTGTCTGTCTGTGACCTCTATTGTTTACACAAGGTTGTTCTATTATTTGACCTAGTTACCTAGTTTTTGACCTAGTGACCTAGTTTTTTACCAGACAACCCTAAAACAATCCCAATCCAGATTTCATCAAGATAAACATTTTGACCAAATTTTATAAAGACTGGATTGAAACTGTGACCTCTACTGTTCACACAAACTGTTGAGAGACGCACGCACGGACGCCAGACAACAAACAATCACATACAGTACAGGCAACGTGTACTTTGACAAACGCCACTCGTTGCGGTGTTCATTTTACGGTGTTCGCTTAAACAGATAAAAGTGTGATAGAAACGCAAAAATCACAACATTCGCCATATCTCTAAACTATCAAATGAATTTCTGCATGTTTCTATTTAAAGATTTGATGTAATAAGCGCCCAATCAGAACAGGTGTATTGCAACATTCGTAAATCACCTGACGCCTAGTGTGCGCGTTGTGTAGAGTTCATGTTCTGTTACAAATTGTAGCCACAAATAAATACATGTATATATGCCCATGATATTTTCATTTTCTTTGTTCTGAACCATAAAAAGCGCGCAAAAATTGGCATGGGTGTATTTATTTTTGACACAAAATCTTTGTAGCGCAGACAACATTGGGATCTTTTAATTTCGATTTAAATTTTCGTAGTGAATTTCTTCCTAAGAACCGGGGTAGCTTGCGAATTATTTGGAATTGACATTTCATCTGATTAAAATAAAAATCAAACACGCTGTAACACGCTATATTTAGATTTCATGCAACATGTACAAGTTATTTTCTGGAAATCGGGAAAAATGAAACCCAATTTTGTGAAAACAAAAAGGGCAATTGCATTGATTAACACCATAAAAGTTAATAGTATTGATTATCTAAACGCTTAGTTTCAGTTTCCGACTTAACGTACTGCCCGAGTTTAAGTACACATAAAAAATGTGCACATAATATCAACATGTACATAAAGTATATGATTTTATTTTGTACATGTACATTTAAAACGTGTGAATGACTCTCACAGACAGGTGTTTACGGTGGCTGCGCAGCATCGCGGTGATCACGGGTGTTCCTGTTTACGATAGCGTGCAATCGCGGCAATTTCAGGTGTTCGCTGAACACCGCGGTCAGTAGTGTGTCCGCCCCCCCCCCCCAAAATGTCACCCATTGGGACAATTGAACACCGTGGACACGCGTTTTTGTCAAAGTACATATTGCCTGTACTGTGAGCTCACCATGTAACTTTGTGACAGGTAAGCTAAAAATAGAGTAAATCAGGTCCGTGAAGCAAAGTTTACATGTAATTTTATAGGGAGGGCTACCATCCCGAAACCCAAAATACCGTCACACTTTTTATTTTAGCTTCATAGGCGCATCGATTATTACAATTTTTCGGCCACAACTTTTTCAGCCATTTTTACTCTTTGTCCGAAAGTAGACTTTTACCCGCTTATTGATTGGATGACCAAAGTAATAATTAACCAAATCGCGCGTTGTTATTTCAGGTAAAGATAAAACATTGACCTTTCTGTATCAAATAGTCAGAGTACAGGGCACTCTACTATCTATGGCTATATATTAAAGAATTAAATCGAATTTAGTAGGATTGGCATGGTAATCAAATCGATGCATTTAATTATAGTTATAACTCGTATTAGCTGCTCAGTGGCAGGGGTATCAACAGGCGCCATCCGATTCAATGTTCCTAGGCTCAGCTTATATCACCTTATCGGGCTTCTTCTCCCATTTGTAGTTTAAAAATCCGAGTGTCACTTGTGTTCGGAGGCACAGCACTTAAAAAAAATTTCGAGTGTCACATGTGTTCGGACGCACAGCACTTTAAAAAAATCCGAGTGTCACATGTGTTCGGAGGCACAGCACTTTAAAAAAATCCGAGTGTCACGTGTGTTCGGAGGCACAGCACTACAAAAAATCCGAGTGTCACTTGTGTTCGGAGGCACAGCACTACTATTTACGTAAAACATTAAATAACATTGACAAAAAAGATGATTTCTCCATTGCAACACAGACGCTCTATGCATTTAATACATAAAGTGCCTCGCCGATGATGCTAACGGTGCGTGCATAAAAATCGCACTCCGTTAAAAATGTTGATGTGGCTAAAAAACGTTCCTCCAGTACAGTTTAAATTTTATCGCGATTTTTTTTATTTTGGCTTTTAATTTTGAATATAATGATGTAGGGTCGCAGCAAAATAATAGGCCCCGTTGGGGAACCGTAACCACAACATTATTTTGAACCCCGTTGATGCTGCACCCTGTAAATGTTATTAGCAATTTAACAATTGCTCAGTTATACAATTTTATTTCACGGTCAAAGAATTATTCCATTTCTGATATTGCTTGCAAATGCTATTTTACTTAAAATTAAGAATATCAACTGACAAAAGCCTTAAAAACAAGAAAATCAGTGAAACTGATGGATGCTCCCCGATGACGGGCTTTGTCAATCTATGTGTTAAAAACCACCTAAAAAAACTATTATAAGCCTTGGTGACCTTGACCCTAGTGACCTCATCAAAAGGTAGAGGTCCATGCAAGGTACCTACATGCCAAATATGAAAGAGATCAGTAAAGAATTGAAGGTGCTATGAGAAACTGTTACAAACGTGTGACAGAAGAATCTATTATTAGCCTCAATGACCTTAACCCCAATGACCTCAAACCTATTCATAAGGTAGAGGTCCATGCAATGTACCTTCATGCCAAATATGAAAGAGATCTGTTAAGAAACTGTAACAAAAGAGTGACAGAAAAATCTATTATAAGCCTCAGTGACCTTGACCCCAGTAACTTCAAACCTAATCAAAAGGTAGAGGTCCATGCAAGGTACATACGTGCCAAATATGAAGGAGATCGGTTAGTTATTGAAGGTGCTATGACAAACTGTAAAAAAAGTGAGACATTAGAATCTATTATTAGCCTCAGTGACATTGACCCCATTGACCTCAAACCTCATCATAAGGTAGAGGTCCATGCAAGGTATTTACATGCCAAATAAGACAGACACACAGATTGTTTTATTGACGTAAACTTTACAGTTTTTTGTCATTTACAAAATAGTTATACAAAGCATTAAGTCAATGTGAGAACAAATAAGAATATTTAAACATCATATTGATCGCGTAAAGATCATCTAACACTGTATTATGTGAATTGGGAATAAGACATCAATTTGGGAATAAATTGTGTTTTATCAAAAGTGCATAATATGCAGTTTTATATGTTGCATTTTTTTAGTTTTACAAATTATACTTAAAACATATACTTGCATATATAATAGCATCATTAAAATTGATTATACTTCAAAACTGGATTTCTTATTAATAAAAAAAAAAAACTCATGAAATGATACTGTGTCCATGCCGCGCATGCACACGGTTTCAAAATACACTTTAAATGATACAAATTCAATCACTGTTAATGAAAGTCATGGAAAATTTCTTATTAAGCTTAAATTATAGATAATGTATTACAAAATATATGTAGATCATGAAATGAATAGTTTTGTTTGAGAAAATCACCAAAATGATGTCCATTCGCAGTTTGATGTCTTATTCCAAATTCACATAATACAGTGTTATATTCATACATACATGTACATGAATTTAATAAAGAAGTTGAACATAATAAAGATTTGTTTTACAAGTATTAATAATAAAAAATAAATAAATGTATTCATGTTTCGCCAGATTAACATATACTGATGATGAAAACAATTATTTGTTATTAACTTTCATAGAAATATTGGAAATATAAGAAAGAGATTGGTTAAGTTTTAAAGGTGCTATGAGAAAATGTAACAAAAGTGTGACAGAAGGAAGGACAAACTGGCAACTATATGCTCCGCCGAAATTTTATTTCGGAGAGCATAAAAACTAATTACTAGAGAACATTATATTTACAAAACACAACAACATTAATCTAACAGTATTTACAATTTTACATGCAATAATATATTAATAATTAATATCCAATGCTAACACAAACCTTTAAACATCATGTATATTTACATAACAAACAACATTAATTTTACAGTATTTACATGCACAAAAACCCAATGAAACATGTATATATTTACATAACACACAACATAAACTTTCATGTAACTCATCACCCTTCAATCCCATGAAGATGCTTTTCCGTTATCCAGCATATATTGAGAGTAAAGTAAGATTGAAATCATGGGTCGGAGTGGGCCGACAAGATACAGGTTATTAGTAGTCTATTTATGTTTTGATACAAATTTCCTATGTTTATTCCGACAACCTTTTTATTGGGATTATATTTTTTATGCTTGACATGTTTGTAGATATTTTGTTTTTTGTTTATTTGTTAAATAGATTTGACGATGGTAATTTCAGATTTATGTAAAAATTGTCGATTTTATGTGCCTTTCAACAGATGCAGCCAGAGCAGGGCGAATAGACAAGAAGCCGATGACGCTGCGTCGAGGGACCTGTCATCTATGCCCTGCTCGGCGACACCTCTCGTGGCTATTGTTGATGGGTCGGAGTGGGCCGACAAGATACAGGTTATTAGTAGTCTATTTATGTTTTGATACAAATTTCCTATGTTTATTCCGACAACCTTTTTATTGGGATTATATTTTTTATGCTTGACATGTTTGTAGATATTTTGTTTTTTGTTTATTTGTTAAATAGATTTGACGATGGTAATTTCAGATTTATGTAAAAATTTTCGATTTTATGTGCCTTTCAACAGATGCAGCCAGAGCAGGGCGAATAGACAAGAAGCCGATGACGCTGCGTTGAGGGACCTGTCATCTATGCCCTGCTCGGCGACACCTCTCGTGGCTATTGTTGATGGGTCGGAGTGGGCCGACAAGATACAGGTTATTAGTAGACTATTTATGTTTTGATACAAATTTCCTATGTTTATTCCGACAACCTTTTTATTGGGATTATATTTTTTATGCTTGACATGTTTGTAGATATTTTGTTTTTTGTTTATTTGTTAAATAGATTTGACGATGGTAATTTCAGATTTATGTAAAAATTGTCGATTTTATGTGCCTTTCAACAGATGCAGCCAGAGCAGGGCGAATAGACAAGAAGCCGATGACGCTGCGTCGAGGGACCTGTCATCTATGCCCTGCTCGGCGACACCTCTCGTGGCTATTGTTGATGGGTCAGAGTGGGCTGACAAGATACAGGTTATAAGTAGTCTATTTATATTTTGATACAAATTTCCTATGTTTATTCCGACAACCTTTTTATTGGGATTATATTTGTTTGACATGTTTGTAGATATTTTGTTTTTTGTTTATATGTTAAATAGATTTGACGAAGATGATTCGTCCATTGCGTCGCAGGCTCTCTTTGCATTTAATACGTAAATCTCTGATATGATGGTGAACATGATTTTGTCTGTAATATCAGATTTATGTAAACAAAATTGATTATATGTGCCTAGCAGTTGTATGTTAGGTGCCTACATACATGCATGTACTCATGTTTTCTGAATATAATTTGTTCCATTAGAGACATGGTATTTATTTCCCAGATGTAATTTTAAGTTATAAATGCAATTGTCGTTCATAGATTAAAACAATGGCACATTCTTCAAGTGGTGTTCTCACTGTATTTATTGAAAAATTTTGTTGTTCTGTTTCCTCTAAATTTCCGTGGCACAATTGAACACGCTCATCACTGTAAAAAATATAGTGATTATTATCAACACACCCAACAGTAGTGTAGTGTTGGTGGTGATGATTGACAGACGCTTTGAACTCATAGGTCTCGTTGTTAATAAAAATGTTATTATCAAGAGAGATTCTCTTTTGTGCACTACGATGAATATTTATTATCAGGAGACTGGGCGGTCTGACCAATTCACGTTTGACATCATGTAACTTTTCACCACAATGTTCACAATTAAGCAATTTCTGTTCCATTAGCCATTTGTTAATGCCCTCTTGTATACGTATTTGTGTTTCTTCTAGATCTACAAGATTGATTAAGATTCTTTGGGATCGGAATTGTTCTTTGATTTTTGAGGAACTGCAACTTTGACATGTTTTTGTAGTTTTGACAGTTCCCTTGTGAATTTTGCAATCGTATGTTTGATCAAGACGGTCAAAAAGTTTAACAAGGAACTCATCCGCATCGTGTTCTATTCCTAGGCGCCAACCAGGGAGCAGGGACTCTGTTAGTTTTATAATTGGCATTTTAGGGAGATCCCTTAGGGGTAAATTGTGATGCCGATAGGCACGATTTACAACCTCATTCAGTGCACAAAGAGGACAAATCTCATTTTGAAGGTGGTAACCAGAGCATTGCTGGTGCAAGTATTGACACTCCCTTAAGAAGGCATCAAAACTTCTGGTATGGCAAAGAGCTATAATTGGGGCATTCAAAAAGCACACATTATTTCCACTGTTTTGCAAACCTTTAAATGTTTGTCTGGAAATATCAGGTCGAGTTTTTAGGGACAGCAAATTTTCATTAGGTATGGGATGAAGAGGTGACAATTTTTGTTTTGGGGTTGGTAATTTCCTTTTCTTAATGTCACATGATGGGCCTCCGAGAGATAACTTATCGTCAAATTGTCTTTTTAAAACCTTTGGTTTAACAGATTTGTTCTTTTGGTAATTAGTCAAGGTTTCATAATCCTCTTGACTTATGTGTGGTGCTGCTTCAGCTACCAGATATTCCTGGGTTTCGATCAACTTTTCAAGCACTCTCATAATAACATTTGTATCGGTGTCTATAAACATAAGTTGCACGATGCGAATCAGTTCCTCTTTGTCCTTTTTGATACTTAACCTTTTTGCAAAAGCTTGATCTATGATACTGTCTGCCAAATCATTATAATGAGTAGTCCAAAATGGGTCGCCACAGTTTTTATGTCGGTACATGCGTTCAGACTTAACTTTTACGGCTTCTTCAAATGCTTGTGCATCAAGAACATTTTCCTTAAGCCTTTGTACTTTAAGGTCCATGTAATTTGGAAAAGTACGTATATGAAGATGGGCGGGACTTCTAACCCTAGAAATGGCAACCAGGAATATGCCAGGCACATGAAACCAGCCATCCAGATCAACTTCAGCCAATGGGAAATTAGCTCCTTGTCCTTTAAAACTTGTTGCTGCATCTCCTCCTTCGAGTGGCAAGGCGATTCTAATCATGGGTATGTTTGACTTTGTCTTCCCAGCTTTTTGTTTGTAACTTTCAACAGGAGGAATTGGGACATAATTTTCGCATCCTGGTAATCTTAAAATATTTGGGCCTGAGTAATTGGAAGCTTCTATTACCATAAAATCAGGCATTTCTGGTGGGTTACTAGGACCCTGAAACTTACAGGTCATGTGTACGCCTGAAGGAAACTCATCAACAGTATCCTTACAATAAGGAACATCATCAACAGAAAGCAATACACTCTTTGGGGGAATCTGCTGTACTTTTCCACATGTATCGATTGGTTTTGTAGTAATGCAGTTTTGTAATTCTCCTGTTTTCAAATCTGCACTAGTTAAAGAAGCAACAATGCTGTCCCTGTTATATATTGGTCCCACCAAAGTATGTAATGATCCATTGTAGAGACCTATACTTGGAGCAATGTTACGTAAGAGCATGACTCTCATTCCCCTGCATGCGTGCCAGCTGGGTGGGGCACCTTCAAATTCTTTTGCAGACATTGCTCTCAGCTTGTTTTCTTTTGCTGCTGGACGATGTATTGAGTCGATTCGCATTATCGGATTTCCTGTTATTTTGTGATGTCTGAGAAGAGCTTTTGCGTTTTCAGACTCAACAGTTGACCTATTTTCATGGTTTTTTGAATGAAAATGATACCCATGGATGATATGTGCACTGTTCCACTTCCCGTCCATCTTCATATCACGTTCTGTTGCACAGTTTTTCCTAAGGAATAGCATTTCTTTTTCCCTGCATTTTTTACCATACCTCATATTGACAAGCACTTTTCCAGTGAAACATTGACTAATGGGATCAACATCTGTTCTTTTGACTTCAGTCAAAAACACAGCATCAAATTGGCCCAGCATCAGATCTTTCCGACAAGCAGTAATATCATCTGATAAAAGACGATCTTTAGGCGATGTTAAGGATTGCCATTTGTCATAGTTTGGTATTGTTTGTAACGGTGGAAATTTGAAGACCTGTCTAAACCTTATCAAACCATTAATAGAAAGGGAACTGCATTTTTTGTTTTCATGCGTGTACGAACGAGCGCTCCAGAGAGGTTCAGCTGCAATCGGAAGAATCTGTGCTGGGTCCCCAATAAGAACAATGCCAATATTGTCGAGATCAATGTTGCACTGAATCAGTCGTTCAGTTACAAAGGCAAATATCTCTCGTGACAGCATGGAAAACTCATCAACAATGAGGAGAAAGAATTTTTTGGGGTCAAAATTGAGCAAAAGTCTGGAATATGTGGCAGATGTTTCTTCCAGACGCAAATCTTTTTCATTTAGATGGACAGGTATACAAAAAAGTCGATGCAAAGTCTCTGACTTGAAGTACATCTGACTTGATGCAGCTCCTGTGGGAGCTGCAAGTTTGATTCTGTCTGTCCAAGTGCTTACCTGTGCATCTGAATCAGGGTTAGATTGTAAGAGGCTTATTACACTGCTTATAATGCATTTTAGTGTCCAGCTTTTTCCAGTACCTGGATTGCCCATTAGAATGAGACGCAAGGGGTTTGGGGGAGGTGCTTGTTTATTTTTTTCCCAATTTAATCTAATTTTAACATAATCAACAACAATGTCATGAGCCATCTTTTGTTTATCATTTAATGAAGATGCTTGAAATGAATTACTTGACAAAACTCCTTGTGTGTTTGTGAGATTTGAAATATGAGCATGTATTTCAGCCGTAGAAGGTATAACATTCTCTCCTAGCCAGCTCTTCATAAAATCAACACCTTCAGGATTAGCTAAAACGTCAGAATCACTGAAACATGGCTTGGAATCTATGCACTGCTGCGGGGCAGACCGCAAGCGATCAACGGGGTTTTGATAAAATTGTTCATTTCCGGGTCGTGCTATCGGTTTTGAAGCGGAATCGTATTCACTGCTTTTAATTTTGCTAAGATTAGTGTCATCAGTTGCATCTACTGCACAAGCTTGCTGGTTTTCTTCGACATCTTCGTCTGAGGATGAATCTCAATCAGAGTTGTTGTTTCGAGGAAGATGGTGATGTTTCCAAAATTTGTATGCCCATGGTGGAAGTCCATTACCATCAAGAAATGTTTGATTGAATAGATCAATCCAAGCTTTCTTTAAAGATTCTGCATCTTCAGCAATTGGTGAGAAGTCAGTAGTTTTGTGGCAAGGAATCTTCCAAAGGCAGAGTGTTCTACAATAGTGCCAATATTGTTTTCCACGTGGATTTGCCATTCTTATACCATGGCAAGGTATGAGCTTTAATGCATTCAATCTGCCATTTCTTGCAGTACTTCTTCTTTTAAATTGTAAGAATCTTGCACCATCATTGGGTTTAATTTCTTTAACATCAAACAAGTCACAAAACTGATGTAGACACATGTTGCATTGTATCTCTGCCTTCAGCTTTGGCGACTCTTTGCCACATTCGATGAAAACAGCTGTTGTGCCATGTCGCCCATCAAATTGTTTAATGAGAGGTGGGAGAATGTAGTCTTCGCCATCTTTTTTATCATAGTCAGTTCTCAGCAGAGACAAACCAGATACACTGCAACTTTTGATGTTAACATTTGAAAGAACATGTGGGATATTTTGATTGAGGTGAGTTGCCTGAAAGATAGATGTTGTGCCAGCAATGGCATGGCTATTGTACATTTTTTGAACAGCACCTTGATTTATTGGTTCACCATCTTGCAACTTCTCCATTGCAGTTATGAGCACTTCGTTAGATGTTTTAGTGGGAATTGCATCTTTAAAGGCATATTTAGTAACATACTCTGTAGCAGAGTCACCAGTATCTGAAAAGAACTCAAGATTTAAGTCCTGCACCCCATTGTCTTTATTTTGGCAACAACTGACCTCTATTACTGGAGGTTTTCTGAGAAACTCTGGCACAACAGCTTTGTCATCAGCATTGCTAAGAACATGCAGAATCTCAAAAGGATCATGACCATTAAACCATTTGTCGTTACATTCAAACTGAAGTTGAAAAATTTTCTTATTGTGTTTGTCAGGCTCAATGGTGGGTACTTTATTCATTGGTTGCGGTTTTCGCCTTTTACAGGTAATAACCTCTGTGGACTGTTTATTCCCTGTTTCCTTGCATGTCGATTGCTTTTTCTTAACCACTGCACATTTATCTGTCTTGGAAGGCTGATCGTTAATTCCTGTATGACCTAAGTGGCGACATGTTCCATTGACAACAGTCACATATAGTGTGTCCAATGTTGAAAAATCACCGGTTGTGAGGGCATTGTCTATCACACTTGCCATGTTCAGTCTGCAGATGGCGGAGGTCCTTTCATAGATGAAATCAAATGTCTTGTTTTTACCATCTGCTAGTAAACCTGCATTCCAGTTGGTGTAGAATGGTCGCATATATTCAATGTAATCCTTCCTAGCATGATCCCAACAGTCGAGTACCCTAGTACGGATAGTGTCTTGAACAAGAGGATTGTCGAGATCCTGGCCAGTATTTAAACATTCGTCTTTGGCACTCTGAAGGCAGTTTTGTATATTTAGTTTCAAGCTGTCCATGTGCTGACTGAACTCACGACTAAAATACAGCCTATGAGCATGTGGATTGGCATTTGCACCCCATTCAAACCGTGTAAAATAGGCATCACCATCATATCTAATTCTAGATAAAAACGTTGTGTCCAGCTCTGCCATCAATGCGCACATAAACGATACGATGCTTGGATACTGTAGTACGTTTCTTCGCCGACCTTCCAAAAATTCTTGGTCACTCTGGATGGAGAGGGTCTCTGTACCTGGACAGACGTTGTGAATTGCCGGGTGATGGTTATACGGTGGAGCACGAGTCTGGAACAGCATAATTGACATTGGCATTTTGTCTTTTCGCCAAGGAACACTTTCTTCCCAATCCCGTTGAACAGCTATTGCATCATCCCTTGACCTTTTCCAGAATGGAGCTGTATCCGGTATTGATGACTTGAACATCATTAGGTTTGATACGGTCCAGTCACGAAGCTCTGCATTTTGCATTAAATCCTCTTTTACAGGTATTCCAGTTGTTTCAAAGGCATCACTTTTCAGAGCGAGCTTGGCCTTTCCCTTGCTATGTTCTCGTTTAATCATGCTATGAACTAGAAATTGAAGCTCAGTATTGACCATCGCTCGTTTTTGTGCGCATACCCAATACAGGTAAGCAAATTTGTAGCTGCCTGATTTATTTTTAATGCTACGAGGACGTTCTTGGTGTGGACATGCATCACCAGTGAGGAAGACATCCGGGAAAGCCATTTGTAGGTATCCTTGTGTATCCTCAGCAACAGGGTTCTGGCGGTCCACATCTGGTGCTGAGATCCTTTGTAACACTGTGTTTTGCATTCCATTCTTGAGAATTTGCTCTGGGTTTTCAGACAAGTTAGAAACTCCACCCTGTGCAACACTACCTGAATCTCCTTCATCATTGCTGCTCTCCCTTAGGAGAAGTTCTACTTCTTCACAACATAGGTAGGTTAGGTTTTTCAATTCATCTTCAGGTAATAATACCTGTTCAATGTTTTTTTGTGATGCATTTGAAACATTTGTGCTAGGATTGAGCCATTTCCTCTTAACACCGTACAAGACAACATCAGTGAGTGTTATTTTTATGGTTTCATTTGGATTTTCATCATGGTTAAGTTTGTCATTAGTTTGATTCTCTAGTATGAACTTTGCTAGATCGTTCCATATTAGATTTGCAATTTGTTCCATGTTAAGGCAGCTGGATGTGGCTTTTTGATTTTCAATTAGAATCGCATCTTTTATGCCACTTCCGATAATAAAACCAGAGTTTATCCATTCAGAGAACAGCTGAATAGTTAATCTTTTAGAAGCACGCTCATGGATCAGCTCAACATTGATTTTTCTCAAACCATTTGGGTAAACAGCTGTGCTTGTATCTGATAGCTGACTTGCTAGATTCTCCATGGCAGCTACTGTAAAAGGTGTATAAACCTTATCACAGTACCTGTAAAATGGTCTTTTGGTACCATATACAGAACAAGTCACTTCACGCTCCATAAGCTCTTTTGCATGAACAATCTTTGCCATATTAATTTTAGCTTCATTAATGCTCCCATCTTCTTGCTTAGAGACCATGATAACAAATGGCAACTTTTGAAAAGTGTGCCAAGGAAGAGCTTTAGTTTTGACTGGTTCTTTTATCGCAAAAGATATTGATCCATATCTGGAGAATGGAATATTGTTTGTCCGAGAACGCAATATAACTATTACAGCATGGATCGGTGATAGAACAAGTTTTTCAGCCTGAGATAAAGTGTCCATGAACATTTCATGCTGATATGAGGCCTCATCTTGAAAAACATCAAGAGCCATCAGATTTTCAGGACCGTAAGGGTTTATATTTGAAATATTGTCATCAATAGATTGCTGACTATCAACAGTGGTTCCCTGAGAACTCTCTTCAGCAGCAGACTTTTTGTGCAGCAATGTTACAATTCCATTATCAATTTTGCAAAATTTTGAACAATTTGTACATACCCCTGTTACTGTTTCATCATTATAAACTCTAGCACTGGAAAATGCTGAGTCGAGAGTGACACTAGACCCTGCTAAGACCTGAGACTGCTTTAAAGCTTGCAGAAGAAAAGAGTTTGACAGTGGAATCTGTTGGCCAGCTTCAGGGACGTTTATACAATCAGCTGCATCTGCTTCAAAGCCAGGTGAACACATTCCACATTGAGAGCAATGGATCATCTTCATGGCACCATATGTTGCATGGAGATCACGAATTCCACTTAGATTTAGGACAGTGTGCTGAGCAGATGGGTCTTCAGATGACAGCTCGCTATGATCTAACCATGATTGACAAACAAGAGCTTCGCGTGGTTTCATTATATTAAGCTTTCCTTTTTTCAAAGTAGGTATTTCTTTACAAGACTTAAATCGACCAGTAGTCAAAGATTGAACAAACTTCACACATGCCGAAGGCAGAGACTGAGTGTATACTGCCATGCCTTTTATTATGTTGAATTCTTGACTCGTGCATGCATATTTTGCCATTATCTGAACATGTTCAACACCTGCACTAACTTCGCTTATTGTTTTCAACACAAAAGCAACTGGCGTAAGCTTTGACTCGTGCAGACTGTTGTATGCTACCCATAGTTGTGGACTTTGTTCAGAACATGGAAGAGGAATAATGTCATTTTCCTCATCACATGAAGTGCCATGAAGCAGATTGCAGGAGAATTGTACTTGTTTATGAAGGTTACCATATACATATGAGCCCAAGACAAACTTTTCAGCTGCTCTCTTTCCTAACCATCGGACTTTGCTGCAAAGATTGCATTTTCTAAGATAAAATTCGCTCGTGTCTGCTTCTGTTGGTTCTAATACTTTTTGTAAAGGCAAGTCCGAGTCTGTCTTAAGTTCCTGTTTTGCCTTAGAAGAGGCAGATGTAAATTTGACATCAAAGTTGACCCTTTCATTATTAAGACGATCCTCATTACATTGAGGCCCAGCAAAGTTCTCTAACAACTTCTCGTGTCTTAAATGATGGTTAATAATTTGTGAATGAACGTCCTTTAATATTTCCTCATAGTCTGTGCAACTTATGAGTCGTGTAGTTGGGTCTACCAAATATTCAGCCTTTACATTTTCTCCATATCTTTTTGCAACTAGCTGCAAGAAAGTTGTTTTTCTGTAGTATTTTATTGTGCCCTTTCCATAATAATGAAGGCGCTCTATATTGCAAGCATCTTCATGGGATTGTGGTCCACGATTTGGCTCTAAGCCTTCATCTCTACAAGCTTTTGAAGATTTAGTGTAATAAAGATTTACTTCGTGTAGAAGTGAAAGAAATTGACCCTCATTTGTCAGCACTGAGTTTATTGGTAAGTTTTTTTGATTTGCAATGGCCTTCAAACGAATCCATGAATACCAACGGAAAGCGAGGGATGATCTTTCAGTATTTGGTATTCCTCTTGTTAACATTTTATCAAGTCTAATTGAATGACTGATGTCTGAGCCTTGAATGGTATACTTTATGATGCAGTTATTTGCATTTTTATACTCCCAGGGTCCAAAAACAGAATCCTGTAGACCTAACTCAGTTGTGACGGACAAAACATTAATTGAGCCAAGAGTAAGCAAATTTTCTAAAGTTAAAATTTTTGTTGTTGTTTTATTTACATTTGTATTAGCATTGGATATTTCTATACTTTCCTGTGTGGTAGACTGTGCAACCATATACTTATCCTTTTTAATCACATCATCTGGTCTTCCTTCCTGCAATATTAAGTATGACAGAAATTATTGACTTCATTTTCTTATCTTGCTGCTCCAAATGAGAGATGAGCTCAGGACAAAAGAAAATGCTGGGATCAAGGCGTTAATGATATACATTTTATTAATATTAATTTTTGTTACATGCATTTCAATAATACAAATGATTAAATGCTATACATTTCAAATCATATCAAAAACTTTTTTCAGGTCAAACATGAGTGACTGAAGTTGAAGAATAATTGTGCCATACATGGAACTGGTTTTGTTTATTTCAAACATATTTTCATGAACACATACATAATTTTACAGTAAAAATAAGGGCTGTCACGATACGCCGTGAGCGTACCGCGGTATATCGTGGTACGGCAACACTGTATCGCGGTACGTACCCGATATTTTACAGAATATGTATCTGTGAAGAAAACAGCAGAATAACAAGTTTTACAAACTTTATTAAACTCAATAATAAAAAAACACTGGTATCATAGTATGACTAGAAACTGTAAAAGAAACTGTAATAAACTTGATAGAAGTAGTCATTGTTATTGTTCGCGTCTTTTTCTAAAATGTCCGCCATGTTGTTTACAATAGCTGTGACTACGATCTGTGTAAATCGAACGCTTCAAGGGCATGTTCAAAATGCGGAGTCAGCGGGCCCAGTATTGAAAATCCGTAGTGTTCTGACTCTTCCTCGACTTATTCAGAATCTTAAGATAACATGATTTGGAAGTGCCATGCTTTGAACGATCGAAATACTAAAGAAAGAAAATAAGAAATAGAATAAACATCTTTTGGATAATTATGAACTTATTTGCAAAGGAAATCTGTCCCTAATTCCAAACAAGGGCTGTTTGTAAAACATGCATGCCCCCCATATGGGCTCTCAGTTGTAGTGACAGCCATTGTGTGAATATGTTTTTTGTCACTGTGACCTTGACCTTTGACCTAGTGACCTGAAAATCAATAGGGTTATCTGCCAGTCATGATCAATGTACCTATGAAGTTTCATGATCCTTGGCATAAGCGTTCTTGAGGTATCATCCGGAAACCAATTGACTATTTCCGGTCACCATGACCTTGACCTTTGACCTAGTGACCTGAAAATCAATAGGGGCTATCTGCGAGTCATGATCAATGTACCTATGAAGTTTATGATCCTAGTCATAAGCGTTCTTGAGTTATCATCCGGAACCATTTTACTATTTCGGGTCACCGTGACCTTGACCTTTGACCTGAAAATCAATAGGGGTCATCTGTGAGTCATGATCAATCTACCTACCAAGTTTCATGATCCTAGGCATAAGCGTTCTCCAGTTATCATCCAGAAACCATTTTACTATTTCGGGTTACCGTGACCTTTGACATTGTGACCTCAAAATCAATAGGGGTCATCTACGAGTCATGATCAATGTACCTATGAAGTTTCATGATCCCAGCCCCAAGCGTTCTTGAGTTATTATCCGGAAACCACCTGGTGGACGGAACGACCGACCGACAGACCTACATGTACCGACATGTGCTATGCAATATACCCTCTCTTCTTCGAAGGGGGGCATAAAAAGGTACGGACCCATACATTGCCGTATTTAAAAGTGAAAGTTAAGCATCTACAAGTGGAAGCGCTTGCTTGACCTGGATATTAACGGATTATTTATTTAGCCCTTTTCAATCGCTACTACATTTTTCAAAACGATATCTTTATCAAAATAATTATGTAATGTATTTATATCTGTGCGTCGTTTTTATTCCCGACCCCTGTGAACGATGATGGCGACTCAAAAATTCCCAATTTCTAGGGGACAGGACCTGTTTTCAAACAGGTGAAAAAAAACGCTGAATTATAACATTAATTATCACGTTTCTCTATAGCCAAATAAGAAAAACTGCCCGGCCCACTGGTGGCCATGTTTTTCAACGGACCAGAACCACTTTTAACTCAACCAACATATCATTAAAACAAACATTTTGACAAAGTTACATAAAGATTGGGCATGAAATGTGACTTGTACAGTGTTTACAAGGTTTTTCCTTTTTTTGACCTTGTGAATAGTGATTTTTTTGCCCAAAATTACCGCCGATATTTGGCTGCTTCCCAATTGCAAAAAATAACGTGTTTTCCCAAAAATCTGACCAAAATTTCCCAATTAAGCCAATAACATTACAATGTCATTTAGGCCTAGCGTTAATTTCGTACGAGTGCCGATCGAGCTTGTCGAGTCTTCCCTGAATGACAACTGGCTTACGATATTCGCGAATGTAGCCGAATACGATTTTACGTTGCTATCCACACATCTCTCTCTATATTGCGGAGGATACCGACGATAGTCAATGTATCCCGATTGTTAACGCCTGTTTTTACACACGTCCAAGATGGCGGCAAGCAGATGAGAAGTTTGCGATGAGCAGTGAAAATGATAAATAACACTAAAATTAACAGCGGATATCACATGGTTATTAGCAGATAATTTAATGTGTGTGTCAATTAACGCAAAATACTATGTTTAAGATGAACAACAACTAATATTTATTAGAAATGTTCACAGTGAATGTGCGTCACGGAAATCTGTGTTGGGAAATTGGAGTTCACAAAGTTAAAGCATTTAAGACGAGTACCGTTCGAAAATGGAAAGAGACAAACATGATTTGATTTATATGTTAGTGGATCTGTGTATATTCAGATTCATATGCATATTCTGCTTTATTATGTTTGTCACGCTGTATAGTTTGGTGAAATAGCATTGAAGTGAGGATGTCAATTGTGCAAGATATTAAAAGGTAAACAAATGAAATGTTTTATTTTAGCTCGATTTTATACAACATAAACACAGCAAGAACACAAAAGCGTGTTTATTAATATTTGTTAATAATCACCATATCATATTTTATTTGAAAAAACATCCTGAATTAAATTTATACTCTTAAGGGGTGTTGCTGCAGTTTTGCTGATTTTTTTCCATCGAATAACTTTTGCTCAAAATTTATATTTGAGTAATACATACTAATATTATATGAAAAATGAAATAAAAACATAGGGTCACCAGCCTTGTTTTGATTTTAATCACCATTATATAACATGTACTTTTTCATTAAAACTGAAAAATCTCTAATTGCATAAAAATTATTAATAACCTATGAAATTGGCAACATGTAGACATTATATAAGCTAAGATATATCATATACCATTTTATTAAACCACAAACTACCAAAAAGGTGGAGAACACAAGTTAAATTTTAAGAAATTTAATTTTTATATTTTTTATGTTACCCCAAAATACGTCAATTTTTTACTATTTTAACCTTAAAAATGGAATTAAAAAAAGTTCTATCCAATAACTTTTTGCGAAATTGCTCAAATATGTTTATATACGTATTGTTATCATAAAACAAAAAAAACAAGGGACAAAATTGTCACAAAACCAGGTTTTCATTGTGGAAAAAAAATTTGATAAAGGGAGAAAACTCAAACTGAACTTTTGAAATGAACAAACAAAATTAACCCCCTTTGTAAGTTTGTTTTTAAAAAAAATCTATTTTTAGTCGTGGCGACCTTGACATTGGAGATATTGACGTGATTCTTTCGTGCGACACACCGTCCCATGATGGTGAACAAATGTGCCAAATGATTTTAAAATCTCACAATGAATGACATAGTTATGGCCAGGACAAGCTCATTTATGGCCAGTTTTGACCTTTGAACTCAAAGTGTGACCTTGACCTTGGAGATATCGACATAATTATTTCGCGCGACACACCGTCCAATGATGGTGAACAAATGTGCCAAATGATTTTAAAATCTGACAATGAACGACATAGTTATGGCCCGGACAAGTTTGTTCCGCCAGCCCGCCAGCCAGCCAGCCAGCCAGCCAGCCCGCCCGCATTCGCCAATCTAATAACCAGTTTTTTCCTTCGGAAAACCTGATTAAAAAAGGGGGGTCACCGCACTTTTAACAGAGATTTTTTTGTTCAACTATCCCTACCGTCTATGTCAAATTCTATAAAATACAGCAATTAGGCGAAACACAAGTACCGATACATAGACTGTTAGAGATATGCATAAACATTATTGATTGTTTACAATCTTAATTGGGATCACAACAGTTTACAAAAACAAGAGGGCCATGATGGCCCTGAATTGCTCACCTGACTCATTAAGATCAGATGAAAACTATGACCTCTATTGTATACACAATGTTTTTCTATGATTTGACCTAGTGACCTAGTTCCTGACTCTAGATGACCCAAATACAATCCCTATCCAGATTTCATCAAGATAAACATTCTGACCACAGTTCATAAATATTGGATGAAAACTGTGACCTCTATTGTCAACACAAGGTTTTTCTATTTATTTGACCTAGATTTTTACCCCAGATGACCCAAATACAATCCCAACCAGATTTCATCAAGAATTCTGACCAAATTTCATAAAGGTTGGATGAAAACTGTGATCTCTTATGTCTACACAAGGTTTTTCTATTATTTGACCTAGTGACCTAGTTTTTGACCCCAGATGACCCAAATAAAATCCCAACCCAGATTTCATCAAGATAAACATTCTGACCAAATTTCATAAAGATTGGATGAAAACTGTGACCTCTATTGTCTACAGAAGGTTGTTCTATTATTTGACCTAGTGACCTTGTTTTTGACCCCAGATGACCCAAATACAATCCCAAACCGGATTTCATCAAGATAAACATTTTGACCAAATTTCATCAAGATTGGATGCAAACTGTGACCTCTACTGTCTACACAAACAAATTGTTGACGGACGGACGCACGGACACACGCAGGCACGCACAACGGACGCCGGACATCACACGATCACATAAGCTCACCGTGTCACTTCATGACAGGTGACCTAAAAATATGTGTCGGAGATAAACATGAACAGTTGTGGTTAAAATCCCATAGAAACAAGGGCTGTTAAAACATGCATGCCCCCCTATATGGGCTATAAGTTGTAGTAGCAGCCATTGTGTGAATACGTTTTTTGTCACTGTGAATGGTGGTGGTGGTGGTGGTGGTGGTGTAGTAGTAGTAGTAGTAGTAGTAGTAGTAGTAGTAGTAGTAGTAGTAGTAGAAGTAATAGTAGTTGTAGTAGTAGTAGTAGAAGTAGTAGTAGTAGTAGTAGTAGTAGTAGTAGTAGTAGTAGAAGTAGTAGTAGTAGTAGTAGAAGTAGTAGTAGAAGTAGTAGTAGTAGTAGTAGTTGTGGTAGTAGTAGTAGTAGAAGTAGTGGTAAAAGTAGTAGTAGTAGTGGCAGTCAGGGCTCGACATTAACTTTTGAAGCCACTTGTCCGATCGGACTAGTAGACCACAATTCCACTGTCCTGACCAAAAAGCAACTTGTCCTGATCATTTTATCTTATTCTGCTCAGTACTTTGCAAAATAATGAAATAATGCAAAATGCTCAAATCATAAAGACTTTAATTGGTCAAAATACATGTTAACATAATTGTAATCCATTTCAATACCTTAAGGCATTTTTTTTAAGTGTCCTGTGTTTTTGAAGACGAAAAACCAAAGGAAAGCAGATTAGACATTTTTAAGCAGACGACATTGTACTAACGAAAACAAACCACAAATGGGAATGATGTCGTAAAATCATGCTATACATAGAGATGACGTAACGTTAATTGTCTGTAAGATCGGTGTGTACCGGTGTTGTAAAATGCATATTCTTTACAAGGGAGAATATTTTTGTTATCTTGACAGGAACAATGTTTAGGGTTGCTTCCCATGTGAACAGTGCGGTGTAGTATTACATGGAACTATCGGAATATCTCGCGCTTTGTCGTTTAAACGTAAACAAAATATAATTGAAAAAGTTGTGTGGTATCTCCACAGAAATTACGGATTTAAAGGCATTTTTTTCTAAGTAATTAAATTATAACGACCACTTGTCCTGTCGGACTAGCAAATTCTTTATTTACTTGTCCGGACCAACAATTTGGTTGTCCCAGACAGTCGGACTACTGTTAATGTCGAGCCCTGGTGGCAGTAGTAGTAGAAGTAGTAATAGTAGACGTGGTGGTGGTGGAAGTAGTACTAGTAGTAGTAGTACTAGTAGTAGTAGTAGTAGTAGTAGTAGTAGTAGTAGTAGTAGTAGTAGTGGTAGTGGTAGTAGAAGTAGTAGTAGTAGTAGTAGTAGTAGAAGTAGTAGTAGTAGTAGTAGTAGTAGTAGTAGCAGTAGCAGTAGCAGTAGCAGCATTACAAGACCAATACTTAAGAATGATCAAATGGGAAAAGGTAACATAGCACCGGCAGTAAATATGGGGCTCATTTACAGATCAGATTTGGAATCTCTGCTGTAAAATGAGCTTTTGAATGAATTAAAGGGAGGCAAATCTGTAATAAAAAGAACATGCATAAACCGTAGTTGTTTCCCTTGTTTGAACCATGCTAAATCCTTACAAGTTTGAAAAGAATTGGATGAAAAATTTGGACTTTATTGCATAAACACCATTTTCTCAATTCAAGGGGAGGTAATTCTGTACTTCATGGACCAATAATGCTCATTTTTTGTAGGGTTCGTGTCCTCATTGATATAAAGACACTGTGCAAATTTGGAAAGGATCGGACAAAAAATGTGGAAGATTTTTGAAAGTTTTCACAAAATAGGCAAAAACGAATAAACATGCAAAGTTCAACAAGCTCCTGCGGCCATGTTCTTTGACGAATCAAATTTATTTGAACAACTTTTTCAGGGGAGCCCTCAAAGGTCATCCCTGTGAAATTTTTTGAAAATCTGATGAGCGGTTTCTGACAAGAAGATTTTTTAAGGTTTTTACCATATATGGTCATGGCGGCCATCTTGGTTATGTGATCATTTTTTTTTTAACAATTCTTTTGTCCCATGACCTAGGGATGCTCCGCATGAAATTTAGTTGAAATTGGCTCAATGGTTTAGTAGAAGATGTTTACAAATTGTTTACAGACGGACGGACGGACGCTGAGTGATCACAATAGCTCACCTCGAGCTATCGCTCAGGTGACCTAAAAAACACAACACTAATTCAATATTTAATCACAAACATAAGACCATAACAAACTCAACCTTAATCATCAATAACAGGGACTTGTCAAATTTCGGCATGTTTTGAAGTTTGTGATTAAATTCTCTTAATTGATTAATGTAAACAACAGGACTTAAGAGCTACAGGAAAAACAACAAGAATGAAATAAAAGAAAGAAAAAAAAGTTAACTGCACCTGGGATCGAACCACTGAGTACCTACTCGGTCATTAATTTGTGATGATTCTGATAACAAAACTATTGGGTTGTGAGAATAGCATCGGTGTTGCTATAAATATATCCTCGGTTAAATAAACTGCCGCAACACCCCTTAAAAGAGATTATGATTAAATCATAATGGTACATGTATATTGAAGAATCTATAGATTATTGCAAGTTTAATATGCATGTGGAAGGATATTAACTAAACGTTGTAAGAAGACATGAAAGCAACACTTTATAATATAAAAATGCTGTCAAACATGAACTTAGCAATTTTTATTCTGTTTTTATAATCATATTTATAATGTTTCCCAATTTCATGGTTTATCGCGCTATTTTTCCCAATTTCATGGTTTATCGCGCTAATTTTCCCAATCCAAATGCCACAGGCTGTAACAAAGAAAAGCAAAAAAAATCACTGGACCTAGTTTTTGTCCCAGCATGACCCAGTTTCTATCTCAATCAAGACATTATTGGGACAAATGATCTGACCAAGTTTCATGAAGATCGGACAAAAAAATGTGGCCTCTAGTGTTTACACTCAAATGTGGATGAACGACGGACGGACGACAGATCAAGACCGATCACAAAAGCTCACCTGAGCAATCAGGTGAGCTTAAAAGTGAAAATGTATAAAATTGTTTGTTACATGACTTATAACATTCAACACTTTTTTTCGAAACCTTATCCCAGATTTTGTAAGCTAAACACAGACCCTACGTTCAAGGTCAAGGTCAAAATTTGTGTGTGTATGGAAAGGCCTTGTCCATATACACATGCATACCAACTGTGAAGGTTAAATCTGAAGTGACATAAAAGTTATAAGAATATTTCAAAATCCAAACGCAAAAGTGTGACGGAAGGGCAGACCAACAGACAGTGCACTATAATTATGCACTCCTTCAGGGGAATAAAAAATGAGTTTAAGCATTCATAATTAACGAAGAATGAATGCTCTTATAATTTTCTTTTTTCAAAGTGACTTCATTAAAAGTAGTCCGGCTAGTATGGTTATATGGAATTGGAAAACTTGTGAGTAGTGTAATACGGGAATTATTTCTGTGCAGATAAATTTTACTGATTTATAGAACTTGTTTTTTTGGGGAACATAAAGCAGGTATATTACTAGTGACCTGAAAATTAACAGGGGTCATCTGCCAGTCATCATCAATGTACCTATGAAGTTTCATGATCCTAGGCGTAAGCATTGATGAGTTATCATCCCAAAACCATTTTACTATTTATAGTCACTGTGACATTGACTTTTGACCTAGTGACCTGAAAATGATTAGGGGTCATCTGCTAGTCATGATCAATGTTCCTGTTCCCAAGTTTCATGATCCTGGGCATAAGAATTCTTGAGTTATCATCTGGATACCATTTTACTGTGTCCAGTCACTGTGACCTTGACCTAGTGACCTGGAAATCAATGGGGGTCATCTGCCAGTCATGATCAATGTACCTATGAAGTTTGATGATCCTAGGCGTAAGCATTCTTGAGTTATTAACCAGAAACCATTTTACTATTTAGAGTCAGTCACTCACTGTTGCCTGACCTTTGACCAAGTGACCTGAAAATCAATAGGGGTCATCTGCCAGTAATGTCTGTATTAGTAATGATCAATGTACCTATGAAGTTTCATGATCCAAGGCCTAAGCATTCTAGAGTTATCGTCCGGAAACCATCTGGTGGACGAACCGACGGACGGACACACCGACATGTGCAAAACAATCCCTCCTCTTCTTCGACAGGGTGCATAATAAATGTAAATAGTTAAATTTTCTATTATCATTAAAAAAAAATCAATCAACACATATTTCAAGCATTCAGAAAAAAGTCTACATATTAAGTGAAGACAATCATATCATGTACTGAATGTAATAACTTGTGTAACTAACATTTTGTATATTTTTCAGAAGAGCACATTTTCCGAAATACATTAAGAGCACTTATGCTACTTTTTGCATTCAAAATATTTCAGTGATAAAATTATGGTAACTGCTTCTTTCTTAACTTTGTATTGTTTTTAATTATATCTCAATTTGTAGTTGTGTTTTGTTTTACAAATTTTACTATAACACTGATAATAAAATTGGAATACTCAAAAGTATTTATTATGTTAATAAAACAGATTTTAGCTTCTCCTGAAAATTTTACAAAATGTCAGTTACACTACTTATAACATTCAGAAAACAACACGTGTTTGCTTATTTCAATAAGGAAAATTTGGTTAATTTTTTTTTCTTAATGAGCAACTCATTTATTCCAGAGTGAGGGGGCCAGGGCCACTACACAAATCAGAAAAAAGCTCTGTTGTCAAGTAAGTTAATATTGAGGTAAGTATTCTTACCTTTTTCTGTTGAAACTGTCGTTTCTTTGGTCTCCCGCGCCCGCGGGTATTTTCAGTTCTGTTGTTATTCATAATTGTTTTGAATCTATTGAGAAAAAAAAAAGGGTTTATATCTACATGTAGAACTGTTTAGGAAGTGACTCTAGGGGTACGGATCCGTACTTCTAGCCAAAACCACAAGGGTTTTGCTACAGGTACAGGGCTCGAATTTAACTTTTTTTTCTACTTGCAAAACATTGCGAGCAGCTTTAACATCAACTCGCAAAATCAAAAACATTCTCGCAAATTTTGCTGGAACATAATTTAATTTCGTTTTTTTTATTCAACAGTTAACTTTGCTTTATCTTTTGTATTGTTATTTCCATCTGTGGGCAAAAAGAAACTAGTTATTTTTCGCTTACACGCCATGTCTGTTCAAGTTCAATGAACACGTGTGAATTAGTCGACTGTTTAACGTTCTTTGTACCAATACCATCCTGGTATCTGTACTATAAGTTTACAAGTCTATATACAAGGTGCGCGCTTCCGCATACGGGTATTAGGACGTTCTATGACCTATGGTTTAGCGTTCAGGACGTTGAACGCATTTAGCAATATTACTGTTTTTTTAAACTATTTCTTTACTCGCAAAAAATCACAAGTGGCTCAAAACTTAACTCGCAATCGGTATTTTTCACTCGCATTTTGCGAGTGTGCGAGTGCTTATTTCGAGCCCTGAGGTACGGACCTCCCGTTTTCACATATTATATGCCCTTTTTCATAGTTAAATTGTTCCACACGTATGTTAGATCAATTACAACAAAGTATTTACATTAATCTTAAATCAAATGCAATTTATCCGCTCTGCAGGACTCGTTTGTTTACATTGTTCAGGTCAGCAATAATAACCGAGTAACACCGGTTATAGTATAATCTAAAACTGCTTCTGTACATAGTGAAAGCGTTGTCGTCTCGCGGATGGGAGCAATTTAATTTAATAATTGTTAAAAAAATAAATAATCTTATGATAAGACAAAATGTCTTATCATAAGATTATTTATTACCTTTTTGTATTTCAATACTGAAATTGAATGTATTATACTTGTTAAATAAAATGCTCTGCCTCGAAATGTATCATTTCAAATTCAATTGAAGTATTTGGAGGAATTGCTGATTTAAAGAACTTTTATATAATAACTTTGTATTAATTGCTGATTCGATTGAACTTCAAGATATTACAATGAACAAAGGCAAACTTTACACACGGTAAGGCTTTACAACTTCGGTAGTTTGCATGTGTGTGTACTCAGCGTGTCAAACTTTGAAACATCTACCGAACTGAAACAACATCTGTTTTCCACATGTACAGTTAGTAATTGCCTTTATGAAAGTTACTTTCTGCAAACAATTTAAGCTAAGTGTGAACATTTTAATTGTCTTCAATAGGACCGACAGTGTCTTTAATGTGCTTTCTGACGTGCGTTAGCGCATTTTTGGAAATGGTAATTACCTTTAATTACAAATTGAGTGCAATATGAGCACATACCAGCATACAGTATTTAACTCCCAGACAACCCATAAAATTTTGTTGCGATTTCTGAAAACTTATTATTTTTTTTTCGTTTTTTTCGCCGATCATTAAAGAGCTGACTGCAATATTTAATTGTGCGCGTATTTATATCCCTGTCCATTATTATCGCCCCTGACCGATCTAGCAGGTCGCTCTGATGGTTGGAATTTCAGCAAGTGTCTATAACCAGCATCGCGATCGCCGGTGTTCCGTGAAAATGGCGAACGACATCATACTTAACTATTGGTTCGCGAAAGAAGTCTGACATATACGAGTTTACGTTCTTTGCACACATGTTGTTAACGTGATCCAAGATGGCGGACAATTAAAAGAAATAATGATGCTCAGCGAGGACAAATGACTATGGAATTTACGACGGACATCATATAATTAGTATGGATTAATGAAAAGAGAGTGTCATTCTACGATGGAGCATACGTTTTAGATACAAATAACTCTTTTTTTTTTGGAAATGTATAAACTGAATGTCACAGAACAAGTGTTTGATAATTGGAATGCAGTCTACTCGCAAAGAAAAATACATCTAACAATTACTGGATTATCGTTCGAAAATAAAAAATAAAAGACAAACATGATTTGATTTATATGCAAGTGGATCTGTGTTTAATCAAATTCATGTGCATATTCTGCTTTATTATGTTTGCCACTCTTAACAGTTTACTGTAATGGCATGTTAGTGAAATGGATATGTAAAGGTAAAATTATTTAATATATTAATGTCTCTTAGCTAAATACATCGACAAAACTCAAGTATATATGTTTAAAGCGTTAATATATTCAAAAACTGAAACTAACTCCCTTAATTTATTTCCCCAAATCAAGTTTTCATGCTGATGTTAGTTGCAATAATACAACTCCCAGCTATTGACCCTCAGAGCTGTACGTATGTACTAGTAAAAGCTCACAGCATTCAAGAAGAACTAATGCTTATGTTCAATTTGCCCTTTTATTAATTATATGCCATGCCGAGACTATGCACTAACCGGTCAAACACTTAAAATTGAGGCCTGTAAAAATGTCAACTGGCCTGTGAATTGTTTTTCCTGGTAGGCAATTAACATCATATAATGAACACATATTTGATGTAATAACACACAAGCATGCATTTGATATTAATATATGCAAGAAAAAGCAAACAAGATAATGTTAAGCTACTTAGGGCTTTGTATACTGCAACAGTGCTTTAATAACAGTGTTTTAAATATTCATAGACTATTAGTGTATAAAAAATATAATTTCTCAAATAAAATATAATAATTTTCCTACCTACCTACCCCTCTGTAAAATTTAGGGTCGGTAAAGGGCAAACCAACAATATTTTAATTGTGGCCTAACATACAGTTGCATAAATGGAGAGAAGCAGTTTAAAGCACTCGGAACAGGTGCTCGCAACCAAAGGTGTCAAGTGATATATATATATATATATACTGGCATGACATGTGATATGATACTGCAATGTGACAAAATCCACCTTATGGTAAAATATTTGGATTTTGACTTTTATACTTTTTCGAGTAGTTCAATGATTTCTGATTACAACGGTATGTCTACTTTGTAAATGTGTTCAATTTTGATATTGATATTAACTTTTATCAAATATGTTGTTACCGTTTTTGCAAAGCGACGCCGCAAAATTACTGACGTAATTCATAAAATATTTTAAAATATCACAGCGATTTTCCTCCTTCTTTATAAAGTACCGGTAAACGGTACTTTCCCAATCGAACGAAAATTCCCAAATTCCCAAAACGGTACTTTCCCAATCGAGCGAAAATTCCCAAATTCCCAATCGGCATCTGGAAAAATCCCAATCAGCGTCCGAATTTTTTCTCAAAACGATAGAAAGTTTCGTAAAAAAACCAACTTTCGCCGAGCGAACAAAGAAAATCGTATAGTTGTGTGTAACCACGCGCTCGATTAATTTCGGGTTTTATTATTCAGCGCATTCAATCAATAGAGTTGTTAGTGTTTCCGGTTCTTTTGCCAGGCAGCCAGCGTACTGTTTTACGTCGGTTTGTAACCTTATTGTAGTTTGAAATGAGTCATTATAGCAAAAATTATGCCAAAAAACCAATCGGAACCATCTATCACAGGACACATTGACAGCAATAATTATGTTGTGCAGGGAGGGATGCAAGCAACTTAGTGATGATCAAACATCAAAGATTGTTGAAATTTTCACAAAAATTAAAAAGAGAGAGACATTGCTTTAAAAGAGATTAAAACAACTAGTAATTGATTTGGTGTGTTCTTTATAATATTTTGTTATTTATATAAACTTTATAACTTAATGGTCATTAAGGCATGCCTGCAAATGATTATTTAAATGGGTATGTTCAATTAAGTATGAACTGTATGATGTATTCAATAAGACCCAAACTTCACGACGCGATTTTCCCAATTTCAGGATTTCACGACTCGATTTTTCCCAATTTTGAGGTTTTCACGACTCAATTTTTCCCAATCGGACCGGTACGGGTACTTTTCCCAATTGGACAAGGAAAATCGCTGTATCAACCGACAGCAGGTTTTTTTCAGCACTGTCTGCGCCTCCGGGAAACGGAGGCATTCCCAAAGCAAACGGACCCGTTCCCAATCGAATTTTGATTGCATTTTTCCCAATTTCAAAAAAGATAATCTTCCAAAATCGTAAAAAGTAAACATAATTTATATCGAAAGAGTGACTTCCCTTCATTCGCGACGTAATAAAACCTTTAGTGACACAGATATTTTGGTGTATTTGCGGGATGCATTTACTCTCAGCGATGACCTTCGAACTGTTCCGCATTATACAAAAGAGTATATAGAGCCGCACAATACACATTCTATACCATATCTGCAGACACTTATTTTCAATCATGGCTTCGCACAGTAGTAAATATTACATTAAAAAACACGAAAAATAGACGCTTAAGGATGTGTAACGATATCATCGATGTTTTCGAAACGCTCAGAATCTTCCGAAACTAGTGCCGCGAGTAACCCTGAGCATACAGGCTCGGACGATACGCAGCAAAATGTAACAGCAACACAAGTTATGCCAGGGCTGTGAATCACAAAATCGGCAACTAAATGCTCAGAGCCTTGTAAGAAAGTTGTAGTTCAATCGTTATTTAATACAATTAAAGAATGAAATAAAATACCCATGGCTCTATTTTAGCTCTGCCAAAAATGTTGCTGTAACTTGTGTTTGGGCAGTGTTTTTTTTTTGCATGGGTTTATATAAGGAAAATTGTTATATCACAGACTTATTTAAGCACGATTAATTCAATTTTTTCCCCCAAAATGAGCCGTTTCACGAATCAAAAAGTCCCAAAATGGGCAATTTTGTCGATACTAAATTACCAATTTGGTTAGACTCCTTTTCCCAAAGTAGGCAGAAGACCCCCTGGACAGGCATGACAGACGCGTTTCTACAAGATCTGAATTATATACTTGCGTTCAATAACTGCAGGTTGGCCTTCCTATATAACACGGAATTATGGGTTATCATGTTAAATAAAATCGTCTTTGTATATTCTTTAGCACAAATATCTACCTTTAAACAAACGCGCTGCCAGCCTGGAGGCACACCGATGTCAAGTGTTTGAACGTTAACATTATGTAGCGTCAACCTAATAACACGTTGAATGTAAGATTCGTTGTGTTTTCCGCAGGCTAATCATGGGCGACACTTTCCTGATATATTTATTTCGTTAAAAGAAAGTCTCTTTTTATCAAAAATCGAGTTTAGGCGGAAGAGTCGTCCCTGATGCGGACTTCACGGTCTAATCTGGGAAGACACTTTAAGCACATGCATTAGACACCCTTTTAACAGAGCAAGGCTCATATCATAGATGTTTTATAGTTCAGACACGGCATGACTCTGTGCAGAGTAAGAATGTATCATTTACTTGAGATTTTCAATAACAATGTAAGATGCATTTTTTTATAAAATATAAAATAAAACGATTTGTTAAAAATAAAATCCTTCAATGTTAACCATAATTTGTCTCAATCCTTAACCACAAATTATCAGTTACAAATACTACAACATAAAAACACTGTAATCATTACAGATTCTGAATGTATTAAAAAAAACACAATTAAATTCAACTGAAATGCTATAACTAAAGTGAGTGTAATTCAAATTCAACCCCCTGTAAAGCAGTGACAAACCAACATCACATGACTGTGCATCGATTGAATGCAATAGTACAATAACACTATTAATACTGCAAACAAGTAGTAGTATGGAGCAAAAAGACAATCAATCTTCATTAACAAAAATTATCAAGAACAAGATTGTATTATGCACAAAACCAAATAAACAGTAACATGGATCTGTCACAGCTAAAACAGTTTTATACGTGTACATAGCATTTTCATGGAGCCCGTAAAGAAAGGGAGTAATTTGTGCTGATCAGAAACTTGTGACAGTCGTCTCCCTTGAAATATTTGCACTTTATGAGACGCCACAAAACACGGCGTCTCATCAGGATCCAAACTGTATTCTGAATCGTCACACTAAGCCCTCATAAGTTATCCATTGTATATGCACAATATAAAACAACCATATAATATATCTAATATATCCAGACACACGTATTAGACCCAAATATTAGAAATACACAATTTTATAACAGTAAAAAACAATGGTATTTCACAAACAATTGCAGTCGTTAATAAATGCAGAAAAGCATCATCTACACGTTTCATACGGTATTCAGTTTATATGCAAACGCATTTAAATATATTTACCTCGATACTCGACCAACCTGTTGAAAAATTCTATTAATTAGAACGAGAACAAGTAAGATTAATGTGTTGTTTTCACATTTCTTTAAATGGCTGCCAATACCGCATGTAATAAAACAATCGAAGCGCATGCGCATAATATATGTTACACCCCACTTAACTAGTTGCAGCAAAGACATTCACAGGCGTTCGTGTCACTGATATTCATATTTCCATATGCGAGTGTGATTGTAAACACAAGTTTCTAAAAACAGTGCGAAAAGGGGCATTACGCAAAGCCAATAAATCTGCGCAGATTTTTGTCAATATTAACAATAAACTGCATGTTTTCTTACCGTTACTGCGGCGTTAGTAATCCGACAGTCCGTTGGTCACTTTGTGGAAGATCTTGCATTACTCCGTTTAAGTTATTATTGCCTTACACTTTTCAATATAAATTTATGAACTTTAAACAAAATAAGTAACTAACTAAGTAACTATTTAACTGACTAACACGCGCGTTTTTTTCCCAATTTCCGAGACATTTTACTTTCGCGCTTTGCCCTCACTGTCTGGCTTTTAAAGTTTACCGCTTTTTTTCGAATACAATGACGTTTACATATGAATTGGCCAATGAAAATTTCGGCTGGATGACGTCAGGCGCCAAAACTGGCGCGTGGTTTTTCCCTGTATAGACGCAGTGTGTCAACGCTGTAAATGCATTGTGGGAATCGGACTATTTTCAGCATGGCGCCCGTAAACATTATGAACACGGAAGTAAAAATAGTATTTAATTATTATCAAAAACAGGCCTCATCAAACCGGGTCAGCCATGATATATTCTTTGATGCAGTTTGTGCTTCAAAAGGAGCTACTTTTCATGCCAGCCTATGGATGTAATATTCGCTAAACACGTTGCAATGACGGTTATCTTCGAAATAATAAATAAATATTTACAATGTAATACCTGCATTAAAACGACTACTTTTAGATGCCGGCTACTTTTCCCAAATACATCAAATTAAATGTCACAAATGCTTTTGTTTTACTGCATAGTTGCCGCCCATATAACTGGCTACTCATTTTTTTTGGAAAACACTGAATTATGCGTGACAAACACACAACATTAAAATACATTAAAATCCAAAGATTCAAATAATTTCCCACGAGATTAGTCAAAAATTGCACAATCAATTGAATGAAAAATTAAAGTAAAAAAGCCACATAAATTTCAGGTTAATAAACACAAGGTTAAGGTAGTTGGTGAGATATAATCATTATACAGTTAGTAAGGCTCCATTGGTCATTGTTGGCACAGGTACTACATGTTCTTACATGCACCTCAGGTACTCTTAAGTATACTTACATGTACCCTTAGTACGATACTAAAACGTAACTGAGAATTTTAATGCTAAATCAGTTGTTGTCGGCTAATTTGTAAAAATTAATTATGTTCACATTTAGGTCAAGTTTCCTTTAAACAGCCTTTATATTATCGACACGCATACTCAACTAGAAATGGCGCAGCAGAGGCCGACGGGTATCCCCACGCCGCATGTTTGACCCAGGGGCACCCCAGGGTTGGTAATGGGGCCATGCATAGTTGAGATTGACCGTATTGTCATAAGAGAATTTCAGTATCAATTAGAAGTGAACTGGTGTAGAAATGAAGAAATTACAGTAAAAGGCAATTTTGGATGGGCGTGGCCTATGTGGGCGGGTTGCCCCAGGGTTGGTTATGGGGCCATACATAGTTGAGATTGATCGTATTGTCATAAGAGAGGTTCAGTAACAATTTGAAGTAAATCGGTGTAGAAATAAAGAAATTATAGTAAAAGGCAATTTTTGGTGGGTGTGGGCGGGGTGCCCCAGGGTTGATAATGGGGCCGAGGTTCCGTATCAATTTGAAGTGAATCGTTGTAGAAATGGAGAAATTATAGTAAAAGGCATTTTTGGGTGGGCGTGGCCTATGTGGGTGGGGTTCCCCAGGGTTGGTAATGGGGCCCATGCATATCTGAGGTTGACAGTATTGCCATAAGAAAGGTTCAGTATCAATTTGAAGTGAATCGGTGTAGAAATTAAGAAATTATAGTAAAACTGCAATTTTTAGTGGGCGTGGCCTATGTGGGCGGGGCCCCCCAGGGTTGGTAATGGGGCCATGCATAGTTGAGATTTTCCGTATTGTCATATTAGAGGTTTGGTATCAATTTGAAGACAATCAGTGTAGAAATGAAAAAATTATAGTAAAATAACCTAAAAAATGAGTAAAAATCTCTGACCCGGCCCCGCCCCAACCACAAAACTTTTCACCCAGGGGTCAGATCAAAATTCCAAATAGTGCAGGGTCGCACATATGCTCATAGCTACCATGTGTGTAAGTTTCAAGGTTCTAGTGCATATAATGTAGGAGAAGATAGTGGCCAGGACGGACGGACGGCGGAGATACCCACAATATGATCAATATCCCCACGCTTTTCAAAAAGTGTGGGGATAAAAAGCAACATGATGCAAAAAATTTAAAATAAAAGTTTGTTTAAGGTAAACAATATCGTTTAACGGTAATCAGTAGCGTGAGATTGACCGTATTGTCATAAGACATTTTGAGTGCTTGACAGGTTACTGTAAGCCATCATGGAGAGCGGGGGGGTTAAGTGGGTTGGTGGTAATTTAAAAGATGAACTTTCAAAAATAATTATATAAAAAAATTTGGGGGGGGGATTCTTGGGTGGGGCATGGGGGATAGTTTGGGTGCAGTGCATTGTGGTATGTCAGGTAAGTGTTGCTTTGTCAAAGTATGAATCAAATGTGATCATAAATAAAGAAGTTATGGCAATTTAAGCAAAATGTTCAATTATCTAAGTATAAAAGGGGCAATAATTCTGTCAAATGCTTGATACAGTTGTCTGTTATTGTTTATAGATTGGGATCATGTTGGTAAAGAAGTATGCAAAATATGAAAGCAATATGTCAAAGGACATAGAACATATTTGAGGTGGTATGCAAATTTAAACATAGATTTATCAATTATATATGCATATTCTAAGTATAAAAGGTGCAATAATTCCGTCAAAATGCTTGATACAGTTGTCTGCTCTTGTTTATAGATTAGGGTCATGTTGGTAAAGAAGTACATGTATGAACTAGTGACCTCAAAATAAATAGGGGTCATCTGCGAGTCATGATCAATGTACCTATCAAGTTTCATGATCCTAGGCATAAGCGTTATTTAATTATCATCCGGAAACCATTTTACTATTTCGGGTTACCGTGACCTTAATCTTTGACCTAGTGACCTGAAAATCTATAGGGGTCATCTGCGAGTCATGATCAATCTACCTTTCAAGTTTCATGATGCTAGGCATAAGCGTTCTTGAATTATCATCCGGAAACCATTTTACTATTTCGGGTCACAGTGACCTTGACCTTCGACCTTGTGACCTATAAATCAATAGGGGTCATCTGCGAGTCATGATCAATGTACCTATGAAGTTTCATGATCCTAGGCCTAAGCGTTCTTGAGTTATCATCCGGAAACCACCTGGTGGACGGACCGACCAACCGACAGACTGACATGTGCAAAGCAATATACCCCCTCTTCTTCGAATGGGGGTGGGGGGGCATAAAAAAAATATATAATTTGTTAAAGTAAAAAGAAAATATTTGGAGTAGTACACAAACGTTAACATGTCCACGCTAACGGTAACGCCGACGTGATCAGGATAGCTCCATTATATATATTTCATCTATAATAGTCGAGCTAAAAATGAGTGAAAATCTCTGACCCGTCCCCACCCCAACCCCTATAACTTTTGACCCAGGGGTCAGATCAAAATTCCAAATAGTGCAGGGTCGCACATAATGCTCATAGCTACCATGTGTTTAAGTTTCAAGGTTCTAGTGCTTATGGTGTAAGAGATAGTGGCTAGAACAGACGGACAGACTGATGGTGGAGATAACCACAATGAACCTGTTAACAGCCAACTAACGCTGCCAACAAAGCACAAGCTTTACGTGTCAGGATGTGGCACTATCTATACAAACTGCATAAGAAATAACAAGACGCTTAGGGTTTGAGGGACACCAAACCTGATTATGAGTCTTCCACACCTTAAGCATCTTAACCCTTTGCATGCTGGGAAATTTGTCGTCTGCTAAAATGTTGTCTGCTGAATTTCTAAAATAAGCATTTTCTTCGATTTTTTTTTCACAGAATACTATCAGAATAGCAAACAGTTTGGATCCTGATGAGATGCCACGTTGTGTGGCGTCTCATCTGGATCCAAACTGTTTTCAAAGGCCTTTAAAATTCTGTTCCCGCACTGAAAGGGTTAAATATACTTATTTGCTTGTGTACATGTACCTGATAATAAATTATTATTATTACCAGTAACCTGTTTTGGCATCAACAAGCTTTATCAATTGGCCCTCAAATTTTGCACATAAACGCTACACGATCAACCAATATGCCTTTTCATTTCAAGTTGGAAAGCATTTTATCCCTTATACGGCCATAATAGGGTGGAGGATCGATTTAAAATACAACTATTCCAGATACAAAAATATTAATTTATTTATTTAATGCATTTATTTTCTTCTCTTTTGCTACGAAATGACCAGTCATATTTTGCACTAGCAGATGATATTTCTTTTTTTACATATGAAAGGTAAAAAGAAATTCAAGCAGCATTTTATAATATAAATTTAAAAATGCACTAAATCGTGCACTTAAAAACAGTATTATTGTGATTCTGTTATTTATAATCATATTAATAATGCCTCATTTTTCTCCATTTTATGGTTTACTATCTATTTTTCCCAATTTTATGGTTTATCTTGCTTATTTTCTGAATTCAAAAGGCACTGGCTTAAAAAAACTGTCTATGCATGTAACTGTATATTGAAATCTCATTATGAGTGATTATAAATGCATGATAAAATTCTAACATGTTATGTTATAGATAAATCTATATTGTTTGTATTTTTCCTAAACATTATTAGCCACCGTTGTGGTCAAACATATTTTTTTGTTTTATTAATGACGTTGTTTCACAGATTACTGTAACAGAGCTACAGATTAGGTGCGCATTTGTGTAAATACTCAATGTAAAATTGCCGATTACGCATAGAAAAATAAAACCATGCGTTCCGAAACCCAATTGAAATTGTCGATTAGGCATATCATATTTTTCCTTTGCATAACGAGTAAATCTGTCCCGGAAATACCCTGGTCCGAAATACCCGGATTCTTTCCGCTTAAGCGCTTTCAGTATACGTGTTATTGTTGTGAAAATGTAGATGTTAATGTTATACTTGTTATGTACAAACTGACTTAAAATAAAATTTGTATTTGTATATTTGTATACCATGTGCTCAAGTGTTTTCAAATTCAGAATGACATTTCCCGGTATTTTAGAATATTCTGGCTTGTGTTGTTAACAAATTGTAGTGTAAATACAAACTCAAAGTAAATATTTAAAACTACCCGATTCACACTGAAATCAGTTTTATAATCCACCAGACGTATGTTGTTAATCACAAATAATAGATTTCAGAAAAAAAACGTAATGTTTACAATATCAGCAAAAGATGTCAAGGATGATCCGACAGTATCCAAATGAAAACTAGTCTTGGACAAAGCGACAATGGCTTCAAAATTGTGAATTTCAGACTGATGAGAGTTATTTTCATCTATTGTTAGATGCATTTGAAACATTTAAACCTTAAAATATTCCTCGATGCAGTAATTTATATTCATTCACCAATATATGTAGAAATGTATCCAAGAAAATGAGTATTCTTTGATTTATAGCGTGACATAAATATGTTACGACTCTGGTTGACTTTCGATACAGAGTTTGCTTCAAAGTACAGGTATGTCAATACCATATAAATTGTACGCTGAAGTTTCTTTAGCTAATATTTTTCTAATGTTGACAGACCATTGACATTGCTGGGGTTTGTTGATTTAAAGACTTATTATCATCACGGGCAGAAGAACATTATAGATCTAGACATTAAACAGCGCGTCATTAAGTAGACAACAGCTGCACAACTGTATGGTAAAAGGTAAATATGTATCTTAATAATTATGTTGACAACTAGCTTACGTAGCAACGTCCGAAAATATGAAATATCCGACATGTATTTCAATATTTAAAATTCAAGATATAATGACGACTGAACTGTTTTACTTTAAGTAAAAAACGGTAAAACTATGTTGAAAATGAAACACAACAAACTAAATACTTATCTGTTACGGCTAAACGACTAATTATCCCAATATAACACTGTCATTGAATCGCACATTTCAATTATAATTATTCCCCTTGAAAGTTAATGCATATTGATATAACGAATTCATCAAACGTTATCAAACATTAGTAATTTGAATTGCATCGGATTCGCACAATATTATGTGGATGTAAATCCGATCCGGTTGTTGTTTATGTGTCAAGCTCATTTTGTCAGTGACTGAGTGAGATATAATAAATTTCTTCCGTAGTAAAATCTACTGTAAAGTACACAATGATACTTACGTAATTCTGTCGTATCCGTCTGAATAAACATCCGCTGCACAAAATATAGACATTTGTATTAATGATAATTAAACACAATCATATTATCTGTGCTTATTGAACTAATAACACTGAGTTTCTTTGTCGCGTTACAAGATGGCGGATGTCTAACGCTGTTTGTGAAGTGACGTCACAATGTTTATCTGTGCGCGTGCCCTTTCCCATAAAAGTATTTAAACACAAAATACTCGAAAACTTGATTTTTGCCAGGTATAACGCCTACGCCAACAGGTAGATCGCATTCTTGTCCATATACATGTCAAATTTCAGCAAACGTGTTCGGCCAGTTTTCAAGACTCCCAAATCGCGGCTATATGCGCCAGCTTAACGAAACTTAGCCCCCTTAATCATTCGTTCGAATGAACGTCATCAATGATGACGTCCAATACATCACTCATTCCATACCAGAGTTGCGACACCTTAAGGGTTTCGCGGGATGGAATGAGTGGGGAGATCAAATCAAATTGAAAACCGATTATTTCGACCAAAAAATTGGGTACGAAAAACATTTGATTACGAAAAAAATAAATGGGTAAGAATATAAAAATGTGGGTACGAAAACGTTTGGCTACGAAAACAAATTGGGTACGAAAAAAATTGGCACCAAAAAATAATTGGGTATGAAAAAATTTGGGTACGAAAAATTTGGGTAGTAAAAAAATGGGAACGAAAAAAATTTGGGTACAAAAAAAAAATTGGGTACGAAAAATTTTGGGTAAAAAAAAGAGTGGGTACGAAAAAGTTTGGGTACAAAAAAAAAGGGTACGAAAAAAAATTTGGGTACGAAAACATGTGGGTACGAAAAAAAATTGCGTACGAAAAAAAATTGGGTACGAAATAAATGGGTACGAAAAAAAAATTTGGGTACGAAAAATTTTGGGTACGAAAAAAAATGGGTACGAAAAAAATGGGTACGAAAAAAAAATTTGGTAGGAAAAAAATGGGTACAAAAAAAATTTGGGTACGAAAAACATTTGATTACGAAAAATATTTGGGTACGAAAAAAATGGGTACGAAAAAATATGTGGGTACAATGGGTTCATGTTAAGGTTTTAGCATGGCGGACGCCGGATGGCGAAAAGACACTTCATGACACAATGAGCTTGCTATGACAAAACCTCAGGTTTTGTTCGAAAACAGCCAAGCTCATATGCATAAATCAGTGAGTAATAGTACTTATACTCAATAAAAGCTAGGCACAGCGTATAAAATCAGAACCACTGGGCTGAATCTGCTGAAACTTGGTCGCATTATAGATTATGGTCCAAACATGCTACAGAATGAGCGCTTCTGGACCTGACAGCGTAAAACATTAACCGATAATGGACAGCACAAAATGGGTTATTTTGTACAAAAAAAGAGTAAACTTCAAGTGGCATTTGATGACTTTTAGACATCAGAAAGTTGCAAATGTTTAATATTCTGCACACTTCGACTTGTTTTTTGTTTTTTTTACAAATTTAGAAGCATTTATCCTTGGGGTGTATATAAACCCTGTTATTCAATGTCAAAAATAGCTAAGCAGCAATTCCCCTTTAACATTATTCCTTATATTTAATGGTATTGTTTAAAAAGATAACTGTGTATATTTAATCATAATGGCTCCGTATTTCACACTTGATAGGCCACTGCTGGGGCTTGAACCCAGAACTCATCTCACATTGTAAGATGCATTTTTCAATTAAACTACAATGACTGTATCGTGTGAAGTGGAGCCAACATACACCCACATAAGTGAAAAAATCATTACGTCGATATATTTGTCCTGGGCGTTTCCCAACATGTCGCATAACTGTTTACAACAAAAGATGTATACATAGATAAATATACATACATGTAAATGGTGAAAAAATGAACCATCTATTTTTAATTTTTGCTTCATATATACACATTTCCTAGCCATGATTTATAATTATATCATGTTGAAATCATTTTTAGACAGAATATTACTGAAACTGCAATAAACAATAAGATGAATAGATATAATGTTTACTTTTATCTAGTACAATGAACAAATGTTCTTCCGATGCCATTTTCACTAAGGTATAGGTATTGAATCCTGATATATATACGACTAAAAATGAACATCTAAACAGCAGTATTTTACATGAAGAGTACTCACAAAACCACAACAATAATACTCAATGAATGGACTGTCCGAAATCCGAAAAATATGTACACTACAATAACAAGACGTTAATACAAAATATGCACGTTAACATTATTCAAGATATGAAAGCAATATATCAAGGGATATAGGAAATATTTGGGGTGGTACGCACACTTTAACAAAGAGTCAGTGTGCAAATTTCACTTTTGAAACCACTAGCCTGTTCGGGCTACCAGATGGAATTTTTCACTAGCCCGAACCAAAGTTTACTAGCCCGAACTGTTTATCACAAGTTTTTAAAATAAGTTTATATTTTTGCGGTTCTGGGTAGATTTTAATGCAGGTAGGGTGTAATTGATGAGGATTGCAACTAACAGTTGATCCCAATTAACTGGAAATGTTATTATAATATTTCAATGACACAATACGATTATAATATTTATGTATGACGATATTCGTCAATCAATACCTTACATGCAGTCAAGATGCAAAGGTTTATATCCAGTCTGTAAATAATTTTAGATGTCAATTGTCCCAAATTTGAAATCCGAAACATTTAGCCGAAAGTCTTAGGCCGTATGATAAAGCGAATAGAGGGCAGTGTCTCCTCCCCCTAGCTTACTGTTTTTTTTTATAGTCTTTCTAGGTCCAATTCTGGTGAGTACAATGTGAAAAATTATCAACCAGACCATCCGTAACATCGCATGTGTATTCATCATTCTAGATATTTTTTTATCAAGAATGTCGAAAATAAATTAAAATCGACAGATAATACCGTATCCGGAAACAACTGTCCAAAAACAATCAATGTAAGTCCTTGCACGTGAAATAAAATATGCATAACGTTTGACTGCAAAAACTGAAAACCAGTAAAAAGTAACCAAGCAACTACGCTATCAATATATAATTTGGTTGACATATTCTATTAAAATATGATATTGCAATGCGTTAATTCGTCAATAGATCATTACAAATCCAAGATGGCGGACATTTAAAACATTTGTAGACTTGTATGGTTTTCTGAAAGTACAGCAAATTGAACAACCTGGGTAGATCCGCATTTTATTTGCACGGTATCAAAAAAAAAATGTCATTCAAACTCTCGTCATGTCAACATAATCGGAAGGGTGAGGAAACGCGATACGAAGCTAAATAAACCCTCTAAGGTATGGTTCAAACGATGGATGAAAATAATATTTTTGAGCATTTTTAATTTCAAAAGTTCGAAAAATCAATAGCCCAATCGGGCTAGTACCCATTGAAATTCAGTGGCCCGAAACAAGATCAACTAGCTCCAGGCTAGTGCGAATTTCGAACATTGTAGAGTTATCAATAATATGCATATTCTACATGGAAAAAGTGTCATAATTCTTATAAAATGCAAGTGATACAGTTGTCTGCCAAGACTTGTATTTAGGTTAGGGTCATGTTGGTTAAGAAATATGCAAAATATGGAAGCAATATGTCAAGGGACATAGGAAATATTTGGGGTGGTACGCAAACTATAACATTTGCACGCTAACGCCAATGCCGGGGTGAGTAGGATAGCTCCACTTTATATATTTCATATATAATAGTCGAGCTAAAAAGTAAATATACTATATTATTAACAACAAGCTTACCTCAATCACAACTTTAATGCAATGCTTATAACAATAAAGTTACAATGATATTTCATTGATTAAAACTAACTTATTACTATTGGTTGCCCGCACAGGCAACCATCTTTAGTATTTTGGTTGCCCAGATAAAGAATAACGAGCCCAGAAATATGTATATGTGTATATTATACTTTCTTTTAATAAAATAATAGATAATTAAATAAATTTGCTGACATTGCACTACTCAATGTTTGATGTTTTATTATGAGCCTGAATTTAATTATTTCCTATTCCTAAATAATGAATGTTATTTAACTAGTATTGATCCATTGTGGTCAATTGTTATTCAATTTTTATTGCACTGAATTGTTTTAAGCTTTAAAAAAAAACAAGTTGCCCGGCCGGACTATCAACTTTGGAAATTGAACTGCCCAGGCCAAAACTACTTGTCCTGGGCTCACGGGAAACCACTAATTTTCATCCCTGTATACCCTTTCATTTTCTGTTCTTCCATCCTATTCTCAAAATGAATTTTAAACCACAATACTTTATAATAACATTTGTATTGAATGCTAACCATATTATGACCCAAAAAACAATTTTACAAACCCGTAATCCAGTCGCAGCGAGTTTTTTTATTTAGTTTACCATTATCAGTGTTCTCTGTAAGACCGGCAGCGGGCCATTTCGCCGGTTACATTTACTCTAGACGCCAACTACTTTCCCCAAGTATATCAAGTAAAATGTCACAAATGCTTTCGTTTCACTCCATAGTTGCCAGCCATATAACTGGCTACTCAAATTTTTCTGGAAAACACTGAATTATGCATGACAAACACACAATACTAAAATACATTTTAGATTCATTTGTAAAATAAAATGACACTTCCATGAGCTTGTCGTCATTAAAATCCAAAGAGTCAAATAATTTCCCACGAGATACACCAAAAATTGCGTTATCAATTGAATGAAAAATAAAAGTAAAGAAAGCTGGATTTTACATAAATTTCAGGTTGATAAACACAACAAGGTAAAGGAAGTCGATGAGATATAATCATTATACAGTTAGTAAGGCTCGATTGGTCATTGTCAGCTCGGGTACTACTTACATGTTTCCCAGGTACTCTTAAGTATACTTACATGTATCCTGAGTATGGTAAATATACTAAAACTTACCGGGGAATTTTAACGCTAAATCTGTTGTTGTCAGCTATAAAAATTCATTTTGTTCACATATATGTCAATTTTCTGCTAAATGGCCTTTATATTATCGAAACTCATTCTCAAAAAGCATTTTGATGCAGATTTTTTAAAAGATAAGTTTGTTTAAGGTGATCATTTTACGGTAATTGGTAGCGCGTTTTACGACATGGGATTTTGGGCGGATATACAACTCATGTCCAGTCAAATATCACCGTGTACGTTTAAGTATATTAACCGTATCCGGGGTACATGTAAGTATACTTAAGAGTACCCGGGGTACATGTAAGTAGTACCCGAGCTGACAATGACCAATCTAGCCTTAGTAAGTGAGTGATGGTGTATGGAATATACACCCTCAGTAATTTCATACCATGAAATAACATGCACTGAGGGGTGTATACACCATCACTTTCTAACAGTGTAAAAGGGATGTAAAATTTTGCTAAAAACAAGTGGCCCTGCAGGTCCACCTGAGTACAAAATGAAGTCGCCCATACTGATTTTGTGGTTGGCTTGATTCTTAAAAATTAAATGAGTTCTGTATAATGATTCTTTGTTTTAAGCTATCAATTGTTTACTTAACTATACTTCTGATCCATGGATCATGATCATGATAAAGCTTGCAATGTACATAGATATACATGTAACTTGTATAGCTCTCATTTGTTGAATACATGTATAATTTATTTAAAATACTCTATTGACTCACTGGATTAAATGAATGTTATTAACTTAAATTATCAAAATTTATTTAGTTAAATCAATTTTGAATGTTAATTATGACATATACAAACATGTAGCTATTTTTAGTCCCAAAAGCGTTTCTGACTTTTTATACACACAAGGCACATGATTACATAAAATAAGCTGGTGTGAACGTTACAACAATGCATATATTTTGTGTGTAAGAAACAAAGAACAAAACTTGATTCCATAAATTACATGTTGTCTGCGTGAAACGCATGGGCTTATTGATTGCTATAATTTTTAAAACTTTGTAGTGTAGAGAACCTTGAGATCTTTACTTTTGGTATAAAAAATCGTAGCTTGTGTTAACTAAATTTCAGTGCCTACTATATCGCAAACAGTGTTTAATTTGTAAGATCAGTATTGAATCAAAATTATTCACTGTATTCACACCTTCCACGAGCACTGCATGTAACTCAGGTGCTAATGTGTGGCACGCTTTTTTTGTGCTGATGACATGAAACTGTTACAATGCAAGGGTGTTGAGCATTCGGCCGACTTGTTTGTCGCTCTATTAGGGTGTAGACACCATGACGGGGTGAACAACTGGATTAAACTGGATTCATTCATGGGCGTTTAGAAAGCGATTTTTATGTCAATGAAAATGCAGTTGCCAGATCGGGCTAGTAATTTGGAAATTGAATTCGCCCGAGGCTTATATGAAGTCGCAAATGCGAGCGGGCAACCGTAATTTTACACCCCTGTGTTAGTTATAATAAAAAAAAATCATCGTTTATATAAAAATACTAATTAACCATTAGCATGAAAATAAATGTGGTTTTAATACTTATAACCGTAATTTAAGTTATCAAAGGTGTGAGTGTGCTACATGTAGTGTGTATAATTTTTCATGAATAAGTCAATTCAACGTGTTAGAGGTGCATTGATTCAACCATAAGATTAAAATGGGTGATTAAAAACCAGGCGTACAATGCTGAAAGGAAGAGTGTTCAAATTAATGAAAACAATAATATTAAAACAATGACATTAATCGATTATAATTACCAGCTGATGATGGTAACGAAAGTGATCGCAGAGATTCTAATATACACTTTTTCAATTAATGCTATTTTCAGACGTCTGGTTCCTTTGCCGTTTGTTATGGTTCATATAATGTATAATACTGTATAAAGTCCAAATGAATCCTAAGCTTGCAATATTGTAAATGATGTAAACCACTTACCTTGTATTAAGTTGGCACTTTGTTGTCCGGTGTAGACACTTTAAATACTTATTTCTGTTGAGTTGCATTGGCTGAACCACAAGAATAATGTAGTCCTTTCTAAGAAATCACGAAACAACCAACTTATGTATATGTTTGCCAGTTACTGAGTTTGTGCATTTCCATTCATATTGTTAAATACCTGCAATTTCGTACGCTGAAGATTTCAGAAATGATCAAAGGCTCTGGGAGTCCGTTTAATTGGACTAGGTTGTTTCTGATTGAGTCGTGGGTTCATGTTGAGTCGTGTTTATAAAGATCGCATGAAATGACATGATAGAACGTTCTTTCACACTGTAGTTCGTTCAGGCAAAAAGGGTATTTTCCATTGTTCTGTTTACATTTTTTGCAAATGGCGGACTGATATTTAATTTTTCTTAGCATATTCAATTGATAAAAAAAAACTCAAATGGATGTCTATTCTTAGTTTGCTGTCTTATTGTACCCTCAAATTATAAATGTTTCTTCAATAATTGAATTTTCAGAAACCATATTCTTTAAAATAAATTTTCAAAGTTATTTGGTTAAAGCCACACACTTTGAAATGAAATACATGTTAATCAATACATAAAGATGCAATTTAAAGTGTGCAAAATTGTCATTTAATCTATAGCCTAGGTAGAAAGTAATTTATTATTTTTTTATTTAAAAACAGTAAGTAGGATTTCTATATACGTATTCTCATATTTTGACCAAGGCAATTATTTTTTAGTTTTAAAGCGCAAAATAGACGGATTTCTACCTTGTAACCACCAGATACATTGTATATTCTAATTGGCATAGATAAAATTAAATCTATAGCCTAGTTACAAAGTAATATATTATTGTTCAAACGGTACCGCTTTTAAACTGAAAGTAGGATTTGTAGACATTTACGTCTATTTCTACAAACGCGATTATTTTTAAGTTTTAAAGCGCAAAAAAGACGGATTTCTACCTTGTAATCACCAGATATATTCTAAATGGCAAAGATAAAGATATGTTTCTTATTTATACTTAAATTTACTATGCCATGCAGTTAATTTAAAGGTGTGTGGCTCAAAGTCATTTAAAAAGATGAGCAAATATAATCATTTTTCTAAAAATAAATCATCCTCTGAAGCCCCCACTGAGATTCAAACTCAGACCTCTCTCCTCTGTGAAGGAAAGTATTCTATCTTGAAATACAAGGGCATGTAAGAGGAAAGTCAGCTATTTTAAATTTATCAACAAATAGATTTAAACAATATTTATATGGTATTAAAATATGCAAATATTAATGTAATATGACCAGAATTGGAGGTTCAAATCTTTGTAACTTTATTGTTCAAAGCAAAGAATTAAAGTTAAAATTGATGTACATGTAAGCATGTTGTTAATACTAAATTGAGTTTTTTATGACTCCTTCGCTTCTGTATAGTATGAAATACATATCTCGTGTAACATAATTTCATGTAAACTCTGGACTTTAATGACGACAAGTTGGATGTATGGTTTCCTGTATTGTGTTTTAGGTCAGAATGGTTAACATTTTATACTTGACAAAGATTTGAACCTCCAATTCTGATCATCCGTCTCTTTCTCAAAATTTATTAAAAACCACACTATTTTTTTTAAAACTTGTGTATCAAATGCTAACCATTCTTACCTAAAACATGATTAAGAAAACCGAAATATTGACACAGCGAGTTATTTTATTCTTATGGAAGATTAAATTATGCATGACAAAAATACAATCGGAAATATTTTTTACAATCTCTTGATGCTTTAAAAATATTTTACTGTTAAATAAAATAACACGTCTGACTTGTCGTCATTAAAATCCAGAGTTTGAATGAAATTACGTTACACGAGATACGCATTTCATACCATATAAGAGCAAAGGAGATATTAAGAACTTAATTTAGTATAAGCGACACGCTTACCTAAATTTAAACTTTAATCCAATTCTTAAAACAATAAAGTTGCAAGATACAGTAACATGCACGCACTTCCATTTTGTGTGTTTTTTTTTCGTTCCATTTTGTCAAAATTTATTTACAACCACACTCATTCTTAATAACATTTGTATCAAATGCTTACCATAACAAAGCCGTAATCCTGTCGCTGTAAGTTATTTTATTCCTATGAAAATTTAAATTATGCATGACAAACACAAAATCCAAAATAATTTTGGAATATTTCTATGCTTTAAAAAATATTTAACTGCACGGCCGACTTGTAGTCATTAAACCCAGAGTTTAAATGAAAATACGCCACACGAGATATATATGTATTTCATATCAAGTCATGTGTGCTGAATTAATGTTACTCAGCTTTACATATTCTACCATTTATTAATTAAACAGAACCTTGTCAAGTTGACGATGCTTATAATTTGAGAAGTTAATGATTTATAATCATCGAGGGGGGTATTCCAGACGTAAAACATTGCATCATTACATGGAAAACAGCTGCACAACTGTATGCAAAAGGTAAAACAGTATATTCTATCGAGAACTAACTTGCAATTTGCATAGCAACGTCCGAAATGTGCAAACTCCGACATCTATTTCGATATTTATAAATTCAAAATATAACGTTAACTGAACTGTTATACAAAAATCAAACTATAAAACTTGTGTTTTGATAAAAAAAATAAGCAAAGCAAACCAAAATAAATTACCCTTTTAACGGCAAAACGATTAATTTATCCAATATTCAACACATGTATTTCTATTCAAATTATGCCCTTAAACTTTAACGGTTGATTGTCGTTTCGTGCCAATACCAGTTCGTGCCACTAATATTTGTGTTGTTTATTTTTAAAGGTAAGTTTCGTGAGAAATAAATGTGTTTGAAAACTTTCTCGCATGGTAATGGTATATAAAATTCAACTCATCGGACAAATTCAAGAACACAATGACACTTACCAAGTTTTCTGAACAACCGTACACAGCGCAAAATGCGGGAGCCGCGTGTTGTCTATTTCCATATCCACGGGTGTGTTTATGTCAAATGCTAGTGTTTTTCAATAGATCGTATACTTATCTAAAAAACGGCGAAGTAGCGTTCACTTTAATTATTTTGATGATGTTATTTTGTAAATATTTCTCGCGTTCTTTTCGAACGTTCATTGGCAGCCATATTGAATGTTGGTTGTATACTTCCAAAATTATGTGTTTTAATGACTCTCAAAAATGTTTTTAGTGCAGAAATTGTATTTTTAAGTATCAATTTCTCGGATTTATTTTATATATTTTGTTAACTTATTTGCGTTTAAATTTAATTGTTTGTTGTTTACTTGCGAACTATTTTTCATGTGTACGCTAGTGGATATGTAATCAGGTTACCATATTTACATTAATGAAATTTAACTGTTGTTTGTTTTTGTTTGTTTTGTTAATATTTTCTAAACGGGTTCAGCTATGTATGTTAAACGCAATATGAATTTATTTATTAATTTGGGAATAAAATCGCAATATGTATTAATTAAAATCAAATTTGAAGTGTCTATCGCGTGAATTGTCTCCTTGGGTTGAATTGTGTTTGGGTTGCTATTAACGCTATTAACGCTTCCGGCGAGAACTCATTTTATAGCGATTGCGCAATAAAAAACACCACTTTTTCGTAATTTTATCAAAAACTGGACTTTTCCCAGATATGACGAATACGCCATCGTGTAGATCGAGTTCTGGTCCATATACATGTCAAATTTCAGCAAAAGTTACAGACCAGTTTTCAAGACTCCCAAATCGCTGCTATACGCTGGAGCTTAACGAATTTTAGCCCCCTTTATCATTCGTTCGATTGAACGTCATCAATGATGACGTCCAATACAGCACTCATTCCATACTAGAGTTGCGACACCTTAAGGGTTTCGCGGGATGGAATGAGTGGGGAGATGAAATAAAATTGAAAATCGATTATTTCAAAATAAAAAATTGGTACGAAAAAATATGTGGGCAGTGGGTACGAAAAAAATAATAATTTGGGTACGAAAACAAATTTGAGTACGAAAAAAAAGGGTACGAACAAAATAAAGGTAGGAAAAACTATTTGGGTACGAAAAAAATGGGTACGAATAAAAAATTAGGTACGCACAAATTTGTGTACGAAAAAAATTTGAGTACGAACAAATGGGTACGAAAAAATTTGGGTACGAAAAAATTTGTGTACGAACATAATATGGGCAGGAAAAAAAACTAATTTGGTTACGAAAACAAATTAGAGTACGAAAAAATAAAGGAAAAAAAATTATTAGGGTACGAAAACTATTTGGGTACGAAAAAAATGGGTACAAATAAAAATTTGGGTACGAAAAAATCTGGGTACGAAACAAATTTGGGTACTAAAAAAATGGGTACGAATTTTTTTATTTCGGTACGAAAAAAAAGGGTATGAAAAAAAAATTGGGTACGAACAAATTTGGGTACGAAAAAGATTGGTACGAAAAATAAAATGGGTACGAACAAATTTGGGTACGAAAAACATTTGGGTACGAAAAAAAATGGGTACGAAAAAAAAATTGGGTACGAAAACAATTGGGAGCAAAAATAATGGGTACGAATTTTTTTTTAGGTACGAACAAATTTGGGTACGAAAAACATTTGGGTACGACAAAAATGATTACGAAAATCGAAAAATTGGGGTATGAAAAATCTAATTTGAATTGTCTAGCCCGTGAATTGTCTCCTGGGGGTGAATTGTCTTGGGGTTGCTATTAAGGCTACATGTACTTCCGGCCAAGCCACGTGTTTATAGCGATTGCGCAATAAAAAAACCCACTTTTTCGTGATTTAATCAAAAACTAGATTTTTCCCAGTAATAACGAATACGCCAACAGGTAGATCGCGTTATATGTACAGTTAATGGAAAATTTCATAGGGCCATACATTGTAACTCTGTGAAAAATCATCTGACCAGAACCGGCTGATAATATGCATGTCTCCTCTTGGTAGTGAAGCTTCCCATTAAGTTTAATTGAATTCCAGTCATTAGTTGCTGAGAAATAGCCCGGACAAAAATTGTGCACGGACGGACAGACGAAGCGGCAACTATATGCTCCCCCCTTAAAAAATTTGGGGAGAGCATAATAAAATAGTTGTTGCAATTTAAAGGTGGTACGCAAACTTTAAAATAGATTTATCAATTATATGCTTATTCTTAGTGAAAAAAAGGCCATAATTGTTACAAAATGCTTGATACAGTTATCTGCTTTTGTTTATACATTGGGGTCATGTTGGTTAAGAAGCAAAATACATGTATGAAAGCAATATGTCAATGGACATAGGAAATATATTCGAGGTGGTACGCAAACATTCCAATGCGCGCACCTACGCCGGGGTGAGTAGGATAGGTCCACTATATATATTTCATATTTAATAGTCGAGCTAAAAAGTAAATTTACTATAAACAACAAGCTTACCTCAATCACAATTTTAATGCAATGCAGTTAATTAATAGTTACAATGATATGCCAGGGATTGAAACTAACTTTTTACTATTGTGGGCAACCATCTTTAGTATTTTGGTTGCCCAGATAAAGAATAACGAGCCCAGAAATATGAACATGTGAATATTATTATACATGTTTTTAATAAAATAATAGATAATTATATACATTTGCTGACAATATTATGTTCAATGCATGATGTATTATTATGAGCCTGAATTGAATCATGTCCTATTCCTAAAAAATGAATGTTATTTAACTAGTATTGATCCATGGTGATCAATTGTTTTTCAATATTTATTGCACTGAATTGTTTTAAGATTTAAAAAAAAGAAGTTTACCAACTTTTGAAAATGAGTTGCCCAGACCAAAATCTACTTGCCCGGGCTCACGGGAAACCACTTATTTCCATCCCTGTATGCTCTTCATTTTCTGTTCTTCCATCCCATTCTCAAAATTAATTTTAAAGCACAATATTTTTTAAAAACATTTGTATAAATTGCTAATCATTATCACACAAAAAACAATTTTACAACGCTGTAATCGTGTCGTAGAGATTTAGTTTACTATTATCAGTGTTCTCTTTAAATACCGGCAGCCAGCGATTCTGCCGGTTACATTTACTCTTACATTTACATGACGGCTTCTTTTCACAAATATATCAAGTAAATGTCATAAATGCTTTTGTTTTACTGCATAGTTGCCGGCCATATAACTGGTACTCCATTTTCTGGAAAACACTGAATTATGCATGACAAACACACAATACTTAAAATCTTAGATTCGTTTTTAAACTAAATTGACACTTCCAGCTTGTCGCCATTAAAATCCAAAGATTCAAATAATTTTCCACGAGGTACGTCAACAATTGCGTAATCAAATGAATGAAAAATAAAAGTAAAGAAAGTCGGATTTTACATAAATTCCAGGTTGATAAACACAACAAGGTAAAGGTACCTTGTAGTCGGTGAGATATAATAATAATACAGTTAGTAAGGCTCGTACCCTGGGTACGGTAAATATACTAAAACGTACCCAGGAATTTTAACACTAAATCGGTTGTTGTCGGCTATATTGTCAAAATTAATTATGTTTACATTTATGTCAATTTTCTGTTAAATGGCATTTATATTATCAAAACTCATTGTTAAAATCAATGATGTGATTTAATTTTAAATCTTAAATTGTTTAAAGTCGCGTCATTGTATGACGTCGTCAAGTATAATATTTTCCGCGACATCGCACGCTCACTTTTTACCGTCATCGATTTTTTAAAAGAAACATTATTTGGTTTGCAAGGTCCGTTAAATGGGGAACACCATATTCGGTATTTATATTATGTTTTAACAATTAATTCATGCTGTGTAATAAATATTGTATAAGATATTTCGATATTGATTGAAAATGTTTCAAATTGTTATTTATGAAACCTCTTATTCTAATGAGAGTATGCTATTATATTATACTTTGAAAAGCATATCTGTTGTACTATAATCTTATTATTCATTTTTTATTGTTAATTTCATTTATTGTAGAGAATCGTCAATGTTACATCTAGTCGCCAATGCTTGTCGTCAGTGTTAGTCGTAAATGCTTGTGATCATTGTGGTCAATGTTAGTCGTCAATCCTTATCGTCATTATACATGAAGGTAATAAAAGCAGAAACAGAGACGTATTCTTGATTTCTTGCTTATTCCTACGGCGTCCTCTCAACACTCAAACTAAAAAGCATGTTGATGCAGATTTTTTAAAAGAGAAGGTTGTTTAAGGTAAACAATATTGTTTTACGTTATCGGTAGCATGTTTAAAGACATCGGATTTTTGGCGGATATACAACTCGGATACAATCTAATATTTGCAGGTATGTTAAAGTTTATTTACCGTACCCGGGGAACATGTAAGTAAAGTTAAGAGAACCCGGGGTACATGTACCGGAAACTAACTTTTTACTATTGTGGGCAACCGTCTTTAGTATTTTGGTTGCCCAGATAAAGAATAACGAGCTCAGAAATATGAACATGTGAATATTATACATTCTTTTAATAAAATAATAGATAATTAAATACATTTGCTGGCAATACACATGTTCAATGCATGATGTATTATTATGAGCCTGAATTGAATCATGTCCTATTCCTAAATAATGAATGTTATTTAACTAGTATTGATCCATGGTGATCAATTGTTTTTCAATTTTTATTGCACTGAATTGTTTTAAGATTTAAAAAAAAATAACCAACTTTTGAAATTGAGTTGCCCAGGCCAAAATCTACTTGCCCCGGGCTCACGGGAAACCACTTATTTCCATCCCTGTATGCTCTTCATTTTCTGTTCTTCCATCCAATTCTCAAAATTAATTTTAAAGCACAGTATTTTTTAATAACATTTGTATGAATTACTAACCATTATCACCCAAAAAACAATTTTACAAAGCTGTAATCCTGTCGTAGAGATTTAGTTTACTATTATCAGTGTTCTCTTCAAATACCGGCAGCCAGCGATTTTGCCGGTTACATTTACTCTTACATTAACATGCCGGCTACTTTTCCCAAATATATCAAGTAAATGTCATAAATGCTTTCGTTTTACTGCATAGTTGCCGGCCATATAACTGGCTACTCTAATTTTTCTGGATGGAAAACACTGAATTATGCATGACAAACACACAATACTTAAAATCTTAGATTTGTTTTTAAAATAAATTGACACTACCAGCTTGTCGCCATTAAAATCCAAAGATTCAAATAATTTTCCACGAGATACGTCAACAATTGCGTAATCAAATGAATGAAAAATAAAAGTAAAGAAAGCCGGATTTTACATAAATTCCAGGTTGATAAACACAACAAGGTAAAGGTACCTTGTAGTCGGTGAGATATAATAATAATACAGTTAGTAAGGCTCGTACCCTGGGTACGGTAAATAAACTAAAACGTACCCAGGAATTTTAACACTAAATCGGTTGTTGTCGGCTATATTGTCAAAATTAATTATGTTTACATTTATGTCAATTTTCTGTTAAATGGCATTTATATTATCAAAACTCATTGTTAAAATCAATAATGTGATTTAATTTTAAATCTTAAATTGTTTAAAGTTGCGTCATTGTATGACGTCGTCAAGTATAATATTTTCCGCGACATCGCACGTTCACTTTTTACCGTCATAGATTTTTTAAAAGAAACATTATTTGGTTTGCAAGGTCCGTAAAATGGGGAACACCATATTCTGTCTTTATATTATGTTTTAACAATTAATTAAAGCTGTGTAATAAATATTGTATAAGATATTTCGATATTTATTGAAAATGTTTCAAATTGTTATTTATGAAACCTTTTATTCTAATGAGTGTATGCTATTATATTATACTTTGAAAAGCATATCTGTTGTACTATAATCTTATTACTCATTTTTTATTGTTAATTTCATTTATTGTAGAGAATCGTCAATGTTACATCTAGTCGCCAATGCTTGTCGTCAACGTTAGTCGTCAATGCTTGTAATCATTGTCGTCAATGTTAGTCGTCAATCCTTATCGTCATTATACATGAAGGAAATAAAAGCAGAAACAGAGACGTATTATTGATTACTTGCTTATTCCTACGGCGTCCTCTCAACACTCATACTAAAAAGCATGTTGATGCTGATTTTTTAAAAGAGAAGTTTGTTTAAGGTAAACAATATTGTTTTACGTTAATCGGTAGCATGTTTAACGACATCGGATTTTTGGCGGATATACAACTCGGATACAATCTAATATTTGCGGGTATGTTTAAGTTTGTTTACCGTACCCGGGGTACGTGTAAGTAAAATTAAGAGTACCTGGGGTACATGTACCGGTAAGTAGTACCCGAGCCGAGAATGATCAATCGAGCCTTAGTAAGTGAGTGATGGTGTATGGGATAACATGCACTGAGGGTGTATATTTTTCACGAACAAGTCAATTGAAGGTGTTAGAGATGCATTGATCCATAAGATTAAAAAGGGTAATTAACCACGGGCTTATTAAAATTAAAATGATGACATTACATTGTACCAGCTGTTTATTGTTGTATACTGTAAGCTTGCAATATTTTAAATAATGTAAACAACTTACTTTGTATTAAGTTGGCACATTGTTGTCAGGTGTAGAAACTTTTTATACTTATTTCTGTTTAGTTGCACTGGCTGAACCAAAAGAATTATGTAGTCGTTTCTAAATAATCACGAAACAACCTACTAATGCATATGTTTGCCAGTTACTGAGTTTGTGCACTTCCATTCAATATTATCGGCCTTGGCAAACAGCGTAGACCCAGATGAGACGCCGTGTGATGTCTGCTATTTCGTTACGCTGAAGATTTCCATATCCACGGGTGTTTTTGTGTCAAATGTTATGGTTTTTCAATAGATCGTATACTTATCTACAAAACAGCGAATTAGCGTTCACTTTACATCATCTATGTTATTTTGTTAATACTTTCTCGCGTTCTTTTCGAACCTGTATTGACAGCCTTTGGTCGACGCCGTCTGCTATTTGGATGCTGAAGATTTCCATATCCACTGGCGTTTTTGTATGTCAAATGTTAGTGTTTTCCAATGGATCGTATACTTGTATACAAAACGGATAAGTAGCGTTCACTTTACATCGTTTGTGATGATGTTATTTTGTAAATACTTTTAAGCGTTCTTTCTGTCGAAGTCGGCCATTTTGACGTGTGTGAAAAAATACCGACGTTCCTGCAATTACCAAAATCCCCAGGAATCCCCGAGATCCCACGAAATCCCCATTAATATTGATTATTTATCGAAAAACTGCGTATTTTAATATAGATTGTTGCGAAATACACTGAAATAACTAATGAAACATTGTTTTTATGAAAGTTTGATTTCGGATATTTCGGTAGGGTATCGGTATATCCACATAACGCATTTTGTAATTCCGGTTATGTAAAACTTGCGAAATTTTTTCGTGATTTCATCAAAAACTAGATTTTTCCCAGGTATAACGCCTACGCCAACAGGTAGATCGCATTCTTGTCCATATACATGTCAAATTTCAGCAAACGTGCTAAGCCAGTTTTCAAGGCGCTCAAATCGCAGTGATTTGCACCAACTTAACGAAACTTAGCCCCCTTTATCATTCGTTCGATTGAACGTCATCAATGATGACGTCCAATACATCACTCATTCCATATGAACTAAATGCAGCATTTGTTTAAATTTTCCACTGACAATGACGGATAGTTCACACTAAGATGTTAAAGCCACTCACCTTGAAATGACCTACACATTAATCAAAACAAAACATAAAGATGCAATTTGAAAGTTTGCAAAAATATCATTAAATCTATAGCCTAGTTAGCAAGTTTTTTTTATATCTTTAAACCGAAAGTAGGATTTCTATAAATATGCATACATTTCAACAAAGGCGATTATTTTTTAACTCAAGCGCAAAAAAGACTATTTCTGCCACCACATATTCTAATTTAGATTGATAAAATTAATTTATAGCCTAGTAAGCAAAAATTTATTATTTTTTAAACGGTAACGCATATACAACCGAAGAAAGATTTCTACATGTATACGTCCATTTCGACAAACACGATTATTTTTAAGTTTTAAAGCGTAAAAGACACGAATTTCTACCTTGTAAACACCAAATATATTCTAATTGGCATAGATAAAATATGTTTCTTATTTATATTTTAATTTACTATCTAAGTATTACATTTCAAGGTGTGTGGCTTTAATGGATTGTGCAATTAAAGGTGTGTCAAGTCTCTATGTTTGTCATTCAGCAATGTAAAAAGAAATAACTTGCAGCACAGAAAGACAAAGAATTTTAGGTTAATATTGAGGCTTGAATGTTGAATGTTGCACATGTTGGTCGGTCGGTCCGTCCACCAAATTGTTTCAGGATGATAACTCAAGAACGTTAAGGCCCAGGATCATGAAACTTCATAGGTACATTAATCATGGCTGGCAGATGACCCCTATTGATTTTAAGGTCACTAGGTCAAGGGCATGTTCTGGGGGCATATGTTTCCAACAGCGGAACACTTTTTAAGAAGGGCTATAGCAACAGCTTACCATTCTCAATTAACTCCATTTGTTATCTGATTTGAATGAAAACAAAGACATTAGAAATATTTGCTTTCAATTACAAATGTTTTTATTCAAATTTGTCACAAATTTACTATAATCTTTTAGACACAAAGCCATATGAACAGTATATGCCATGGGTTTCATGCATTAAAATACCTGAATATTTGTTAATTTTTTAATCTTTTACACGCTAGTTTAAGTCTGGCGTTCGTTCACTCCAACAAAATGTAGATCAAATCTCAGTAAATAGTTAAATTAATCATTCTTTAAGTTTCATCATTCTCAAAACAGTCTTCCCTGACAGACAAACTCTGGTAGAAATAACAAGTTTCAATATTTACAAGGATATATTAAACCTAACCTAAATGTCAGTAAACTATTCAGTACAACATTGGTCATATATACACTGTATATGCATTTTGTTGGAGTCCTTGATTTTGTAATGATCCACCTCACTAAAATCCTGATGGTCCACCGTCATTTAGAACAATATGTGGTAAGACTCTGTGAATATGTTCTATGTATTTTGCACAGTCTTCCGCTGTTAGGTTGTTCCAAAACTCTGTCATTCCATGGACAAGTTGAGACTTTGTTCTGGGCTTCACTTGTCGCTTTAAATAATCCTTCAATGTTGCCCAAACATTCTCTATAGGATTCAGGTCCAGACTCGATTCTGGTGCAGGCATGGTCTTAACTATGTGATCATTCAACCACTGCATAGTTGATCGACTGGTGTGTTTGGCGTCATTATCCTTAAAAAAAAACTTATATATATTTTATGAAGTCAACCATACCATTTGCATACATGACTTATTCCGCACATGGACAGGAATGTTAGCCTAACAATACTCAGTTATACACGGAAGAAATGTTCTACTGTATCCCTAGGACTAATTGCTTTGGATATCGGGTGAAATAAACTCATTAGATACACATTTGACTCAAAAACATTAAATATTATTTATAACAAACTTATTGTCCCGTGTATTCATATATTTTAGGTTAATGTGGCAAAAATGGAACTACACAAACACCAGCAAACTTGACGAATTAATATTCTCCGCCAAATGAAAATATATCCTTTAGTTGCAATCAATTAAAGGGTACAACTCTGAACAAACCAAATCATCCTTACGAAACTTATGCAAGAACCACAGAAGAATGATGATACACATTTAATTGTAATCACATTAAATTCCATACAACAGCGCAGGCAAACAACATTCTCAATGTCAATCAATTTAATGGTCATAAAACTAGAGCTGAATCAACAAAACTTTCAAGTGTACCAACACAAAATGATACTAAAAATATTATTAAATTTTATGTCATTTCATACAATAGTTATTCAGAAACAGCTCATGGCAGAAAATACTGGAGCTTTGTCACAGACAAGACATAAACTCCCACACGCTGCACTGAAACATACTATTTTGAATGCTCTTTCTTCACGAAACAAAAGAAGCTAGGCTATGAATAAGAATTATTATGCCATTATCATTTATGGCCATTTTGACCATTGAACTCATGAATTCTTTTGCATGACACACCATCCAATGACTGAAACAAAAATTAATGTACTGAGTCATTTTCAAATATCACAATGAATGACATAGTTATGGCCCAGACTTGATCATTTATGACCGTTTTTGACCTTTGAACTCCTAGTGTGACCCTGATGATATCGATGTTAATCTTTTGCATGACACACTGTCCAATATTGTGAAAAAATGAACAGAGTATTTTAAAATCACATTACAAGTTTGACATATTTATGGTCCGGACAAGCTCATTTATGGCCATTTTTGACCTTTTAACTCCCAGTGTGACTTTGACTTGGAGATATCGATGCACTCCTTTTGCATGATACACTGCTAATGATGGTAAACAAATGTTAAAGTCATTTTTTAAACTAAAAATAAATGACATAGTAATGGTCTGGACAGATTTTTGGTTTAAAACGCACTAAGTGACCCTTTGCCCTAGTTTTTGACACGGCATGACCCATATTCAAACTTGACCTAGACATCATCTAGAAACATAGAGAATAACAGGTTACTGTCCCATCGTTTTGTGATATATATTAGGCGAGGCTTAGAATAATATAACGGCGAGTCTTGCCGAGCCGTTATTTCATTCATGCCGAGCCTGATATATTACAAAACGATGGGACAGTAACCTGTTTTTCTATTTATAATAACACACTAGTCTAAAAATCTGCAAGACAATCCATTTTTATACATATAATGTACGCTGATTTTGCTGATCCGGCTTTTACACGTTGACACTCATGTAGCAACGGCGTTCGAAAGGACGACACGGAAAATCGCTTATTTTTAACATCGTATGGAGAAAAAAAAGTTGTTTGCACTATGAATTGGAAGAGTACACCCGCTTTAATTATTAACATCTTGAATTGGAGATCAGGAATGGACTGCAGCGACAAATTTAATCGAAGAATACACTTCACCGAATAGTTTGGAGACGCCATTTTACGAGTGCAATGACTATATCGATATTTAAGATGTATTGTCTCATTGATGACGTCATTTAACTTCCGTATTGCGGGCTATGGTGATTTTTTTTTTAAATAAACGTTTTTGTGATTGATGACTTTAAACTAGAATAAAATATGTACTTTCTTGGTATCAAATTGTTTGTTTTGTTGAACCTGATTAATGTTGATAGAAATAGTTGACTTTATTGCAAATTCCACGTAACTCCAAACATTGACTGATATAAGAACTTCCTGTTGACTATGATGTAAAAAAATATATCAGGCAACGTTATATCAGCCAGATATCAAGGCGGTGGTATGATAAAACTTCTGACCAAGTTTGGTGAAGATCAGATGAAGTTTTCTGGACAGACCGACCAACCAACAAATTGACCCCTATATAGTCTCCATTACCAATGATGATGGGTGTATTATTACTCAATTACAATATGGTGTTAATATGATTTCAAACTTTTTTAAAATTAAAAACAAGTCACAGTTGGCTTAAGGAAATGGTGAGATATTTTATTCCTCCGAAACAGTATAAAAATCATATGACGATGTCATTAAATACATCAATTATTATATCTCTACAATATTTTTACAGTACATACATATACTCCATATAATATAACAATGCAATTCTGTTACATTAATAATTGATTATTGATGGGAAAACTATATACCTGATAAAGTCGAAATCCATTTGGATATTTTCCGTTGGCAAATGGCAAGAGACTTGATTTCAAGATTTGCTGGTATGAAACGGAGTCCATTATGCCAGTGAAACACAACAGCGTGTTGGTCCCTGATAACTGATGCCTCCCCACATGTGAACCTGAAATTCAGCATGGGGCAATGAGCATGTTGGCTTTAAAAACTATGATTTATTGTGCAAAAGGTAAAGAGAAAGAAGTGAACTTATATCAAGTCGCTGTGTTATGACAAAGTTACGAGCCTCACCATAAAATAATACACTATTGTTTCCTTCGACCTCAGTGTTACATTGACCTTTGTTATAACCACTCACCTCTTTGGCATGACACATTGTTTTATGATTGTGAACATTTATGGAAAGTTATTTTACATTCAGCTTGCTAACGAGAGATTAATAAGCTGGACAAGAAAATAATACCCTTTTTCAACCGACAAGTGTTTAACCTTGAGATTAAAGACAGTTTATCGTCTTGCTCATGACACATTGCCTCATTTTGGTGAATATCATGATTGTCAAGTCATTTCAAATTAACCAATGAGTGACAAAGTGACAAGCTGGACAAGAAAATGATACCCAATTTTTGAAATCACAATCGATGACATTTGACATAGCCAAACAATTCTTTCGGATGACATGCCATCTCATGATTGCGAACGAACCCTTTCAAATTTATGACAGAGTAACACTCCAGATAAACATTATCTGGATGGAAGACAAACCATAGGACGGACGCACATATACCAAAATACAATTGTGACCATAAATTGAATTATGTTGAGTTCACCGCATTGAGCAAAACAGTTTGCAAATAAAGTAATAGCTAATCAAGTGAATTATAGATGATTTGCATACATCAAAATACCGAATATCTCATAAAAACAAGGAATTTTGTTTTTATTGAAGATATGATGTTGCAACAATAAGTACTTTACCATTTTCAGAAAAATATGCACTCACAACTAATATGGAACATTTGAGGTGTTCAATAAAAGAATGGTGCAATGTTAGTGTATGTTTCATGATACAACAAACCATACATATTTTCAGAACGTCACATGTTTACCTAATTAAGTTGTGTATTTATTATTGATAAGCAAAAATAGCCTGCAAAGGACATATGTACATGTAAGTACATGTACATATCAATCATTCAATCTGACAGACTTTAAATTTAATAATGTGTCAGTCCGAACAAATTCCTGTCAGTCTGTTAAAGCAAATACATGTTCGATACTATAAGAAGAAGGAATTGTTTAATTTATTAGTTTTAATTATATTGCATAATGTATTATGTGTCTTATGCATCTTAACATGAAGACTATGTTCTATTTTCTTTAACAACTCATACATTAGCAACTGAATTTCTTGTCAGTCAATCAGACTGACAAAAAGTGACATGCTTTGGTATTTTGTCAGTCCTGCACCAAAATTTCACATGTATTGTGGTACACAGGTTTCAAAATTGAATTAATCACCCTCTCAAAGACCTAAAAGACCATTTAATAAAACAGCAGGTAAAAAACATATCACAAACCTTCAAGGCATGCTTTGGCTTTGGGCACTCCTTGGAAGACTGGGCAATGATGAACTTCTCTTATAGAACTGGAAAGAGCAGCTTGCTGACATTTCTATTGATGTCTCATCTGTAATAAATACTCAGAGATACACATGTACATTATAAAACCTATAGTTATGATACATGTACCATTAGGTAAGCAAATTGACATTTATATGATGTGTATGCAAAGAATACAAATTAAGCAAATACTCCTTCAATCATCAATTTGCTGGCATTTAAAGAAGTATAAATATGAACAAACCAACTCATCCCAAAGAAACGTGCTAGAGAACCACTACAATAATGCAACTGTGACATCCATAATGTTAAGTTACACAATAGGATTCTATACAGCAGATCCAGCAAGACACAATCCCACAATTTTAAGTCATTTAGGAGCTACTAGACTTAATCTCAATACAACTAAAGAGCACTTTTACAGTAAAATAATACACACATATCTTAAATTTCATGAAATTTCTTACAATAGTTACAAAACAAAAACAGCAGCCCCAGAAGAGATAACATTCCTTATAATTTAAATCAATTCAGGGGCCATTACTACTTTTAAGTTACCGAGTTCATCTTGATAAAACTTCAATGCTAGTACAAAGGTATACGGTCTTTTCTCCCCCTGGTCTTTTCGCCCTCTTGGACATTTCTCCCCCTAGTCTTTTCTCCTCCCAGCATATTTCATGCTGGGGGATTAATATGCTTCTTTTAACACCTCTATTGATATACTTGATAAGTCACTCATTGAATTATCAATGTTAATTCAATCAGTTACTTACTTACTTATGCGTTCCATCTTCTTATGGCCGTTATACTTGCAGTTGTGATTCAGTGATGAACTGCACTGTTTGTCGTAGGTTGTCTGGACTGCCCCACAGTTTGGTTTGAAGGGTTGTTTCTGTTGGCCAATATGTTTTGCGGGCCTCTTCCAGGTTGGGGCAGCTCTGTAGTATGTGGAAGGGCGTTTGTTCTTCGGCTCCGCACTGACATGAAGCTGTTTTAGCAAGTCCAAGTCTATGCATGTACTTTTGAAGACGACAGTGTCAAGTTCTGAGCCTGAATATGATGGTTTGACCGTGTCTGTAAAGTTTGTCGATGCTGTCTTTCTGGGGTTGGTATCCATCATTTTTGTCATTCCATTCTGTGGTGAATTTGTTCTTGAGTAAGGTTTTTGCCTCATGGTATGATGTTGGGGGTTGGGGCTGCTCCTTTTTTGATCCCTCCTTGGCAAGCTTGTCTGCAGCTTCGTTGCCGGCTATGCCTACATGGGCAGGTATCAACTGTAGCACAACATTGTTGTGGTCTGACAGGTGGCATATGTGTGCAAGCAGCTGTCTTGTTGTGGCATCTGATGGTCCTGCTGAGAGGGATTGTAGGGCTGACAGTGAGTCTGTGAGGAAGACAATGTTGCTTTCTTGTACACCCTGCTCAATCACATGATGTGCTGCTGACTGAAGAGCCTGGACCTCAGCTCTGTAGTTGGAGCTTTGTTCACCTACTGGAATTGCTGAGGCAAAAGGGGGTCCTGCTGGGTATGTTATGTACACCCCGCTTCCAGCGTTCTTGACTGCCTTTTCTGCTGATCCATCAGTATAGGCCTGGATCCATGAGTGTGGTGGGTAGCGCTGGCTGATCATGTCTTGAGTACAGAATTTCAGTTTGACAGGGTTTTGTGCCTTGTTCTCAACTCCTGGAACATCGACTCTGATGGTTGGGGTTTGTTGTCTAGGGATCCATGTGTCTGGGGTGAGTGGTTCGATGTCCGTGTCTACTGTCACTCCCTTTTCACTGATTAGTTGTTTGACAACGTGGTTGAGACTTTGTCTTTTGAGTCTACATTTTGGTCTCTTCTGTAGCTTTGAGTGGATGGGGTGGGATGGAAGTATCCGTGCTTTCTCCGATTGTTCTAGAGCTTTGTATTGTCGCCTTGTTTCTAATGGTTCTATATTGGCTGCTTTCTCCATTTCTGTGATTGGTGTAGTTTTCATGGCTCCTAGTATGATGCGCAGACATGAGTTTTGTACCTTGTCAAGTTTGCTCTTGCTGGATTTGGAGGCTGCTATCCTTGATGAAGAGGCATATTCGGCTATTAGTCTTACAGTGCCCGTGTATATCTGTGTCAAAAATTTTCTATTGGCTCACCAGGTTGTACCAGCAAGCTTTTTCATAATGGCTGTCTTTTTGATGGATCTTTCTTGTAGTTTGTCTAGGTGTGTGTTTCATGTCAGGCGCGAATCAAGCGTTACTCCAAGGAATGTTGTTGTTTCTACTTGTGGTACTGGGGTTTTGTTTAAGGTTAGATTGATTCTCTCTATGGAAGTAGATAGTAAGAAGAGAATAATGACTGTTTTGGTTTTGTTGATATTTAATGCCAACTTGTCTGTCTACTCCTCTACCTTGTTAACAGCTGTCTGGATTCTGACAGAATCAGTGCCAGCACTTGTCTCTGAGCTCCAAATGGCAAGGTCATCAGCATGTAGGGTGTTCAATACGTATCTTGGTAGATTCGACACAAGGTCGTTAATGTATACGAGGAACAATGTGGTGGATATAACTCCCCTTTGTGGCACCCCTTCTCTCATTTTAACTTGTTGGCTGAGAGTGTTGTCAAGTTTGACTCTTGCTGTTCTGTTGAATAGATAGCCCTTGATCCATTTGTGAAGTTTTCCTGACACACCATTTTGAAGGAGTTTTAGAAGCAGACCTTCCTTCCAGACTTTGTCGAATGCTTTTGAGAGGTCAAAGAAGACAGCCAGCATCTTCTCTTTTTCTTGAAAAGCCTCTTCAATGTCTTGTGTGAAGTAGGCTAGTTTGTCTTCTGTGCTATGGTGTTGTCGGTAGCCAGTCTGTGTTGGGACAAGTAGATTGTTTGACTCTAGGTGCCAGACAAGCCGCTTGTTGATTTTTCTTTCCAGAAGTTTGCCAGTGCAGCTAAGTAGACTTATTGGTCTGTAACTTTCTGGTTTGCTTTTGTCTTTACCTTTTTTGAAAATAGGAATGATGTGAGCTTCTTTCCATTTCGATGGGAATTTGCCACAGTGCCAGCTTAGGTTGAAGATGTGTAGAAGAGTAGTCTTTGCTTTATGACCTAGATGTGTCAGCATTTCATTTTTGTGATGCCGTCTGCGCCTGAGGATTTCTTCTTCTTCAGCTTCTTCAAGGCTGTCTGTAACTCGTGCATGGTGAGACTATCTGCCATGTATGGGCTTACTTCTTCTTCTGCCATGTGATTTGAGAGTGTTTTGGTCTCTCGTCTTACATCTCTGATTCTTTCTTGTGGGAGGTTTACTCTACTCTCTGCCTCGTAGACTTTGGCAAAAACATTTGCGGCTGCCTTTTCAATGACAGGTGTGCCATCTACCAGGAGAGCAGTTTTCTTCTGTCGGCGGTTGTCGTCATTCAGCAGATTGGTGAGATGCAAAAGCTTTCTTGTGTCTTTTTCGAGATTCAGAGATGCCGTTTTTTCCTGCCAGCTTTCCCTTGCCTGTTTAGCCTTCTCTTCTTTAGAACGTTCTCTCAGTTGTTTGCTTTTCAGGATGTTCTGCTCTGAAGGATTTTCTTCCATTTCTTCTCTGGCTTCGCTCAGTTGGTTGTAGAGTTTGTCTAGCTCAGGTGATCAGAAGGGTTTGTAGTCCCGCCTTCTACCTCTTGGGATAGATTTGTGAGCTTCGTTGAGAATTGCTTCAGTGAATAAGCTTGCAGCCATGTCCATGTCTGATGTCTGTGTGATGATGTCGGCACAATTTCTGTCTGCCAGTGTTTTAAAGATTTCCCAATCGGCTTTCTTGTAATTCCAACTTGGTGGTAGTTTGCCTTCTCTGGTGATGTTTTTCTGTACCGTGATAATGGTCGGTCGATGGTCACTACCTCCTAGTTGTGATGACACTTCCCGTTGAGATATTTTCAGAATATCATCTGTGGCAATAGCTAAGTCTGGGCTGCTTGTCTTTGCCTTTGGCATTTAGCTCCTTGTACCCCCAACTAGGAGAATTGCTGTTGAAGTCGCCTACAGCTATCCAGTTAGTTGGATTTGCTTCAAGTTGGGGTAGTTCAATATGTTTGTTTGGAGGACTATAGAGGTTGAGCACTGTCAGATTCTTGTCAGGAAGAATTACCTCAACACTGATGTATTCTGTGTCAGAGTCACAGGAGCGCTGTTTCTCCACTGATGGTATACTGTTCTTCACAAAGGTGCAGACCCCTCCCTTTGGTCTATTCGGTCTATCTTGTCTATAGAGTTCATACCCTCTGATGAAAAACCTGTGATTCTCGTTTAGATGGGTTTCTTGGATGCAGCAGATGTCGATGCTGTTGGTTTTTAGGAAATTTTGCAGCTCTAGCTTTTTACGCTGCAGACCCTCTGCATTCCAGTGCATGATGCGGAGGGATTGTGCGTTGCTAGTATCTGTACTCTGTCCTCCCCTAGTCACTGCAGGAGTATCAGAGCCGCAGTCAGTAGCATGTGGTGGGCCCCTTCGAGGCTCGGGTCCCGATGTCGCCCTACCCTGTCTACGATTCAGCAGGACGACACCACATCTTTCCAACGTTAGTTGAACGCCCATGTGATGGGTTATGCGTGAATGTCCGGTTGACTTCCCACGCCATTTCTGGCTGACATTCGCCGACTTCGGTGGTTGAGGTTTTTACTCATGGGGGTGTCCTCCTCCTCAAGAATAGCGGCCTACCATGGCTTGAGAACCTACTCTGTCCTTGGTTTTTATATCAGTGATATCCTTCACCTAGCACTTTCCCATGGAGGGGTATGGCCGCAAGGCAGCGGAGGTTTGAAGTCAGAGTTTTCCCTCTCTTAGATGAAATGTCTTCCAAGAATAGCAAGTTCATCTGCCCGAAGCATGTGGTTATGGCGCCACGGATCCGCCTTTGCCCCTTCTCCTGTCAGTAGTAGCAGTTCCGCCGGGCTATAGACAAGCCACACGCGCAGGCCAGGAGCTGGAGTTGACAGAGGCTATGTTTTACGCCCACCATTGAGAAGCATTTTATAGACAATGGGAGCTTATCCACCATTGCCACTCCTCGGTGATATCAACCTTGGAACCAATTCAGTCAGTGATCAATCAAGCTCATCAATGGAGAAAGGAAGATTATCATTGCAACAATAAAGTCATTAAGAATTATATTTCAAAATAAATCCATACATTAATTTGAATTAAGTATGTACATGTATTATAAACATTCTAAGCTACTTTTTATTAACTTATGCCAAAGTATTTATGTACAAAATGTAAAAAGTTACTAGATTATTCAATGGATTATTTTTTAAAGTTAAACTGCTAAAGATTTAGATCACAATGAATGTAAGAAATTGAAATATATTGCTAAAATAAGTGTGTGATTTAAATGTGTAGCAACCCAAATTTTGAATATTGATTATTAATTTTGAATTTAATATAAATATTTCCAAACTGTAAAATATACATTTCAAAATGATCATTAAGCAATGAAAGTCAAATCAAAACTAACTTGTTTCATGACCTTGGGACTGGGCAGGATATGGACAGGATGTGAAAATGGTCAGGTGTGAATCCCTTAGACATTCTTGTGAAAGATTCTTGCTTAATTGCATGGGTGGAATGTGTCATCCTTTAGAATGTATCATCCTTGTTTATTTGAAAGAATGTGCCAATAAACATCTAAGCTCTTTTTAACTGATCATTAAACAGAAACACAACACATTTACTAATTATTTTTTTTTATTTTATTTCAAATCATCAATTTTATGCAAAATATCATGATATACATCAAAAACAATGTTAAGTTTTGTAAAACATTTAATGCCAGTTTAAATATATTTTAAGCATAAACAGAAACACAACACTATTACTAATTAATTTAGTTTATTTCGAATCATCAATTTTTACTCATAATATTATGGTATACATCAAAAACAAACATTTAAAGGTCAGGAATGGAAATCGTGTTTGCCCGTGAGCCCAGGGCAAGTCGATTTTGGCCTGAGCAACTCCATTTCAAAAATGGTGATAAACCAATCGCTGCAGTCTCATAAGCAGTCAGCACCGGTTTATTGCACGTCACAAAAAGAATCAAACACTTGTTAACAGCGGATTTAAGACGCGTCCGCAATTAATGAGGGTGGTCAATTTTGGAAACTGTTAGTGAAAACATCGCAAAACAATTTAAGAGACTTGAGGCCTGTTATGTACATATAGATCTATTATCTGTGTCATTGTGTTATCAATGTAATAGCAGTTCCTTTGTTTTGTCTGCTAAGGTGACTGCACGCACTGGTTTATAATTGGTCTTTGATATACAGATATTTGTTTGATTCCGTGCATGTTTCTAAGCTATTATCGCGTCGACAACGATAAAAAACATTGGTCATGACTAACACAGATTGACAATAGTTGACACCGATGAAAAAAATGTCTGATAAAAATGCACACAAAACAACAACATAGCAAACGATACAATCAATTGAGTAAACTCGTATGTTCCGTTTCAAAAAAACATTGTCTAAGGGAACATACAATGCCTAAGGTATATAATGCCTAAGGTATATATTATAACATAATTTTCCATGATTTCGGATATACATTTTCAGATACTTTTTCCAGATTTAAACCAGACCAATTGATGTTGTGGGCATATAGTATCCCTATCATGACATTATGTCAAAGGGACCTTGTATACTAATTACTATATACACTATAAATTGTTTTAAATTGTTATCATTACAAACATAACTGTAAAAATAACATCTATGAATTCTTCTCTTGCCCGCAACATTTCTAATGCAAAATGCTTCCTCACAGAACAATTTTTTTGAGCTTATCAGTTTGCAATAAGACGCTTGTTTGTAGGTCCACCCAAGTTTTGTCCGTATTATTTTAACTGTTGCAATGGACTAGGGACCTACACAAACCACAGGCAGCAGTATCATAAATTTGCCCCCCCCCCCCGGGACCCTACCCCCTCCCCCCCCGAGCTTACCCCAGGGGTTCCAAATTGTTAAATGTACACTTATTGTGTATGGTTTGACTTTTCAATATTGACAAAAATTCATAGTTTGAAAAAATAACCCTCGTATAGGTATTATATATACACAAGGTATGAAACGCATTATATGCCTATTGCTGAAAGATTGTGGAACAATGGACGTGACATTTACATCTCGTTGCATTTACTGTCTTTTAACGAATCCAGTTGCATTTTGTCGGCAACTGCATGGGAACATGTGTGTTTTCGATGATAACGGTCACGTCCATTGTTACACAATCTTTCAGCAATAGGCATATAGTGCGTTTCATACCTTGTGTATATATAATACCTATACGCGGGTTATTTTTTCAAACAATGAATTTTTGTCAATATTCGTTGTTGAAAAGTCAAACCATACACAATAAGTGTACATTTAACAATCTGGAATCCCTGGGGTAAGCTCGGGGGGGGGGGGGGGGGTAGGGTTCCGGGGGGGGGGGCAAATTTATGATACTGTTGCCTGTGATACAAACAAAGGGATTAGCGACCTCGCGATATCCAGTTACAGCACGCGAAAAAAAAAAACCGGTGCGCGATATTTGATAATCTCGATCGATTGGTGTCTGTGTAGCGATAATGCGGATACACGATATCGATCTCGAGGGATTTCCTTATTGAGCGGGTTACGTTTTTTCGGATTCAAATTATGATATGTTAAATAAACAAGTACCTATTCGTTTAAGTGTTGCGTTGTTGATCTCAAAATCAATCATTAATTAGTCTAATTATTACGCAGTATGTCGAACGGGGACTCAACTATCGGACCCTTTGATGACTATTATTTGCCGGTTGTTTCGCCAGGGTAAAATTGCCGTTGTTTATCGCACGTTTGTGCATGTACAAAAGACCGGTCTTTTAATATAATTAAACTGTTACCATGTTTTGTTTAAAATAGCAACATTATCAAGACATGTTAAGTGCAAACAACTCAAAATGTATATTTTTTCTTATAACCCTCCGAAAGTTTCGCATGTCATTTTAATATTCATCAACAGAGTCGCTCAGAACCTGTGCAGCTAAACTAACCTTCATGTAGTTGAAGGAAAGCAGATCGATTTATTCGATTGCGAGCGATCTCGCTTATGTATGTCGATAGTTGTTTCGCAATATTCGAGTTTTGTTGTTTAATAAACAAATACATATTTGTTCAATTTTGCCTTGTGTGTCTTGTTAATAAAAAAATAGTAATATTTAAACGCAGTATGCTACACGGAACCCAATTACCGGATGCGTTGACGAGTAACAATACCATTTGTTTCTCAGGGTTTCAATTGCCATTGTATATCGCACATATGTGCTTATAGCAAAGACCGGTCTTTTAATTAATTAAAAATGTTACTCTGCTGTGTGAAAAATATCAACATTATCAACGCCTGTCAATTGCGTACAATTTAAAATGTATATTTGTTCTTTATCATCCGAGACAATGAAGGTTCGCATGCCATTATATTATTCTGTTGGACTCCTTTTGAACATGATATCCATAGTAGTAATGAAAGTCTTTTCGTGATTTCGTGTTCAAGTATTGAATAAAAATCAGCAGAATTTGAAGGCAAGGCAATTCATAAAAGTCGTTTATGTTTTTTTCTCAGTATAAATCAGTAATCACTGAAACATACACATTAGTACATGCATGATAGGTAATCTTGGTATTATTTAATTTTAAGAGTATGTGTAACAATACATTCATGTTACTAAGTGTAATGAGCATTCAGTTAGAAAAAATATTTTAAAATAGCATGTGAAAAAATCACATGTTTAAAAAAGATTTTGCACAAGTAACTATTTGCAATGTGAAATAGAACTTAATAATAAGGCTAACAATTTTCTATTTATTATTTCAACAACAAAAGACTGAAGTTCCTCCTGACATGGTGATGCAGAAGATTTATTCAAAGCCTACAGCAATACACAAAAAGCTTATTAAAATTAAATACCAAATTATCTTGTTTTAACAAGTTTGAACAATTTATATTTATAATGAGTTCTGGGAACAGAATTTTGATTTACATGATCAAAGAACTAACAGTCACGTTTGAGTTTAGCAGAGATATTCACTCTTGGAATGTGTTCATTTATGAAAACATGCAACAGTTAAATTTTATTCATTTAATATTTTAAACTAATTCAGATTGAATTTTCTTTTGTCTTAGACAAGTCTGAATGCTTGTGAAGTTTGTTGTCGCCACTGCTTTATCTAGTAAACAAGAATATAGAATAGAGAAGGTACGTCTCAGGAAAAGAAAGGAATCAAATTTCCGTATTGAATCAGTATCAGTATCCTTGGCATAGCTGTGATCACCCATGTATGCCAGCACTATTAAAAGTCCACAATGTTTTTCAACCATTAACAGTTCTTAATGTGGAAATGACCTGGGTTTGTACGTCCAAGTTTCGCTGGCGTCATGACATTTTCCTTTGCGGGTTCAAACTTTTCGTCTAAAGAGCAAGAGACCCTCTTTTGCTTCTTTTCAGCGCACTGAAAATATAGAAAAAATATTAATTTAAAACATAAGTATGGAAATATGCTCATTGAACCGTACACAATTATACACAGGAAAAATTAACAACATGATTAATGTAGGGCTAGTATTGACTGATCCTTTCGAAAAAGCTGCGACATATGTTGATCAAATTGATAGTGGTTACAAAATTAAAAAATGACAAATATTGAAATGTTTTTGAGCTAATACAAATTAGAAATTTGTAAAAAGAAATGCAAATTAAATTTGCACCACACAATGGATTGAATGTAACGTTTGAAAAGATACCAACATGATTAATATATGGCTAGTATTGACTGAGCCTTTCGAAAAGAGCCACGACATACGTTGATAACACCGATAGTGATTACAAAATAATCTAATCTAATAATGTACTTGATTTTCTTTTAACCAAAGCGATGAAAACATCCAAGGATACTTTGCACTATGAGTAGAGTGATAACTTCTTTTTATTGAGGCCTTTAACATTTGAAATTTTATATAAAAGATATTTATATTATACGCACATTTAGGAACGTAGATAAGATGGCCGCGTTTACTGTAGCTTTTATAGTACTGCGAATGCGTACGGCTAAAAGACGGAGTCATTATCGCGAGCTACGCTAGCGATAATTACTCCGCCTTTTCAGCCCTACGCATGCGTAATACTATCAAAAGCTTACATTCTTAACCCCAACTTTTCATCCGTCCGCATGCGCAGAGTGCTAGCATTCCTATTAATCCCAAAAAATCCCCCCAAAAAACTTGTAGGGATTGTTAGGGATTAATCACTAAAAACGGATTGTTAGAGATTATCCCCAAAAATATTCATCCCTATGCAAACCCTTATTTGCGGAATAAAATCCATAACCCCACTGTATGTACCGATACATTCGTAAATATTTGTTGATGCTAGTTTTGAGGAATAAACATAACTGAACCCAATAGATTCATACGTTTACATTTCTTTCGTAGAATCATCATCCAAAACTATGTTTACCGCTCGTGTTCCACTTACTGCACATCCATTCCGTAAGATGCAGGATAATTGTGTTGTGTACACAAACGATTTCGTATGTATGTTTGTTTATGGTTATATGATATAGGGCCGCACAAAGACACGGTATATAACCAGTTTTCCTGTTATGATCGTTTGACTGAAACTAGACATTACAGATCAACATGAATTATTATTTTTTGTACAGGATACGTTTGTATTACTAGTCTGATTTCCAGTTTAAGAGGGAGTTGATATCCAATAACGATGACCCCAATGGAATCCTTGTTTGTATTGTTTGTAATATAATTGTCAGGTACCATTTATTTCGGGACAGATAATTGTTAAGGCAGATTCGTTTCTTCCGTAACATATAGTAGTTATTGTAACGATACGTTTTAGATAACCATTTCAGCGTTTATGTTTTTTTTCATAGTTAAATCGTTAACATTCATAAAATGCATTTATAAAGTTGCATAGCATGTTACAATAACACTCCTATGGTTTCAAACTGTTAGTTATGTAGAAAATATTTCATTTTCTACACTGTGAACATTTTTGCAATATTAATATGTTTGACTGTATCATTACTAAACTTCGCGTGTGATTAAAAATACAACTTCTTTTTTAAGTTGAGATGATAACTTTCGAGTCAGTAGAAAACAGTTGGTATTTTTAAGGAACTGTATTTAAATAATTAAGATTAGTGTTAGAACGTAAATCGTTTTATATATGTTAACGAAAAGTAATATAACTGTTTCTGGTTAGTTTTTTATCGAAAAGGTCCCGTCTGATATTGTTCCCCGTACCCGTTTGCGAGTACGAAAAACGTATACGATGTAGCCATGATCATCTATTGCACGGATCATCAATGAATGCATGTGGTCGCTACTCCTGCTACGTTTCTTATGCTTCTTTTTGTGATATTCGCACTATCTGTGTATTTTGATGGTGTGTCTTTGTCCGTAAACAAAGTAGTGGCTAGTGTTGTACGGCACCTCGTGAATAAACTTTCGATGTAACCGATTTGGACGATTTTGAGATCGAAATTGAAAGAAGGCCTGGTGTGAGCGTTACATCGTTCATGTTAACTAAATTAATAATGTTATATTATAAGCATTCAACCATTGTAACCGTATTCATGATGTGCGGAACTCTACACATGTACATTAAAGTATGTTTCAATTTGTATAGCTTCGGTTTAATGAATTGGCCTCTTAACCGACTCACGGAAACGAATATAGTTAATCATTGAATTATTATTATTTGGGAACGTCAGATTTGTTACGCCTTCATCGATTTAAGCTCGAATCCCCCGCCCCCATAAATGCGTTCAACATATTTGATGTTTAGCGTTCGGTTTGAATGTATTCTCTTGTTTCTCCATTATCGTTTAGGCAATCGGCCATTTGCCTAAAACAATACCAACTGAAAAAATGCAAAAATAAAAAGTGTAAAAGAACAATAACCTAATTTAAAGCATTTACTCACAAAATCTAGTTTTAACACAGTCCAGCCCACTGTGAAAAAAATGTAACGATCCAAGATGCTGCATGTGTGGTTACATGATAGAAGACGACAACTTTAATTTTAATGGTAAAATATTTAAAATAAAAACAGAATTGTCATGCGATGTTAAAAATGTTATTTATGTCTTAGTATGTAGTGGTTGCAATAAATATCACATTGGACAAACTGGAGATAAACTGCGTACACGACGAACTGTTCATGAACAAGAAATGCGCGATCCCTGAACAAGATAAATGCCATTAAGCAAGCATCTTGATGAATGTTCTAAAATGGAACCAAAATTTAAAATATTTCCATTTTTTAAGTTATATTCGGACTCTGTGTCAGCTAGTTTATCAAAAGAACATTTTGTTTGTATTTATTTAAGCCACTGTTAAATTTGTAATAATTTTACGTATGACGTCATAATATAAGCAACGTCATTTGACGTTGTTACTTTGACAATTTGACGTTATTGTGTATATTTTTATATGCCCTGATGAGCTGTGCGAAATCGGTCGGCATAATTAAATACATTTTTTCTTATACCCATGCAACGTTTGTTTACTTTTTCAATATATTGATATCTTATTCCGGATTCACGTTACACTTTTACTCACACACACACACACACATATATATATATATATATATATATATATATATATATATATATATATATATATATGTACCGACAAAATGATAATGGTGTTGTTGTCTGGGTAGTGTTAACATACTAACATGTTCATAAAAACAAAGAGTTAAAAAGATGATTGAACACTCAGTCCTTAAATCATTTTTCAACAGTTACATAAAAAAACAAGCAAAACAAATACTGCACATTAAATGAACACAATACATTTTGAATTGTATTTTTATTTTACATGGTTAATAATTATGTTTTCGTCGTCAAATTGTCACTGGTGCTTGAATAGTTTTAAAACACTAGCTGCACGTTGATTGTTTGATTTTGTTTTACTTTTTGTGTCTGTAGTGAATGGATAGAAACTGCTCATTTCAATTAGTGGAAAACTCCCTCGTAAAAAAACAATTTCCATGATCGATAAAACAAATGTTTTATATTCAAAACATGCACATACTAAAAAAACATTACAGTTTCTCAAAATAACACTGGTAACAAACACATGAACATTAATAATCTGCTACGAACGATCTTACGTTTAAGATATGATTCAAAGGGTGTTTAATTAATTCAAATAACCACCATCGATTTAGTAATATCTGTGAAATACTGTTAATCATGAAATACATGTCGTTCGTGTATATTCATAAAGTTTAAGTAAAATAATAGCATTACGATATCAATAACATTAGTGTACAAATATATTTGAGTTGTATCCCTTTAATTGGTGAACGCTTTTATTATTTAACAGATTTTCGTCATGCATATGTTTACTATATGCAATAAAATGGTGTAATATCTGTTACTGTTATATTCACTCGTTCCGTTTAATATTCCTCTTCACATCGTTAACTTATTATTTTATAACTATAAGATATTTTTTATGTTCATTTTTATAAAAATAAAGTAGTTATTTCATCAACAAAAACGGGTGGATAATAACAAGCGTTGATTAGTTGAATTTAAAAGCTGCATTCGTATCGTAAATTAAATACATGTATGCTTTATTTATTATGGTCAATTAAATTTATCTCTATATGTTTCATTATAAATAAAAAAATATTAAACAATCTAAATTCCAATATTGCTTGTATTAATACAATACACATTCAACACATACTTACAATTAACTATCATTAAAAATTCTAATCAAACAACGTTCAATGTGTGAATACTTTAATGTGCGCTATAAAAATAAATTGATGTAATCACTCCAATTACAAAATGAAACGATATTTATATTTCTGAAAATGCAAACAAACATAGGCGTTTTCCTGATTCACGATATCACGATCAGTTTCAGTAACTTGAGTTACACGGTTCGTTACACTATAATCCTGTTTGCCGCCAGGTGATAACACCGAATATTCGTGAAAAGAAGTTTCAGCCAATGTCTCGTACTGGTTTGTGTGCTGTGATTCTGAAATAAATAATGGGTTGCATTCATTTCATCGAAGTGTTTTGGTCGCCTTTATGTGGTTGGAAACCCAACATGATTGACATTCACTATAAAAATGCGCATTTTTTATTATTGATATTGTGTTGCATCTTTTATCTTGTGTTAATTAGGCATTAGAAACTAGTATCTTATATTAAATAAACACGATAATTTGGACATTTAAAGTTACACAACTGTTTAAATTAAATGGCATAAATAAACTGTTTTAGTATTTTATTATACCCATCTCTCTAAAACTGAAAATATTTGTTCAAATTTTCATCATTTTATGTAATGCGCGTTCATATAGTGAAATAAGTATTTCATGCGGCCTGAATTTTCAATCTCCGAGGCATAAATAAAAATGTCGATGCTGACAGAGTCAGAGTCTCCATTGTATCATAAAGTTCATTGCACAATAAACTTACAATATCCTTTCAGTGATACTTAAATCTTGTTTTCACCAGAATATTATATCAAGTGGCCAATATGTGTCTTAGTAAGCGGGAAAAGAATAACCAAATTAATGTAGTATTTATTGACTATTCAAATTTAATAACTGTGGAAACTAGCACTGTATGGTGATAACAACTCAGGCTGCATTAGATGGCATTGCAATTAATCAATAAGTTAAGTATTATAAAAAAAAACGCGCGATAACGCTGTTCTACGACATGAGTTATGATCCATATGTTCGTCCACACACAAACCACAGAACACATTATCCCTAATATCTTACCGACTTTGTAGGTTTCATATTCGGAACTCGTATTGGCAGCAAGGACATTGGCTCTGAAGCAAGACATGTCCTGATTTATAGCGTTGCATTCATCACGCAGACTAATAAACAACTTAACAATGTTAACGTACAATGTCAATGAGTTGGAAACAAATATTGCAAAATGGAAGGTTCATCCAAACAAATAAAATGGTAACATACTGTTTATTGAACAGGTCATCGTAATGAGCTTCGCCAGGTTTACCTGCACATGTCACACAAAATGTATATTAAAACAATTACACAATAAGAGCTGATACACATACATAAACAATTGGTTTGATACATGCGTTAACATAAATGAGTAACACTGTATTTAACATTTCAACAATGGTACATTTAAAGAAATAAACGTCTTACACTAAAAAAGTAAAAAGCTTTACATTCAAAATATTAAACGGATCTGCTAATTTTATGTTTATTGAGGCTTCCCCGATTCCGCGATTAATTTCTATTAAAATCCTTAAAAATTCAGGTTAAAGCCAACCATTTTTTAATTTGAAAAAAACGTGTTTTTTAGTTTAACGTTGTATTGGGAGATCAACAATCATTAAAATACAATCGATTTTTAACACAGTACTGCAAACACACATACACTTTGTTAAGATGGCCTTTTTGTTTTTTTTAAATAATATCGTATTAGCAGTCAAAACTAAAAAGCTTCCCATAAAACACAGATAGGTTAAATGAAAAATGACTTAATTTCAACATATTTGAATAAATTTCATTAAAGTAAATCAAATTACTTTGGAAAGTCATCACTAGTAGATGTTCTTTGTAATATATGGCAAGTCGCCATTGAAATTTAATACAATTTACAACTGTTCCTTTTAACTGCATATTCAATTTTCTAAAAGTTGGACAGTGACTCCCGTAAAATTAATGTTTAAAATGTTGGCCTAACGGTGAATCCCGCTCCATGTATTGGTTAAACTTTAACTTTTTGTTACAAAATTGTCACACATGGTACCAGTACTTAGGATAAGCAAACCAAATATTGCGGCGGGGAATGTTAAATCAAGTTTTCGCTAAGTATTTAAAACCTTATTGAGCCAAGTTACTTACTGTTCAACAAATAAATAAAGTTTACAATGCTATTTGTTTATACCATAACATCAACGGTATTTCCAATATATACATACGTTTAAAGGCTTTTCTATATTTCCAGAGCATCACCAAGATGAATGCAAGGAGCGTTCCGCCAACAGCATCTCCCGCTGCAGCCCCGACTGATGGAGAAGATCGTTGATCTAATTAAATGCATAATCAAAGCGAGTTTATATTAAAACATCTCCCTTGATTTATCTGTGTCTATACAGTGTCTCGTTAAAAAATACAATTCTAAATGATGGCCTTCACATAAAGATGAATTTTTAAATGTCGTTTGTGGAAATTAATTGCTAACTCGGGAATGTCCAAATAACCATTAATATAGCAGATCCACGTGATTGTTTTAATCGAAGGTTTTACGTTAAAAGTAATAGAATGTTCTTTTTAAATATCTAAATATTACATACATTGATATAATTTATTTGTTTTAACTCTTTCAAGAACAATATTTTTAGTTTTATTGGTCTAATCTATCATAGTGTTATATGTTAAGTAAACTTTGTTTCCATCCTCAATTAAACGTGTTGGTAGTGTCCATTAGGATTTTCTATTCATTTGACAATTGATGTCACCATTTGTTTTTGTCAAAATAAATATTATATTGTTAAATATGTGCTTTTTCCTTATAAAATTGTGCACTGTAATTATTGGTTTAAATATATGTTATTCTTATTCGAACTAACAATCATGATATTTCTTGTTTCGGATGCGATGTCTCTGCTGCCAACACCAATTCTCAATATGAAGCCTACTGATACAGTATATTGAATATGCAAATGCGTATTAATGTCGTCCGGGTGTTTATCGCACCAATTTAAAGCATGTAATTTAATAGTATTTGAATATAGCCAACTATCAAATGCAAAACATTAATACATACCCGAAATAACAGACTTTGTTTTAACACTTAATACAGGAGTCTCATCCGAGTTTCCAATTAAATTCTCTGCATACATTTTTACTGCATACGTTGTGCCAGCAACTAATTCACCAATACTCAATTGACTAACTGTTGAAGATACATTAATGTAGGTCCAGGATTCGTCTGCTGCATTTTGTAACCGATCACGAACCATTGGTCTTCACCCCCATTAAATCCAAGTGTCCATTGAACTGTGACGGAACTTTCAGTCTCCATGGCGTCGACGACAAGAAGTTGTTGCGTCAAAGAGAGCTGAACTGTTAAATACCATGCAATCATTCTGTTAATGTTTCATGCATCCTCACCGTGGACTGTTTGTCAATATTATCATAAAGAGGGATACTATAAACGTTAATAACTAAAAAAAAAGTTTGCAGAACACAAGTATTGCTTGATAGTCTATTCAATATATCATTTAACCATATTATCACAAACAACTAGAGTGCCATGAACCTTAGCAAGTGATTAATAAGCATACCATTTGCTCGAATGACAAATGTTTCTTCTGTAGATCCGAAGTTAGTGTTCACACGAACCGATTAATTTGTAAAATCGTCAATTTGTAGTTTAGATATTGAAAGGGTTGTTCGCAGACTGTCGTTTGATGTGCGAATTAGAAATCTGCTGTTATTGTGCAGTGTTACCCATTCACCATCTACCTGCTTACGCCAAACATAATGATACGTCATTTGGAGGAGGATAGGCCACGATGGTTAACGATAAAATAGCTGATGAATTTCTTCTTCTTTATGCTATAGGAATCGGTGGAGCGAATGGAGAAGGTCTTGGGGAACCTGATTATATAAAATAACAAATATGAAGCAGCTTATTCATATCTATAAGAAATTAAGAGATATGTTTGACAAATGGCCTATATTAACTTCACTTACATGTAATTCTGATCTTTACCTCGCGAACCTGGTTAACTGCATTATGGATGTTCTTTCCTCTACATTGGTAGACTCCTATATCATATTCACATCGTGCGTTCGCCACACGAGCAAATATTGTGTTGTTGTGCGCTTCCACCAATAAGCGCTCATCACTTTTTGTAAAATTAACGATTTCTATTCTAGTTTTGCTAAAGGGTCGCTGTCAGCTTCACAGAGTAGCGCCACAGTCTGACTTTCGTTGATAGTTACACTGGACGCGAAAACTGACCCTTCGGCATAAAATCTACGTATCTTCTCAGATACTAAAATATAAACACATGTATAAATACAAAAATGTGCGTAATATTGCCTTTCGTACTTTATACACTGGTGTTAAATACGCATCCTTTCTATGTTATAATCGCATGTACTAAACTTTCATTTTTTACTTACATTGCACATCCACGTAAATTGTTGTTTCGTCGTATGCCTCCTGATTGGCACGTCCCGTAGGGTCCATAGTGTTGTTAACTCTGCATTTATAGTATCCTTCGCCTGAGAGCTGCATATTAGACAGAGACAGTTTTTGATGCGATCCAACTGCTGAGGTATTTGCGTGGAACCACATGAATCTCGTCTTCGCTGGGTTCCCAGGTGTGTAGGGGCTGGTGCTGAAAAAAAGGGTTTTGTTTATATCAAGTTCTTTTTGCAATAAAACCAAAACAGGCCATGCTTACAACTACTTGATTTCTTAAGAAATGCCATTTAATACAAAACTTCAAACAAAATAGCAGGCTACTTAAGACGTCTAGATAAAAACTGGCCTGATTTGTTCCGTTGATAATCCCACCGAATGTTGTGTTCATTTTATTATTGGCTATGCACGTATAATTGCCAATGTGGTATCTACTGACGTTGGTGATTAAGAAGCCATCAACATTTCCACTATTGCCAGGTGTCCAGTACACATTGGAACCCGGTTCACTCTTTGAAGTACATCTGCCCGAGACGGAATTACCTAGGATCACATTTAAGATGATTAGTTTGGGAATACGTTTCACACGTTTGAAACGCTATCTTTGGCGTCTCAGGAGGAACAACAAATACAAGACAGAAGTATTAAGTAAGTGAATGATGGATTGGCAGACGTGAATTGCGAACATGAAATTCAAATGTTCAGATCATGCTTTTATCCGACAGACACAAAAAATGTAAATTACATATTATTTAAAGAAATTTTTCGGATTGCAAATGATAGCATATCATTGTAAAATACTTAAACAGATAGATTCGTTGTAACATATAAAACTTCGAAAGACACAGGTCTATATAAATAAAAAAACATTTATTGTTTGCCTTACATATACAAGAAAAAAAACCTTTACATCCAAGCAATATTCAACAATTGTAAGAAAATCAACTACCACTGATTATCTATGCATTAAGGCGAAAAACTTCTCACACAAAACATTGATGGAAACATTCGAAGAATTTTAAGTGTCCCTAGCTTGTTTCCCAGTTGGATCAAGGTATTTGTTGCAATACACACAACATGATAGTGTTGTCGATGAATGTCGTTTTCCAGTAAGATCCGTTTGCAGCTATAGCACAACTCAATTTCCATGTATAACGTGCAGCAGGATTAGAAAAAGCAATGCATCCAAAACTGACCACGCGACCCTCAATAACGCTTATAGTTTGACTTGTTATGTATTGGTCGGTTTGCCCATAATGGTAGATGGACAGATTTGTTACTGGATCTACAATATATCAAAATAAAACATAAATATTTCATTCTATCTTTTTGATCTATATATAATCTGGTAGAGTTAAACAGCCGTCGTACCATTAAACTCAGCATTTTCATTTATTAAATTAACCATACTCACATAAAATTTCAAATGTGTAGGCGTCAGTGATAATTCCGTAAACAACATTCCTTGCGAACGTTGCATTCATTTCATTTACCACTTCAAGTGTGTAGCCATAGTTATCGCTTGGCTGCATACGTTGAATTATAAGCTGTGATCCATTCTGTTTTACATCATAAGGCAGTGTCCATTAATAACGCGAAGGATGAGGGTTGCTTCTGCTGGAACACGTTATTGTGAAGGTTTAATTGACGACAGCCCGCATGACATTCGATTGCATCTTAAATGATCCGATTAGACAGGACGGAGCGGACGGAGGATCTGTAGAAAAGAAAGTCGTTTTTACTGCAATTCAGCAGTTCACATTGGGTTTTTTTTTTTGTATATTTTTGCAGAACAGTTTCATGCTGTAAGCTATCATATTAAAATGGTTTACTTTATCCAACTTTATAAAGAAATTATTCGACAGGACGGAGAAGACGGAGGGTCTATAGTAGTCCCTGTTACTATAAGCCAGTAAGTCTCGTGCATCGTTGATTAACATTTTGCATAACACTCTAAAGCATAAAAAGTTCTTTCTACATACAGTGAAACATGTAAAATTGGAAAGGTATAAATAAACGTATACCCCACTTTGTCGACCTATATAAAACCAATAATTCTTAATTCATACAATAAGCTATTATACAATTTGTTAAAATGGGACTATGAAATACCAACCTCCCAAACAAAATGGAATGACTACTTTGCAAACGATTCCATACGATGGAAAAATGTCCACGGACAAGTGTATAAAAACTAATAATAAATATAATCAATGGTTACAAACTAGAATTGACATGACGCCGCCTGTCAATCAAGTTCCTATCTATGAACTGATCTACCAATCAGCGATCGATTAATCGGGCGCGTTAGTTAGCAACGCACTGTCCGCCATTTTCTAGACAAGCTATGTAAAGGTTCACTTTTACTTTAGCGAGTTTCTTTTGTTTTCCTCTTTAAAAAGTAGATTAAAAATGGTTAAACGGTGTCGATGGGGACTATGTAACTCGGACAATCGATATCCTGAAAGATTAGTTTGTGACATTTAATTTATATCGTTTCCAAAGCCGAAAAGATATCTTGAGAAGTGTAAGAGATGTATAAATGCATTCGGTTGTCGCCACGAACAACTGAACGTCAACACTGTCAAAGACAATTATAATATATTTTTATCGGATATACTAGCAGACTTAAATAGTTTATTTTATCGATCTGATTATCACATAATATGTCACGTTTTTTTAAATAGTTTTATCAGTTACTAGGTCATTAATATACAGAAGCGAGGGTCATCTGCATTACTTAAAGAGAAATAAAACCCAGCATGAAGCCTAATTCATGCTGCGTTTTATAACTCTGATAGTAATGCACTTTATTGCCATTAAACATGTTATTAGAAGGTGACACGTGATATATTATAATAATAACGGTTTCTACACATGTGCAGACATGTGATGTCACGAATGAACGCTTTTAATCCACCTTAGAGATCGAATGCCAAGTTCTCATTTTTTTCAACGAGTTTCGTTTGATTTGTTCGGAAAATAAAGCGGAAATGAAATAAGGCAAAAACGGTGTAAATTAGATTAAGTTAGATTTATTAAATATATACCATTTCAAACGCGGAAATGCGGTCTTGACAAGAGCAAGTGGAAGCTTCAATGTGTAGAATTACCGAGATCACTCTTATGAAGTATTTATTTATTTAAAATCTGGAAATGTTATGTTAAAAATAACTTCGCATTATTAAGTATGAATTATATCACGTGTGCTTGTAGAATAATAGAAAAGATTGGTACCAATCTTGCGTAACTTAACGAAATCCCCGTTATAAATCGAGTTGTGTGTGTGTCAGAAACAAGTGAAAACGATTATATGTCTCTATTTTAATAGAATCGAATCGATAAATGCCACATAATAAGATTTATTATTACTGATATAACTGATATTACTGATATAACCAATAAATGCCAAACTTGGAAGAAGTCGGTACCTGCGCCAGCGTCTGGGTAGCTTTACTGAATTCCCCTTCATACAGCGCTACTTTATATATGACAATGACCAAACTTATTGTGCTGTCTTGCACTTTCAATTATAGTGATTGATAAATGTCCCATAAGCAACGCCTAATATTATTAATATCACTTTTAAACGTAAATAACATGGGTAAATGCCGTTGAAGAAGTGTTAATTTATTGCTAATACCAACATCACACGTAATAACAGGTTCGATTTCGGTCAGCGCGCAAGCGTTTGAGAGCGTTATTCATGTACTGAAAAATCCGTTATAATTAGCTGATGTTCTCTATAAACGTATATTTTTTGCATTCGAAGAATAACTAAATGACACAAACCCCTTATACAAGTGTCATATGGTGTCAAAAAGTCCATACAAATAATCCGGAATATCGCGTTAATCTACATGCAGTATATTGGCAATGAAACCATTTTGGTGCTAGCCTGTCTAGGTTTGCTACCCGCTGAGCCACGTGATTAAGTGGGCGGAGCGATCATAGATAAGGCGTCGTGTCAATTATCCACAGAATATTGGGAACAAACTCACCCCTACTTAAAATGGGCTTGTCGGACAGTAAAACATGTACCTTTTGCAAATTTCCGAATAATCAAAAACACATTTTTTCTGGGATTGTAGCCAAGTGCAAATGTTCATTAAATATATCTCTCAAATCTTAATGAATGCCAATAATACATATAATAATAAACTGCAAAATGTTACTTCTAGGTGAAACAAATCAACAGGTAAACAACAACTTCTTTAATATTTCGTGGTAGTTAAAACGTACATCTTTGAATGCAAAAGGAAATTATTTATCCCAATTTTTCAGGGATTTAAGGCTAGCCAAAAATTTGCTTTAAGTGATGCATGTGAATCAAATAAAGGAATATTTTGAACAGTTATTAGACTAATATGTAATTCATAATTGCGTTTATAAATAATAGCTGTTCTTTTTAGACAAAGAAATGCTCCTTATATATGTTTTATATGTTTTAATTAATTGCATTTATGGACAATAACTGCTGTTAACCTAACAACTTTCACCATTTTGATGAAACATGCAACATGTATTTTACATTACCATTTTTTTAACTTTGCATATTGGATTCATAATTAAATCGAATTGTTTTAAACAGGATCCTTTTGTGTAAAGCAAGTTCTGTCATATTGTCCATAATTATTGCATTTACCAAATGTTACATAATTTGATTTTATGTTGTTTAAAAACTGTAACGATATTGTAGATGTAATCCCGCAACCCTTTTTTGTTTAGCATCACTTAATACTGTGTTGTATATATGTATAAAAACTTAAGGTACAAATGTGGAACTAAGAATATAGTAATTAAGGTTATGTAGAGATAACTGAGTGAAAATACAGCACATATGGTCCATTAAATCTTTGCATGTATATGTTTTTTGTAAAATGATTGTTTATACACATATTACGGAATGAATAAAGTCATTGAAACAGGAAAAACTAAACAAACAATTCACACACTTTTTTATATGAACTGTAACCGAAAATATATTTTACGAACAACATACATTGTGATTGATTAAAATAGACAATCATATGTCATTTAAGCGGAAAAATAAAGAGGAATGTACTTTCTTTTTAAATGAAAATATTTTCTATAGGATAATTCGGTAATTAGGATAAATGGATTTGTTCGATGAATTAAATGACGATGCGATAAGTAAATCCTAATGTAATGAATCAAGGAGTACTTTGTGTCTGAAATACTTACATAAAACATTCACTGTTAACGCTGATGCTACGGGAACTAAAAACCACATTGCAAATAAAGTCACCTGCGGCTGGTCAAAGTATATGCATATTTCAAATATATATTTAACATATTATGCATTTGTATTCCAAACATATGTTAACTTACATCACAATAATCTTATATCGATATTGTATGTAAATCGTAAAGTTACATAAAATATGCTAAGTATATACTTCAGAAACAAATCAAACTATGTTTAATCATGACAAGGAGAAATAAGTAGTATATGGTATAAATTAAACGAAACGCATGCTTGGTGCAACGATGATTAAAATAGAAAACAATACCCGATTAAACAAAGTATTTACCTGTTCTTTTAGTGTTATTTCATTACTTAGTGTTGCTTGAAAGTTGATGTTAACCGCACACTTCCACTTCTCCCCATTATTAATTGTGTCCAAAGGTTTCAATGTACAAGTAAACCTCGTTCCGTTACAAACACAGGTCGAAAATACATCTGATAAGGTCGTAGGATTGAACTCACACACGTTGTTCATTGCAAGGATAATTGATGAGGTACTATCCCCTGCTGGTTGACGCAACCATCTTACAACTGTTGCAGTCGGATGTGTGCAGGTTAATTTTAAAGCTTCGTTTACCTTTACCAATGTTGCGTTAGATGTTAAGACTGGAGCCTCGGTGCCTGGCAAACAAATAGTTTAATGTTAATATAGGTATTTATGTTACAGAGCAGTTTATTTGAAAATAAACGTTTACTTCTTAAATAATAATTGATTAATTATTGATGTGTCGCAATTTGTTTAGACATTATGTCATAGTGGAATATTACGCACTGTTGTTTATTATATTTACTCCTCATAACATACGTTCATAGTATATAACCCCCATAACGAAGTATGTATATACCTTTTTAGGTTGGTTTTTATTTCAGCCTTCAAAACAGATATTAATAACGGTGATCGAATATAAGTATTCGTGTCACAACTATTAGGTAAGTATACTCAAGCTTTTGGCATGATAATATTAAGAAATGTTTACATGTTGAATAGAATAAATTGTTTCACTTTATTTAATGTTAATTTGGTTTATGTTTTCATATTCTTACCTATGCGATATATATTTAACACAATTGTAAAAGTTATAACTCCACACTGCAACCACATCTTAATGCAATCCGAGCTTAACATGTCGACACACTTAGGGCTATAATTGTAAACCGTTTATTGCAACAGTACACAAATCCAACGAGATAAATGTTTTGAAATAGTATAGTCATATTTAAACTAGCTGACACAGCACGTAAACTCGCGAGTGTTTGAATGAATACAGTGCGATAATCGCTTGAAAAGAAGATATTTTTCTTTTGAAAATTGTTGCATTCTTATGTTTTTGTTTGGGTGTTTTTCAACAAACTTACTACTGCTTACACAGTTTTGACAAGTAATTTTATGAACGTAGTTACGATCGACTTACAAGAAAGTGATTGAGTTACGATTCGGTAGCGTGTTAGACAGTAACGACTCGTTAGTCTGTGAGTAAGCTAGCACTCGTAAGTCTGTGCGTAAGCTAGGACTCGTAAGTCTGTGAGTAAGTTACGACTTTTAAGTATATTTAAGTACGTGCGTAAGTTACGACTCGTAAAATTTCAAGTAACGACTCGTAAGCCAATGAGAGACTTATGTCTCGAAAGACGGTAATCGAGTTGCAATCCGTTGACCTCTGTATACGTTGTGACTAGTATTCCAGTGATAAATCTACGACGTGTTAGCCACTGATTGATTTAAGACACGTAGCAAGTGAGTGAATTCCGACCCGTAAGTCAGTTAATGAGTTGTGACTTGAAAGCAAATAGATGAGTCAATCATTTGAATTTACATAACTGCATATTTTGCGTTGGAAAAATGAATTCACTTGGAAAAAGAATCGTATTCAACGCGTTCAGTTTAGTTGCACGATAAATCATATCAATCATCGTTAAATATCTAGATCGAAACGAAAATTTTATTTTAATTAACTTAGCTGAGTTGCAATAGTGATTTATTGTGTTGAATTTGAAGCTGAACATTAATTTGATTTTTACTAGTAAATTACTAGCCTTCCATGGACAACTACCACAACAAGGAACAACACGATCAATTTGATATTTGCACAGGTTCGAACCTAGTTTAATTCATGACGCGCTGAACGCGAAAGAGATATTTACATGGTATTGGTCGTTGAACAAAATCAAAGATTAAACACATTAACGCTGCATTTCAACATATTTTATCCGCAATGTTTAATGCATTCATTTGTACTGTTTTAAATAAATATGATTGTCGAATACAGTCGAGGACTTGCGTTGAAAACTATGCTTACTGCGTAATTCAATTAAATGAACTTGAACATTACAAACAGCTCATTGTTTTGTTAATTTTGTACCAGATATTTACTTTCATGTAAAGTCTTTAACCACACTTATATGGTACCTTTGGTGTAAAACTTTATTGCGGCATTATGTTAGGTAGGCATTATTTATAGGAGCTATCAAAATCATGTGTTTCTGTGCAGGGCATTGCTATTGTGTTGTGCATATTTACAAAGCTTAACGTTCTTTCTGAGTGATTTGATTCGCTCACTACAGCTCTGTATTGTATTTGTTTTAATCGCTAACAGACGCATGTGTATGGTAGCGTAGAACTGCCATATGAAACTTGTTTTATGTTGGCTAATACGAGTTCCCAATGAAAATTCTCGTGGAATCAAAACATAATGTATGCATTATATTCAAATTAGCGAAGCAACACTACTCAATTCGGTAAATGTTCGTCTATTGATTATCATCAATAGAGTCGGAAACAATAAAAAAAGTGTTTAATGCTTTTCATCGATAATTCTGTTAAAGTTAATACCGACATAGATATAAACAAACATATTATTTAAAACCGTTCTTGGTTAAAGGAGTGCCGCGCTCGCTTTGTTTATTAGACGTCCCGGGTATGAACTTCAGGACAAGCATATTTTATTTTATCTTGTTGTATTTTACACATAATTCAATATAGTTAATGAATTTATTAATAATTCAAAACAATGTCAAATATTATAGTTTAGTGCTAGTACATTGTTCCATATACGGTTCACGAAAAAAGTTGAAGTTGAATACAAAAAACCGAGTGTTTGCTGTACGTCAGCAGAACAAAAATTAAAGATGAGTTTAAACTACAATCACGTTTTCTTTTTTTACCTTCGGGCTGCTTGTCCAGGACACTTCTCGTAATCTTTATGAAAGTTCATTTGTAACTTGATTTTATTGGAAAGGTGTACAGTGTACAACCCCATAACATTCGATACCACCATAGCTCTTAGTTAATGTTTTAAACTGCTGTCAGTAGCGTTATTGCTTTCGACGCAATATACGATATGATGTCCATGTATAAGGTCGTCGTGGCGTAGTGGATATGGTGTCCTGCTAGCGACCGAGAGGGGCGTTCTCTGTATCTCGCTCAAAGACACCAAGTACTGGTTCTACTGAAGAAACGGATTCGAGAGTGTTTCAATAAGCCTAATGCTTTCGATACAATCGAACTTAAATAAATATCTTAAATTAAGTATCGATTTATTAATTGACATATGTTTAAAAATGCAATACATCATATTGTAAATTGCTCAATCAACAATTGATGTGAAGCCGTCAGACTAACTGTTTCGTGTGCTGTATTAGGCCAATATCTTTTAAAACGATGTCCTTGGCCTTCTTCAATTTTATTTAATTAATAAATAAGACAAACTTTAACTGCGTAGTGTGTTTAAAAACATTTATACTATTAAGTTCTTAAGTAAACCAATAGAATGGTTCATTGAAAATTAGACGAAGTAAGTTATATTTGTCATCTACTTAATACGAAGCGTGTGCAAATTTAGACTTTAAATAAACAATACAAATGCGTATGGTGATTGTGCATTTGGGCAACCAGTAGACAATGCATTATTAAATGTAAGTCTACGTGTATGTTCTGCTGATCAGGTATTTATATTTTAAAGGGACTTATTTCCGAAATAAACATGCATATTCCTTTTTTTAGATTCCCGTATCAACAATATGGCGCGAAATAACACAACCGAACAATATTACACAATTCATATACCGCTTTGTTAATGATAAATCATTATTTGAACGTACTTTATTAATATCTTGGGCGTTAATGGGTTAGCCTTACAACCCAGATGTGCTTGTTAACTGTGATATCATTTGATGAATTTCGATAAAGTTTTAAAGCATGTGTTTTTCTCGAGTTAAACGTTTCCGGAATTAAAAATCATGGATCAATTTGGAATCACATCAATAATTCAATAATAGAGCAGAGGAAGACATGGACCGAGTCGTGTTCAAACTGTTAGTATGCCATACGCGACCAGCGTAGCTCCATATCTAAAATTGGTTTAGTGAAACAGTGGTGTTTAATGTGTTCCAACGTAAAGTTTCATCTTAATGAACTAACCACGAGCAAAAAATAAAACGAAGAAGACCTCGATGACCGTGGTACTTTCTATACACATTAATGTGAACAATGAAATGGAAGTAATCCAAATTTAGGTTATAACAAACTACTCACAGTGATCTCCCTGCAGCGCTACTTTTCCTTCTGCCAAACAAATACGATCATTTGAATTTTGATGAAGGTTTACAAGTATTTTATAATTATTGCACAATGCTATGTTACTTTGTATTTTCATTCATTAAAGAAACACAACAAGGTGTTTGAATATAATATTATTTAATTGAGGTGTTCACTGTGGACATGTCGTGCGTCAGCATTCTAACAAGAAATCTAATCAAAACTAATCAAAGTGCTGAAGGCACTGAATGTGTTCGCTGTTGTATAATCTTAGACGCAACTCAGTTTTCGAAATTATGTTTTAGCTATTTATATCGCACGTTTTACATGGCCACAACCCATTAAAATTTATAAAGAGTGTGTCTTAAAGCACAGGTCGAGATGTGTGGGTTTTTTTTCAAATCATTGATACAGCTAATCAATGTGCACATGCTCATCTTATTTGACATGCATTAAGCCCCGTTTTCCCTGAAAGCAGCCAATATGTACAGATTTCAATGATAAACACTAGACTGGCCAACATTTGTCTTACAAGCTGTTAAATACACACTAGGTACTGTACCAGTGAGAACAGGCAGATGAGGTCGTTAGAGCAAACGCTTTGAGCATGTGTCGTCTGCTAAATTTTACTGCAGTTATCCACACAGGCAGTCATGGGTTACGGTTCCTACCGTAGATAAGCCATACTGATTTGCAAAATTGCGTCTGCATTATTTGTGAGCTTTGCGGGCTTTGCAAATTTGTGGACATGTTTGATTTCACATTTCCGTTCATCAGCATTTTATGTAATTGCATATAGTTAGTAAAATATTATGATTATTCAATTTTATCGTTGAATATTATGATTATTCTGTTTTATCTTTGATCAAAACGTTGAACCACTTTTTGAACAAAAGTGTCTATTGGCCTACTGATTACTATTACTTTCTATAAAGCTCTATCGGGATGCATAATGCTCGGCTTATAAAATGAAAATTTATTATGTTCGCCAAGGGACGAAAATTAAAAACAACTGGAGTATTTGTTTACATTAAGTTTTTTGTAGAGCAATGCAATAGCTGAATTGATTATAATATGTAAACAAATCGTCACATCCACCGTCGGTATTGTTCGGAATTAATACATTGTCTTATTGTATTATTGCGATACATGTATACGTATACTTTGTGTTTAAGAAAATTCTTATACATCAACTACAAATACAGTATTTATCTATAAAAAGTAAACATATTGCACTGATATTGAATTTAAACACATCGAAATGCGATATATACATGTCATTAAACTAACACGGTCACCATTAACAAGCGATATGTGACACAAGAACAGTTTGGCATTTAATATAATATTAGAGGACGATATGGTTTAATTGACTTTAAGAACCATAGATTCTTTGATCCCTACTGATGGGACTCTAGATTTATGTGGTTTTCAGAACCAAAATAAAAGGTTATATAATAACAAAAAGTACTTAAATAATAATAACCATCAATTACATTAATAGGCTGACTTTAAGTAACGGACATAAAGATACTTGATATTAGTTTGCTATTCGCTATATTCCAGTAACCCATAATTCATTTCGGCATAACCAACTGGTGACATCCGGTTAAACGTAAACATTTATTCTTCTTGCGCAATAACGAAAATAATCAACTTCGGTGAATACAGTATGTATCAAAATGTCTTTTTTGTCAGATAATGTAGGATATGTTACCTAAATTATATTGAATTTGGTGTATATGCACATAAGTAATTGTCTTTCGATGGGTTTTCAGACGACTTTGATTTTTTAGTGGTACAGTAGTGGGTTGGGTTGACATTTTCATTATTCGTTTAAAATTTCAAAACAACGATTGATGCACAAATGTTTTGTTTCAGATTCCATTTTGGCATCCTTCAAATATGCCTAATTGTCATGGACAAATAGCACGATGGTCCTGTTAACCAAGACTTTGTGTGTGCCTGAAAGTTATTAATGTCAAAGGCAAGTGTATACTTAAACTAAATCCAGCAATTAATCTGAACACCTTATTATTAGATTCTAGAACGTATACCTCTGTACTGATAATATATACAATTAACCAAATTCTACATGTTGGAATACTGAATTCAGTGTGCATTGTTCAAAATAATTCATTTTGAACTGAACCAGGGACATAATTATTATGTTGTATATGTCCCTGACTGAACATAGGTATAAATATACCAACCTGTTGAAGTTTTATCTATTTTCTTTTTTAACAAACATATTTTATGTTAAAAAAAATATTTACTTCATATTCACTTACCCAGTATTGTACATTTTTAAATATCATAAATAATATTTTTGCTTTGTTATTTGTACACAATTTTTGTGTAAATAAACGTCAAAAAAGTAAAAGCACTCCAGTTAAAATGTGCTATTCTTTTGTTGTTTTCAGACATGACAAGGATAAGTCGAACGATTTGTTACTGGCTATAAGGTTCGAAGCTTTGTAAGAGGTAAATGAACACCATCAAACATCACGGAAGGTCGGAAGGTGTCGTTATGCAGCCAGTCAAATATTACAACCGCAGTGACAGACAGGGACTCTGGTGTTAATGGAAAGCTTTTTATCTCAAAGAACAATATAAACAAACCTTTTTATATTTATTTTTGCATAATCAAAACAAAGTGTATGCATTAACATAAGTGTAAACATGTATTTATGTATTTTGCTTCTTTGTTATTACTGTTATTGATGAGATACATAATTATGCAATCTGATTATGCATGTTAATAAAACAGTGGTTTCATAATAAACAAGAATTGTTTTTGAATTTGTATCACCCGCAATTAAAATTTTGTATATGGATGGGTGCAAATTCCTTGATGTATGGTAGAATCCTCACAAAACAGTGAGATTCATGTGGAAATCTCTATAGTATCTGAGATAGAGTCCTGAAAAGTTACATCATAAACAAACAACAACGGGCAATAACTCTGATTTAAGAAAATGTAAGGTTATGGTTCTTGTGCACTACAATTTTCCTCATTGAAAAGTTTGTGACATACGGATGGACAGACAACACCAATTCTATATCCCTCCTCCTATGGCGGAGGATAAAATATAAACCCAATGATGCTTATTGTGGTCTTTTAATTTAAGTTTCTTTAGTTTCCAATAACATGCTCACATAAGTTTCTTTAATATATCAAAATAAACTAACATAAATAATTTCATTACATAATAGTAAGCATACAAATTTCACCTGTTAAATACAATAGTAATTCAGTATCAATTTCATAAAGAAGTACAGCAGTATTAACAAATTAAGTTTCACTTGTCAATTTTTGAATTTGCAAATCTTGCTATACATACATATAAAAGCATCAATTAACACTTAACAAGTTATCATACAAATGCCTTTAATTTGGGGTTTACTATACCAAAAAAACATATTAAATTGTACTACCGGTAATACATTAATAAATTTCAAATGAAACCTGAATATCTGAAAATACTTAAAGATGCTTAATGAAAATACTCAACAGCCTCAGTCATAAAAGGGGGAGCCCTGCAAGATCTTATTACCACTGCACCAAGTAATAAACATGAAATGTTGTTCGATTTGTTGAATTGTCAAAATGTTTGATGATATTTTTATTTTTTTATTCAATCTTTACTTTGATTTTTTTTCTTTCACGGCAATACTTGAACAATCATGTAATTCCACAGAACAGTTATGTAGTTTGTCAAGGCTGGTCCATTAAAAATAGTTAAAACAGCATTACAACGTGTCACTTTAACATTTTCTATTTCTGTAAACTGTTTATTTATATCAAGATATCACCTCAAGTCTGCTTTCAGATACTTTCATCTCCTCCCTGAAAAGAAAGAAAATATAGATAGTTAATTATATGCAGGCAAACATTTAAATAATATTAATAAGTAAATACACATAGCACACACCACATTAATACTGACAACCAAGTAAATCATTTTTCTAATTGAAAGTTCATGTACATAGTTACAGCCATAAAATTATTTGATGAAAACTTGAGCAAAATAACTCATTTTCAATTTGAATGACTTGAATACTATGTCTGGTTTTAAATGGTTTTGCTTGTTGCACAGATAATTTGCATGATCACATATATATTAAAATAGAATTTGTTAAAAAATATATGATTATGAATTTATGATATAGATGAACATGTGTATACAAACAAATAGAGAATATGAGCAAGTACCTCAAACAAAATATGCTGAACAGCCTCGCGAACTAAGCTTTGGAAGGAAAGGCGCAGTCATTCTAAGCTTGCATATCACATCATATAAAATTATGTCCAGCAAAAGATGTTTTCTAGGCTACGCATCTCTTCGAAGTAAATGTAAATTCGCTGTTCTATGTTGTGGTGCGCAAGAGAATGTCTGTCTGATATGTTGAATCTTCTTAGGTGTAATAGTAGTTTGCACACATCCATGGTCCATGTGGCATCCGATATCTTAAAATAGACAATATATTATATAAATAAAAATGAAGTATTATAGTTTAGTCATATGAATTTTAATATTTGGTATTATCATTTTACTACACAAGTGCCCTTAAGTAAATAGAAATAACATGTTAAGCTGCACAGTGACAATAATTACATTTTATTTCCAGTAGCTATATGTCAACTGTTGTTTACCACTGTTGTTTACCATACAATATATTATAACCAAGAATGTTAAATGTAATAAAAAAATCATCAGATACGTATTTATGTGTTTTACAGCCGTATTGCTATAGTGGTTATAGTGGTTAAATTCTCCACACAGTTCTATTATTCAATAAATCAACATTAATATACTTTACCCCATCCACCATAAACATCGATTATTGTGTATTCAAAAAAGTTATTCATACGGCTAACAACACATCAAAATCAATATTATACATATTAAAAATAGTTATCAAACACATCCAACGATTATTTCCAATATTATTTTAAATGATAATTAATTTTCTTACCTAAAACGATGAATTGACAATTTGATTTTACAACGGCAGTAACGGAATATCCGAATTACGTTGAAACCGGAAGTCACCAGTCTACAACGGCATTATGGTCTATTGGAAAGTGGAGAATATAGACTTAAAGGCTCTATAAAGGTCGTCACAAATCCAATTATTATGCATATCAACTGGTCTAATTGTTACCGGATTTCAGTTACTCTTGAATAAAAACTTCTAATAACACAGCTAAGGTACAACGTTGTCAAGAATTATGGAAGATAAACCCGTTTCATAATTGGGAGAAATGTTTACATTTTTGCAACTAACGTGATGTGTAGCTTCAGAGCGTTGACATATGCTAAAAATAGCTGAAAGAAAATTCAATTTTAGTTCTATTTTAACAACTTTTTACCAGCAGAAAGTAACTTATTAGATCACTACAAATGTTTTAACCATTTAGAACAGACCTACTTTGTGAGTGATACCGGAAAACGTTGAAAGTCATCGATATATTTTGGGTTACCTGAGTCCCTTTCAATTTCACTTTTGCTAGTAAACAGCAATGTAAATAAACTGATTGTTTGTAAACACAATTGACTTGGAGGACACTTTATTTTGAGCTCAAAACAAGTTGTATTGCTCATTTTTTTTATTATTATGTCCAATAGGATAAGTATATTGCTTTTTGATAACCTTTATAAATAAAATATGAAAACAATACTTAAAAATCTGTAAATAATTACGCATCTTCACCTTGGATTTGTGACCTTTATAGAGCCTTTAACTTAATAGAACTTAATATTTGCCACAACGTGTGACGCTATAAAACGGAGTCTGTTATGCTCGTATTAGAATTTTAAAAAACGTTTGTTTTATTTCTATATTTATTTAAAGAATCGTTAAGTTATTATAAGAATCTTAAAATGCGACTTCATATTTATTATTATTTGGTGGGAAATAACGTTGAGGTCCTTCGACCTATATACTGCACAATAGTGACTAATACGTATACTCTTGATTGTCGGTTTTGATTTAACTGTCTTTCCTGGCAGTTTATAATCAGTCGCTTTTTCTACACAAGTTCGTCCCGTGGTTCGCACTTTGGTCATTAATCGTGCCGATGTATGGTCCTTGACACTGCAACGCGTACCTACATACATGTTGCGGTCCTTTCCCATTTCAATCTTAATGTTTCCCTATCCGTCTTCAGCATATTATCCTATTGCCGGAATTATCAACAGCAAATAAGCTTTTTTTTTGTTTTTGTTTTTTTAAATACTAAAGCTGTTTATTGTCTAACTTGCAAAGATTTTAGAATAAATGCGGAACAATTTAAGTTGTCACGTGATGTATATTTGTTGTTTTTGCGACGAAAATCTGAAAATGATTGCAATCACACATTTTGAGTTATTGCACGTTGTAAAAAGGATGCTTATATCAACGTTTCTGTGTTGGAAATAATGTTATTTATTTGCACCTACATTACTACATGAAAGGGAAAAGCCGAAGCAATTAGTAATTCTTGTTTTTTCGGGCATATTTTCAGACTATTCGTTTGTATCCTTATATTATTTTCATGTATCTTTTTCAGCGATTCCTCTCAGTTTCATTCGCATTTTGATAACAAAACGTAACTTCTCTTAGATTTCGTTTAATTACTGACTGGAATAACGAGTCTGACTTGTTTTGCATTTCTCTTTCAATCGTCTGTTTTCACGATTTAGTTTTTCTTTGAAACTGTATAAACGTAATTTAAAAGTCAGCAATAGGCAACGCCACATTACATCGAAATGTAAACGGTTGATCTAAAATTTACGATGTATATACTGATATGTACTTGGGTCCTGTTCACGTTTGTCTTTTGGATACCGCATCGAAAATATATTAATGACGCTTTATTCATATGACAATAGCCACACATATGCATTTTACGATAGAAATTACGAGCGATACGGTTTTAGATATATAAGATAAATAACACATGTACACATTTAATAGTTTTTTTTTTATTGAAAACAGAGTGTCCTTATTTTAATTTAATGTGAATATCAATTTTAATCCAAGAGCTATTGTATTACCAGTTTAATTAAATTTAATCACCTTAAATACGCTGTCAATATGCGAATATAAATATGACACAAGTGCACATAACAGTAAAACGATGTGTGTATCTCGGGATTATATGAGTTCCGAATAAGTTATATTTCTGTTTACCGGTGGTATGTTTTGGAAACGTTTTATTAATTATTTTCGTGCACGTATTTTTTGTTAGAAAACGGATCAAACAATCCATAATAATAACGGCAACAGCACAATCAATAACAATACAATGCACTTACGCTGCGAAACATATTTTGCTAGAGTAATTATTTTTTGTCTGACAAAGTTATTGGGGAAAACATGATAACAAACAAATCTTTTAGTATATTGACATTTTTCCAAAAATTACATATATGACGTTTTTAACAATGAACAAGTTGAAGTGTAAATCTATTCCCATTTAACAATTTAAGCATCACATAATCCGGGGCAAGTGGCATAGAATACTTGGATGTGCACAATGGAATTCAAAAAGCATGTTTCATTATCCGAATTTCGCACAGAACCATCTAAATTTAACATACTGTATACAATTTGACATATGAACGACAGCAGTTTGATTTTTTTGGTGCTGTTTCAGTACAAAAATCACAGTCCATATTTACAATGTTTTAATATTTCAGTCTTTAGAGTCTGTAAGCAGTAAAGAGTTTTTCTGTCATGTAGATGAAACATCTTGTTAGATTTATATGTTTGGTAGATGCATCGCCGAATTATAATTCGCTTACTTAGTAATTATATAAGCTGTCCCTAATCGTTTTATCGTTTTTTATAAATGTCCAATACTTACGACACTTCTACACAAACATCATTGACGACTGAATACATCCACCCCCCCCCCCCCCCAAAAAAAAAAAAAATGATAATGCAAACTTATGGCATGTAATGTTAGTATTATATCTATGACTTTAAAATGTTCTGCAATTTTTATTGACCTCTTTTTTGATAATTTACTATAATGATTAGTGAGATTACATGCATGCATCAAAACTATGTATCTGATTAGTTTTAAATTTCATAAAGTCGTCCCTAGTCAGGCTAGTGAGCAAAAAATAAAATAAAGGAATCACTGCCAAAGTAATTGTCAATATTTCATCAGTACTTATTAAAAAAACGTTTATTTATAACACAGATAACACGTTATGATCACAGGTGGTTAGCGTGTGGCTATGATAATATTTAGTGAAAACATCATTTTGAATGATAAATAATCATATCATAACGAAAAATTAACTTTAACGAAAAAAATCACTATCAAATATATATATATAACAAGGTATGCAACTCAAAATCACCCCAAAACAGGATGCATCGCTTTGAACAGCCATATCTTCATCAATTGTGCAGCGATTTTAAATGATCACGCAGTCTTTAAGACTGAAATCTTCACGGAGTAAAGGGCATCTTCCCTACAAAGTTCATGTACCTCGATACCATAATTCAATAAAAACGTATAAAAAAACATTATTTCCGTTCTTGTCGTTACATTATGCATCAAGACTAACTTTTTGAAATCTTTGTGTACATACTTTTTAACTAACTGACATTTCAAACACACGAGTGATTTCATTGGTCCAATTCGGAGGTGTGTCTTTACAACTGGAGATTTCATTCATAACGACTGCATGATCATTGTCAACTGGGTCATGCGAGTTGTGCATCGTGTTATTTCTTAAAATTTGACCCAGTATTTGTAAACAATATTGCAAGACATATACATTTCCAGAAAGAAAACTCATTTCTGCGTTGAATAAGACCAAGACCGTGAAAAGCGCTGCACAATTGATGAAGATATGGCTGTTCAAAGCGATGCACCCCGTTTGGTGTGATTTTGAGTTGCATACCTTGTTATATATATATTTGATAGTGAATTTGTTTTTCAGAAAAGTTAATTTTACGTTATAATATGATTATTTATCATTCAAAATGATGTTTTCACTAATTAATATCATTGCCACACGCTAACCACCTGTGGTTATGACTATACTTCATATAGTATTTTTTAAATGGATTATCTATAGATCAATGATAGAAAAAAATAACGTCAGCCGCCAGTCTACATTGACTAACGTGAATGACTGAGTGTTTATTATTCAATACTTCCTCTTCGCCAAGCAACCCTGTGTAAACACTGAATACATGAATGCCTCTCGTGCAACCTGATAGCAGCAATCCAGGTCAGGCTAGCTGACAATCAATACTGAAGAGCAACTTGAAAATTGTAAGGCACGTGTATATTGAAAAACAATGATAACAGTACATTATGATTCTTAACCATGTGCGAACATAAACAAGTATGATTTTTAAGTCGATCATCAAATAAAGTTTTAAGTTGTATTGTGGTCAAAGTTGGTGCGTCTCTCTACCGGCACTATACTACATTATTTGTATCTGTCTTTGTTGAGCGATAAATGATGAAGCATGTGCATGAATTTGTAGCATATACATTTTCGTCGACAACCTACGTGAGCTATGCCGTTAATGTAATACACGATTTTATTCAACACCAAATTGTATGTTGGACAATAGTTGTGCCTACTATGATCTCTTATAACGTCATTTAAATTTTATTGAAATAAATAACTTAGTGTTCAAAGTAATCAACCAAGAAAACTTATCAATTATGTTATTTTGTTTTGCATTTTAACGTGTTTTAAGCAGTAGTTAGAGAATTAAGCTATGGTTTATACTTAAAAATGTGTGAAGATACAGGAGACATAAACATACACTCTAAATTATGTTGAGAAACCATTTACCACAACAAACAACTTCTACATTAAAAATCATGTCAATATTTAACACATATATAATATAAAAATGTGTTTTTCCTCAAAAGCCAAAATCTACTCACATTTATGCGTGAAGTCCAAGCACACGTAACAATAGTTTACGGGAATAATTTAAAACTATAATTCAATCACAACATCCAACTGTATGTGCAATATAATATACCAACATATTTGGATGGTGCACGAATTATGATGTAATGCTAAATATGATAGTTAAATTCCAAGAATAACATTAAACTTAACAATATTTCATGATTATCACATATCTTGTATCATTCGAAACCATGTCGATGAGTTCTTACTATTTCTTTACCTCTGATGGCAGCATAAAGATATATCTGTGAAAATATATCATAATAAGTATATCAGTATGATCGTGGTACAACAGACTCATATGTCACACAATTTCAAGAAAAAAATGATTTAACCATCAAGTTAACTAGTAAGAGTCACATAAACTAATATGTGTTGACATAATATTGTGTATTACCTTTATTTTTTTAGATATATCAAGATGAATGCTCCAATGCCAACCAGTGCAAGGCAATGCATCCAATGACAATTCCAATTATTGCACCTATGCTCAGCTCTGTTAACCAGATTAGATACACACATGTATTTAGACAAAACATTAACATAATATGACATATTCGTTCTTATTCGAATTCATACAGTACAAACAGAACTACATTGGTATTACTGACTGCTCATAAGTACAACAATAATCTGTAAAATAACTTAATTAAAACATAATATTGTACAGAAACACTCATAAAATAACACATTTTAGACGGTCCGTGCAATACTTTTATTAATTTTGATCATACTTTGACATTGATAAGACGTTGATAACTGGATATAAATATTATTTATTAATAGCGTATTTAAAAACAATATTGGGTTGAACCCTGGAAATACATTTTCTTCGCATAAACATATCATTATATCGTACAATACAGTTACTTGCTAAAGATATTATTCCTAAATAGTTAAGACATAAATATATATGAATATTATCATTTATTGAACTATTGATCTTATGAAATATAAGTATCAGCTTTACAATGATGTGTACAAACAATATTGTGAAATTTGTAAATATATAATCTGGTTATACATAGAGCATTGCATTTTACAAGTACATGTAATATACTTTAATTGTATGTATCGAGGACGTTTGCATAACTATATTTAACATTGATTCAGTCGTGATAATTCCTGTCTATTTTTTAACTATCGAAAGGTGCCAATATATTCCTTTTTACATTATTAATAGATCCCATATAGTTGATAATTCGTTGAATGGCTGGGAAATGTGCATTTTTATGAAGTTGAATAACGATGACATCATAATTGGTTATGTAATGGTCGCATAAAAACATAATTAAATGTTTGTGCTTCCCAAAACATTATTACAAATGTATATGTTCATTCAACATTCATTAAATTGTGTTTTCCTTTGCAGTATTATTAGACGAATAAGGATTGTTGGTAATATGACTACTATTAAAAACAATGTTATTGGTGCACATATCCAGAGTAAGTTCGTTCCTGTATTTGCTGTAGAATGTATTAATATAGGTGGTTTACTTGAATTAATTATACTTTGTGTGGATGTTGAGGCTGAAAAGAAAATGAAATGTGCACGTATTGAAAGTGGCAATGCCAAATGGCTTTTATACATATGAATAAAAATTGTATTTTGTGAAAGCTATAACTAAATAATGAAATAACTTACTGCCATCTGCGGATCCTGGTGTGGTGGGTGCTGTAATGTATGCATTTGAAAAGAAATTATAAACAATATGTTTTTAGCTTTGCACGTGCAAATATAATGTTGGTCATGTAAACAATAAACATACCCCGGTAGTTATAATTGGCATTTTCAGAAACAGCTCTTACCATATAATATAAATGAATTAGTATATGTGCAGTTTAGAAAACTAAATAAAACCCTTCAGTCAACATTTAACAAGGTCAAGTGATAGAAGACCTTGTTACTTTTTAATCATTGTGTTATTTAATTGCATACATTTGGGAAAGACCATGCTGTGTTACATGACAGAATAACACTCGGATTTCACACCACACTAGACAAACTAGGTCAATACAGGTTGGTGCCAGAAAAAGAAAAATACAAGACAGAAAACAATCCAGAAACAAGAATAACTTAAGAACCGACAAAAAATATTTATTTTAAAATTACCTGTGTATGCTAACGTAAGCGATGCAACATTCGTTGAGCTTGTGGGATAACAGGTGTAATTTCCATTTGAGGATTGTTTGTAGTTAAAAATTATCAGTGTCATCTCCTTTGATCCATTGCTTAGAGTTTTAACATATGCGTCGTGTAGTGTATTGTTCGTTACTGTCGTATCACCAAATGCATCAGCCGCGATTTCAGTACCATTATGTTTAAATGTGATTCCTGAAGAATCAGGGCACACTGTACACTTCAATGTAACGTTTGTTTCCAGATTGATTGCATTATTATCTCTGGTGAGAGAACTGCTGCATAAACTGACACCTGCAATTTAACAAAACTAAAATAATTTTTCCCGACACTAACACTACCACGTATTTTGTTCCAAAGTAAATATAAGTCTGAGTTTAAATAGCCTTACCTGTTATACAAGTTGAAGCTACCATCAACATGGCAATGAAATAATGTTTACATTCCATGTTACGTTACATCCGTCTGCTGGGTTGGAAGCTGATTTATAAAAAAAAAAACAATTTATTATATAAAAGTTACAGAAACGACCTTTTTACTTTTCTGCTTAATGTATATCTATACTGCAAAAGTGTATCACAGTATAAAATTCGCTTTTTATTAAAGGCTCTATAAAGGTGAAGATACGTAATTATTAACACTTTTTTAAATATTTGTTTTCATATTTTATTTATATAGGTTATCAAAAAAACAATATATTTATGCTAATGGACATAATAATAAAAAAATGAGCAATACAACTTGTTTTTAGCTCAAATTAAAGTGACCTCCAAGTCAATTGTGTTAACAAACAATCAGTTTGTTTACATTGCTGTTTACTCGCGAAAGAAAAAGTGAAAGTGACTCAGGTCACCAAAAACATAACGATGACTTTTAACGTTTTCCGGTATCACTCACAAAGTAGGTCTTTTCGAAATGGATAAAACATTTGTAGTGATCTAAAAGTTACTTTCTGCTGGTAAAAAGTTGTAAAATAGAATTAAAATTGAATTTTCTTTCAGCTATTTTAGCATATGTCAACGCTCTGCGGCTACACATCACGTTAGTTGCAAACATGTAAACATTTTTTCCAATTATGAAACGGGTTTATCTTCCATAATTCTTAAAAACGCTATACCTAAGCTGTGTTATTAGCAGTTTTTATGCAAGAGTAACTGAGATCCGGTAAAAATTAGACCAGTTGATATGCATAATAACTGGATTTGTGACCTTTATAGAGCCTTTAAAGCAAAGATGTGTTATACAGAATAACATAATGACCTTAAACGGAACAACGTATTTATTTATGAACCTAAAGTTCACATCGCATTTTGTTTCCTATTTTACGAACCTGAATAGAATTGCTGAACTGTTTAACTAAATAAAATTCCTTGTTTTTACAGAATAAACAATAAAAACTAACAACTTATAGTGTTCCTAAAAGGAAGATAACGATTTGAATACAGACTGCATGAAAAACAGTACACAATATTCATACAAAAACTGTTGAAATGTCTATAGTCCCGTCTTTACAACTCAGACTACCCAAACACCAAACACTTGTTTAACATTCACTTTAGCGAACAGTCAAAATCCAGAAAGTTTATCTGGAGTGGAATTCTTGTTCTTATCGCCTACGATTATAACGGACCACCAACTACACATATAAAATGATCAAAACTAAGACAATACCCTTTGAACGGTCAATGCAAAGCACTGGAGGTTAAACCCGGTTAAAGGGCAATCCGAGCCCCAACACTTACCCCATAAGAGTGATACATTTTCTGATATATCAGAAATATGTTTTCAGTAATACAGCAAGCTTAATACCGATAGCTAAAAATGGGGTTATTGAACGATTAAAGGTACTTATTGGGTCTTTAACATTCTTGTTTTTATAAGATAACTTGACTTCGTCTATTTACAGAACCGATTCGAACGAATTAACAGTTTGGGATAAACACTAAGTTGCTTACAGAGTCCATAAATGTTAATTTGTAAATGGCAAAAAGATTTATTTTTGAAACGCGTGTAAAATGATGTGAAATTGTGAAATAAATACACAACCATGAATACGTATGTGCATCACATACGCTTAAAATAAAACACATGAACAAATACGTATACAATTATATAGTAGACGTTAAAGATTTAATAATATTTATGTTTTCCTTTTTGCTAAAACTCAGCCTATCAAAAGTTCTCAAGGAAAGAAATTTTAACCAGTTCTGTTTGGCATCGTGAGTTGTCAACCTTTAGCTAATTACCCCTCTTTGACCATAGTTCTGTCTCAATCTTATTTAATCGACTTCAGAATGTCTTCTTTACAATCAAAAGGGCCATATATGGATATGGGTCTTGTTAAGTCAAAACTAGGTCACCATGTCAAATCCTTATATAAACTGATCAAGTCTCATATGTGACCTAATGAAGATGAAAAGTAGTCTAAATATTTATATTGTCCTTAATTAGACGTAGTTTCAAACTGACAACGCAACAAAATAAGACATAGAAACACTGAGCATATATAAACAAATGCAAAAAAGTTAAATTCCATTTGAATCACTATCAACATGCTGGGAATAAACCATGCCTGTTATGTCCAAAGATATATCGTTATATTCCAATTAATAACATTATTGAATGACAAAAACGCCTCGAGTTAACAGATATATATATTGGACAATGTGACTACTACGATAATTAAGTGGATTTAACAATTAGTGTGAATTTGAACAGCTTGTTAGGTATTGACTAATTTTATCTTCACTAAATCAACAATAAGTTATTTCAAAATGAGAGACTAGTAATTGGGAACTTAGTGTGTTTAATATATAAATTTTATGTATCGTAGTTTTATGTAAAAAGAATATTAAATCACACATAATTTGATTAGATCATGGAGAAATATCGTTATTGTTATCGTATTCCGTAAAGTGTTTCTAGTTTGCAACAATAACCACCTACAACTTATAAGCAGAGAACAACTTATTTGTCATCACTCTCTTACCATTTCTTTTTGCATCAAATAACTGCAGTAATTATTCATATATAGCCTTAAACTTTTGTTCGATGTTGTATACAGGTTTTTTAGTCTTGTCAAAACTATATTACTGTTAGTAATACAGATAAATAAAATCCCGCTGTGTTTAGCTATCATGATATGATAAAACATTGTATGCGTCGCTTCGTTGTACTGGCACACTACACGGTTAACTTGTATAGCTTTGAGTAGTTCGACCTGTTAAGTTACATGCGCATTAAAATGTTGTGGAAATGTGGATTGATCATTTTGGCCATAGTGTCAAATATATATTACACAGGTAAGAACCTACCAACATAAATTTATCAACAACAGCACAAGTGATATAATTTATTGCATCTTACATGTAAACATATCTAATTAGTATCATATAAAAATATATGCAATTACACGATAGCTCTCTTCTTATTTCCTCATTATAAATATGGTTTGGGAATGCAAATCTAAATGAATACTGCACTACAAAGTGTATAATTATTATTTTATGGGTTTGAATTACTATTATGGCATATTAAGACGATTAAATAACATGAGCGATCGTTCGTTTAAATGCATAGAAACATAATTACAAAATTCATGCAACATATTCATACTAAATCAATGCAAATATTTTACGGCTTATATCGATGTACATATTCATGTATAATTTATCTAAACATGATTTGTATAACACCCGTGAAAACATGTTTTCGTTTGCCAGGCGCCCAGAATCCAGTCTTGACATCTAACGCAACATCGGTGAAGGTAAATGAAAGCATACTATTAACCTGCACACATCCGACTGCAACAGTTGTAAGATGGTGGCGTCAACCAGCAGGGGAAAATTCCTTATCTCTTATCCTTGCAATGAACAACCAGTGTGAGTTTATACCTACGACCATACCAGATGTATTTTCAACCTGTGTGTGCAGCGGAACGACATTTATGTGCACATTGAGACCCCTGGACACAATCAATAATGAAGACAAGTGGAAGTGTTCGGTTACAGAAAACAAACAACACATATTCAGTATTGAAACAACAATAATAATAACAGGTAAAAACTATTTTATTTGTGCGTTTATTTTAAATAATAACACACGTTTACATATTCATAAACATAAATGAGATGATGTTGATTAAAAGTAAATAGGTTACATATTTAATGTCAGTATTACGATGTACCTACATTTTGAACTAGTGACAGTTGGTTATGTTATTAAACTTAAGTTTGAAATGCAAATGCATATGTATATAAATATATATATATATACATATATATATATATATATATATATATATATATATATATATATATATATATATATATATATATATATATATATATATATATATATATATATATATATATATATATATATATATATATATATATATATATATATATATATATATCAACGTCTTATCAAAGTCTGATCAAAATTAATAAAAGTATTGCACGGACCGTCTAGAATGTGTTTTTTAGTGTTTCTGTACAATATTATGTTTTAATAAGGTAATTTTACAGATTATTGTTGTACTTATGAGCAGTCAGTAATACCAATGTGGTTCTGTTTGTACTGTATGAATTCGAATAGGAACATTACAGCACCCACCATCATATATATATATATATATATATATATATATATATATATATATATATATATATATAAATATATATATATATATATATATATATATATATATATATATACAGGGCTTTTTTAAGCGGACGCCCGCTGGCCCATGACGGGTTAAAATCGTCGCGGGCAAGTGATTTTCCAAAGTAGATAGTCCGCCGGGCAAGTCCGTTTCGTATTAGCATAATTGCGGTATTTTTTCGACTTTTCTCCTTGTATCTATTTATTTTCTTTGGGCCAATAAATTTTATTATCAAGTACAAGTAAAACGAGATTTGATTGGAATCTTTCGTTGTATAAGCCAATCTAAACGCTCAAAACAAGTTCTACTCGGCAGACGTTTCAACATGGCGGACGGTAGCGTCCAGCCGATCTTTTCTATTTAAAAAAAAGTAACTCGAAACACTCAAAGGAACAAACAAAAACAACCGAAAAAGAAAGGAAGAGAAAATATGAAAATGTATCACGAAAGCGTAACTGTCAAACAGTGTGGCTTGATGAATTTCCGTAATAACAAGCAAGATAAAATTTGTTGGTAGTAACTGTGCTATTCCAATTTTCTTGTATAAAACCACTCAAACTGAAACAATTTCAGAACAGTTACTAGAACTGGATGAAGAAGCGTATACTAGTGATAGTGATATCTATGAACATGAATATAATAACTGTGAAAAGGATTTTTCACAGTTTGAAAATCATGTTGAATATGCAGACCGTTTCAAACTTGCTAAGACTGCATATGAAGAGTTTCTCACTATTTTAAACTGTGAATAACTTGAATGTTACATAGTCACAGTTTAAAATAGTGAGAAACTCTTCATCAACGATATCAACATGATTTTCAAACTCTGATCAATCATTTTCACAGTACTATTTTAAGCCCTCCCCCCTTTTAATTTATGCCATAACTTGTATAGATATAGTGACAAGTATACCGTTTTAAAATTTTAATAGTAATACACTCTGCATGTGTATTGTATTCAATAGTGACTATTCAATGCAATAAAATTGTCCAGATTTTGTTTTGTTGTCAACTTTATATTATAAAAACGATTATCATTTTATTCTTGATACATTGAATATAGCTGAAATTAAATCTAGCATAATAATGCATGTGAATCAATTCTTTAAAGATCAAATGACAATAAAAAAATTGACTTCAAAATAGGGCAACCCGTTTTTAATGAGGGCAACTAGATGTTCAAAGTAACTTGCCCCCCGGGCTAGTGAGTGTCAATTTCTTACGTTAACCCCTGTATATATATATATATATATATATATATATATATATATATATATATATATATATATATATATTCAGTTTATTATTATATATATAAATTAAAAGTACCTGCTGTTTGTTAATTTTTTTTATTTATTTATTTATTTACAAACAGCAGGTACTTTTATTAGCTATATTTGTTTTAGTTCCCGTAGCATATGCAAACCTGACCTCAGATGTACCTACAATATCCGTTTTACCCAACGTGGCAATCAGCTACATCCGCTGTGTATCATCAGTAGGACGTCCAGCACCCAGTATCACGTGGTACTTGGACAACAAAACTCCTTCTAACTACAGTGATGATGTGGACCTAACTTTGAATAGCAGCAGTTTAACAGTGGCTGATGTGACAACAAGTATTCTTTCAATGATGCTTTTCGCAAACTATCATGATGCAAGGATTTACTGTAATGTCTCTAACGGATTTGGGCAAATCATGTCCAACAGGACTCTGAAAATCAATGTGTTAAGTATGTGTTTTGTTGATTTTTTGCTGACAAGTAATTGATGTATTTAGTATTATAATACTTCACGTAAGTTATCCTTTTATCGTTCATAAAATGCATTTGTCGTATTAAATGTATTAACACCAACTGTAAAAACGTGACATGTTGTCATGGTATCTAAATAATGTAGTTTGCAAATAATATTAATACATGTCATGGAAGACATGCTGTTATCAAGTGATAGTCAACCACCTGAATAACAAACATATGTGTAACGCATATGCTATAGCTTTCAGTAAATTCTCTTAAATGGTCATTGCATTAAAATAACAAAGTTAATATTAATTCGAATTTCACAACATTACGTATCTCAAGCAGTATCACCGTGTGCGTATGCATGTATTATTTTAGGCTATCCCACTAAGCCGACAATATATTACAATACGGTAATTGTACCATCAAGTATATCTGTGATAAAAAGCACTTCTATGACGCTAGAATGTTCGTCGTCCGGCAATCCGGAGCCGAGCTTTTTATGGACCTTATTTAACGGCTCTCTAATAAGCAGCTCGGTCATAACATTTAAAGTTGCAACAAATAACGACAAAGAACAAATAGTCTGCAGTGCCGCCAGTGTTTTGGATCCAACGAATGGACCGAGGATATCAGCTGGAAATACAACAGTGATTACTATGAATACTTTATGTAAGTATTTTCATATAAAATGTACCATTTACGGTGATTGTAAACTTATATATTCATTGCCGTACAATGTGTAATGATCGCATCGTCATTGCATTAATATTACGAATCCAAGTATAATGTTTCGTTCTATTATCATGTCATACCAAACAGGTATGTATTTGCTTTGTTTCCGTAGGAACATACCCGGAAATATATGATTATTGAACTGATCAAATAAAGATTAGTTGTAACAAAAATAAAAGAAATGTCGCATAACATATTGTTCTTGCATTAAAATATGATTCTTTGGGAAGTATATGTTAAACGAACGGAATATATTTATATATAAAGTAGGATTTAATAAACCAGTTAAATAGAATAACTTACCAGCAGAGTATTATGTACACATGTATTATGTGAGTAGATTTTTCCTTTATGCATATGTTATCAATGGTGGTGGATCCTCAGAGCAATATTGAATATTGCTTGGATATTAAGGTATGTGTCAGAAAGAAGAATATGCTGTATGGTTATTTTGAAATGCTTCCTTAAAATGTTTATATTTGTACCATGAACAGATTTATGTTAATACTTTACAATCATATGCGATCGTTCGAATAATCCGATTTATTGTTCTTGTGTATGTCATTTGCAGTGTATGTTCAACGTTTACTTCTGCCACTACATAATGCCACTTCTTTTTGTCTTCTATCTCGTAAACGTAGATGCTCCTGAGACGCCACAATTCAGTTTTCAAACGTGTGAAATGTATTCCCAAACTAATCATCTGAAGGTAATCCGAGGTCATTCCGTCTCTGGCAGATGTACTGTGAAGAGTGAACCGGGCTCAACGTTTTTATGGACACCAGCCAATAGTGGAATTGGTGATGGTTTCTTTATCAACAACGTCAGTAGAGAGCACAGCGGCAATTATACGTGCATTGCCAATAATGAAATGAACACAACATTTGGTGGGATTATCAATGGAATAAATAAGTCCAACTTTTATTTAAACGTCTTAGGTAACTTGCTGTTTTGTATAGTGTTATATTGAGTTGATGTTTTGTTAATCCAAATGAAGTTAAACCTGTTTTTGTTTTTGTTTTAATGGCAGATGGTGGTCGATGTAAACCACGCTCTGTGTTTCAGTACCGGCTGATGCTCAATTCATTGGCAATATTACGGTTTTATGGAACACAACGTCATCAGTCACCTGCCCCTACACGCCTGGAAACCCACCGGAAACGCGATTCTCGTGGTTCCGCGGAAATACCTCAGTTGGATCTCATCAAAATCTGTCTCTGTCTAATGTGCAGCTCTCAGGCGAAGGATATTATAAATGCAGAGTAAACAACACTATGGACCCTACGGGATGTTCCACTCAGGAGACATACGATGAAACATCATTTTACGTGGATGTGCAATGTAAGTGAAAAATAAATGCCGAATACATAAGAGCATCACAAACAAAGCATGCGTATGACACCATTGTCATTAGGTGCAAAATCAAATATATCGCACATTTATTTATTATTTATTTGTGTATATTTTAGATCCTGCTAAGATAAGTAGCTTTTATGTCGACGGGTCAAATTTCGCATCTAGTGTAACTATCAACGAAAGTCAGACTGTGATGCTACTCTGTGAAGCTGACAGTGACCCATTGGCTAAACTAGAACTCGTAAATATATCGAAAGGTGATGAGCGCTTATTGGTGAAAGCGCAGAACAACACAATATCCGCTCTTGTGGCAAATGCACGGTGTGAATTTGATATGGGAGTCTATCAATGTAAAGGAAAGAACGACCATAACACAGTTCAACAGGTTCGCGAACTAGAGATCAAAATAACATGTAAGTATAGTGTATGCATGTCATTTCTCATCTATGTCTCTATACGTCAAATTCGATATGAATTAGCTGCTTCATGATATTTATTTACATACACACAGGCTCACCAAGATCTTCACCATTTGCTCCACCGATTACCACAGTATATAAAAGGGAAAATGCATCAGCTATTTTATCGTGCACTTTCGTGGCTTATCCTCCCCCAAATGACGCTTCAGCATATGTTTGGCGTAAGCAGGTAGATGGTGAATGGGTAACACTGCACAATATCAGCAGGTTCCAAATTATATTATCGAACGACAGTCTGCAGACGAACCTTTCAATATCTCATCTACAAATTGACGATTTTACAAACTATTCGGTCCGTGTGAACAATACTGTTGGATCTACAGAGCAAACATTTGTCATTAGAGCAAATGGTACGTTTAACACAAGATGTGTTGATACTCTGATAGTATGATAAATTTAATACGCTATTAAGCTGTAATATTGTTGTTGTTTTTTTCAAACTAGCTTTAAAAATATAGTTATTTATATTGCTAATATCCCTCTCAGTGATAATGGCAAACATTCCACCGAGAGGATGCATCGAACTTTACCAGAATCATTGAATTGTATTTAACAGAGCAGCCCTCTATGCCACAACAACTTCATGTCGTCGACGCCATGGTGACTCAAAATTATATCGAAGTTAAATGGACACCTGGATTTAATGGGGGTGAAGAACAATGGTTCGTGATCGGTTACAAAAAGGCAGCAGATGAGAGCTGGACTTACATTAACGTATCTTCAATAGTTACTCAATTGAGTATTGGGGACTTAGTTGCGGGTACCAAGTATGAAGTTAAAATGTACGCAGAGAATATAATTGGAAAATCGGATGACACAATTGTATTAAGTGTGACAACACAGTCTGTTATTTCAGGTATGTATTAATGATTTGCATTTGATAGTGGTTTGTGTGTAAACTATTATATAACAATCTAACATTCTTTACATTGTATCAAGTGTAATTATCTGATAACAGTTAAAAATTTACTTATATTACATCATACATCCAAGGAAACGATGCTCTTGTGTAACACACAAATATTGATGCGTGTATAAATACAAGACCTGGCGCACTCGTAAGAAACTTAGAGGTATTAAATTTTGATAATGTATCGCCGTGGGAAAGCACGTTGTTTCTCCAACCTGTGCGATACGCAGACACGGGCTTTTTCGAATACACCTCCGGTTACACATGGCCGGTTTCACATCTTATCACCAATTGCTAAAGTTCTGTACCGTTGCAGATAGAACGTCCAATGCCGCTTAATGTTTACATGTATATGAGTTAATTATGTTATGCCTGATTCATTGACGTGAGTTATCAAGCTATAAAATATTATAATAATAGGTTATTAAAGCGGGACTGCACGATTTTGTCAAATATTTATGCATTTATATAAAATGTGTAAAAAAACTTATTATACATATATTTCAATATAAATTAAAATAAAAGTTTTGAAGAACATGAAGAACATGTGTCGAAAAATGCGACATAAGCCAGCTATTTAATTCTGAAATCGAAAGTGTCTGTACAGTCGAATTCGCCAGAATGTATATCATGTATGTACGATGTGAATCTAAATTTAGTTTTACGGATAATTTTAATGTCCAGCAACGATATCTATTCATACAACACACGAACACTAACTCCGATCCTAATAAAAAGACGAATGATTCGGTTATTGTTAGACAATATGTAAGAATTTCAAAGCACTGCAAGTTTATGTTCTGCTTGTTAATAATCAATTAGATGGAAGAAATTCGCCTCTCGCGGCAATTGGAGGTGTCGCTGGAGGAGGGATAGCGGCAATAGTTCTCATCATAATTGTTGTTGTCGTTATTCGGAAGCGTAGAAATAATGGTAAGATGCTTTTCGTTTTCGTTACATTTGAACAGTTATCAACTGTAAGAATACATAATTGGTAGTTTAACTTGATTCATACTTATTTATTATTAAAGTATAGCTTTACACCTTACAGAAACAATGAAAGAACATCCGCAAAGGACGTGAGTATCAAGCATACGTACTATTTTTTTATTTATTGCGTCTTTGTACTGATAGATTATATACCTAATGTTGTTTGCATTTTTGATAGGGTTCACATTGGGAAAAAATATTTTTGTCAAATCACTAACATTTATATTATTCTGCCCTTAATGGTTCATCGTTTGTTTTAGCTCCAAGTCTAAGAAAAAGCAAAATACAGTGTATGTAAACTCCTGTAAGTATATACTGGCTTCCCACTACTATATCGTGTAACGAATAACTGGATTGAAATTATTTGTATTGTCTTAACAAACCCGCCTTTAATTTACAGTTGTTTGCTATTGTCAAAAGTACGCATTTAAAAAAAAGTTCCTCTTAAGCTAATTGTTTATTGTATGTACTTAGTGTTTGGGACTACAAGTGAAGAGGGAGTCAAGAAAGAAGCAACGGCTGGTATTATAATTAATTCAACCAAACAGCGTGACAATAACAAATCATCGCCTCAATTGGGAGACGGACTACAAAGAACCCCGTCATTTGTAATTGTACATGAACCATTGTATGGAAATGCCGGTGATTTCACGTTGAAGATTCGGTCTATACAAATCCAGGAGCTTCGAGTATTTACTTTGCAAAGTAAAAAAGACCCGACAGATATATTCAGGAATTTCTACGTAAGTGTAATTAACAACACTTAACACAATTCTAATATTTGGAAGGTACATGACTATGAGTTATGTGTTATCTATGTTGTCTGATTTCCTAACAAAGCGATTAAAAATAAACAGCCTGTTCATAAATTCTCTTGGTAGGGGATCAATGGCTTACATATCAATATCTTTGCAAATGAAATAATAAGATATAATTTGATTATACCATTTTTCTTTGCCGTGTCATTCACTTGTTTAACATAACGTTTGCGCGAAACAATTGCTGTACTGTATGATTTGTGTTACTTTTCAATGATACGATTTTAGTCTCTGGACACTGGACTTAAATTCGAAACGTCCGTTGCTCGAATCGATGTAAATTTACCGAAGAACCGGTACAGAAATATGTATCCTTGTAAGTTAGTATTGTTTGTCTGCGACTTCCCTATCATATACCATTGTTGTGATAATTCATATTCACCGTCAAACCGTTTAAATAATGATTTATGTTTATACATTATTTATGAAGCCTTTTTAATACTTAATTTATAACGGGATCTTCAAAAATAAGTGAAAAGAAATCCAGTTTGATTACTGTAATATGGCTTTATCCAGTTTTATGTTTACAGACGACAAAAATAGGGTTGTTCTGCCTGCTTTTGACGGAGAAGAATCCGATTTTATCAACGCCAGTTTTATTGATGTAATACCTTATATGTATATCTGATTGTATTGATGTCATAGTCAAATAAAGCACTGTGATATAACTGTTGAAATGTTAACCTTTTTAAAACACGTATGCAATCCTGACAGTCTGTATTACTTCCAGGGTTATGGCAAAAGAAAGAAATACATCGCAGCGCAAGGTGATGCAAACTGTTTTTATTTGGACAGAAATGATTCATTTTGATAGGATATTCAACTTCAAACATATATACTAAGGTCATTTGATTTTCGACATGGTTTTGAATAATCTAAACGTATATACTTTGTGCAACGTATGTACTTGTATACACCATATTCGCAACGCTTTTGTAAGTTGAAGATCTTTTCCAGGACCGTTAGAACGCACAATACCAGATATTTGGCGCATGATTTTGGCAGAAAATATAAAAGCTGTGGCAATGGTCACAAATACAATTGAAGAGGGGAAGGTGTGTATTTGTACTGGTCTTTAATCCAGCTAATTGAAATATAAATCAAAATATCACTAACCTATGACAAACGTCGGTAAGCTTTGTTAATGAGTACTTAAATGTATACTATGGAAATACATTGAGCTTAAATAGTTTGTTCGTTATTTATATAGACTGACAATACTATTGACGCGTGTTGGTGCACGTGTAACCATGTTACTACTGACAAATATAAGTACACGTAAGATAATTTGCGTCAACAAATTGATGTAATGTTTTAGCGAAAGTGCTTCCAGTACTGGCCTGAAGATACGCGAAACCCTTGCAAGCATGCACATTTCAATATATCATTGATTGAACAAGAGAACTACGCCGACTTCGTAATTCGAAAACTACAATGCGTCCATGTAATATACTTGCATATTATTTACACCGCCATTATGTTACATGCTTCTTCTTTAAACTTCTATTTAATGTTATTTTATAACTGTGACATTTTGTTTTGTTTATAAACGCTGATTTATTCTTAATTTAAGGAAAAGTCCAAGAAGGTGCACACGGTTCACCAGTGTCACTTTACTGCATGGCCCGACACAGACGTGCCAGACACAGCTCTATCGTTGTTACAATTCTGGCGCAAAGTGCATTCTTTTGCCGATACTGTGACGAGCCCATTGCTTGTGCACTGCAGGTAATTTGGTTTTCCCTTTGCATGATGTGATGAATTCAGCGCCATATTTTAGAATAGTTTTATCATTCCATAGGAGCTTTCGAGTAATTGCTACAAATGTAATTTCTTTCATAGCGCTGGCGTTGGGCGAACCGGTACCTGTATTGCACTTGATTACCTTTACGATCAAGGGATCGCAGTGCACGAAATAAACGTGCATGAAGCTGTTAAAGCACTGAGGGATCAACGTATCAACATGGTACAGACCAAGGCAAGTAATCAGTTTCAGTGATACATCATAAGGTTGTCATCGATGTATTATCATCAACCATAATGTTGATAATTAGTTGTTTAATTTTTGTTAAGCACAACGATTCTATGACTAATGAGTATTGTTGAACAATATAGTATTTATGTAATACTCTTTTGAAACAGAACCAGTATCTGTTCTTACATGAAGTTCTGTGTGAAGTATTAGATCCGATCGGAAAGGTTGTCCAGAACAAAGAATATCTGACGACAAATTTCGTGATGCATAGTGGTATTGGCAGCGAATTCAAGGTAAACTAAACTTAAAGCTATTGAATAAATGTTAAGCAATTTAATAATAAACCTAAATTGCTTTTATATATATGCTGTTGCTTGTAAATAGTAAGCATTCTTTGTAACAGTGGCTTGTTGAATACTTCTTGTGTTCTAATTTATACTAGCGAATACGCGAGGCCGAAGAATTTAACGCAACACAAGCCACTAACGACAAACTTGCTGCTGGTAAGAAGACATACTATAGTTTGATTTGCGTATTTGGTGTTCCGTTTGACTAAGCAAATTCCGGTTATATGTAAAGTATATATATTATGTGTATATTTGCAAAACGTAGTCAACATAACGCACAATATGCAACAATAAAAATATCATCCAAAATATAAAGCAAGGGATCTGGTTCAATTTTCAGAAGATCGCTTTAAACCAATGCTGCTGCATTCTACTACAGGAGATAGCAACTACGTTAACGCAGTCTATATCAATGTAAGTTGTCTCAGTATATAACACCGAACATTACAAATAACCGTGTTTGATTTGTAAACAAAAGTTTACATTGCCTTTGTAATTTTGGAATGATAGTACATGCCTTTATTATATACATGTACATACATTTGTATACATATTTTTCATACTGTTATTGGCTATAACAGACTTTCCGAGAACGGAACAAATTGATCTTAACTCCTGGAACCACAGATGGGAGCACAGACGTTGATTTCCTTTGGTTACTGCACGACCATAAACTTAAAACAGTCGTTATACTGAATGAAAAGGTTTACTATGTTTTCATATCATTTGACACAATGTGAATGTTTACTGCAAATTAACATATCCGGAAACTGAGCATATATGTTCAATACTAGTATATTATTTCAGATGGAATCCTATATTCCCGATCAAGGCAGAAATACTGTAACCGGACCATTCAGTGGGAAATTGGTTTCAAAAAGCACACAAAGTCATTACGAGGAGCTAGTTGTAAAATATCAATATTACGCAGAGGTAGTAGACTATTCGCATACATATTTCGTTTTGTCTTAAACAGAAACAACATTATTATTTATATTTATTCATAAGTTTACCTAAACAATTTACTACAAAATGCCTAAAACTATGCTGCAATATAAATATAACACGTTTTGCACCACTATTACGTTGTTATTGACGTATGTTAACATGTTGGTTATCGTTTTCAGCATGAAAGTTTTGATGTTCGATTTCTCCTTTTCTCGTCATGGCAAAAGAAGACCAAAGTGTGCAAGATATCAGATTTAATGCATTTGTTGATTGGTGCCCAAGACCTTGCGTCTGATTGTCAAATGGTTGTCCAGTGTCGGTAAGTGGTGTGTTTTACACATATTCCTGTCTTTTTTTATTTGTCGTCAAATTTGACGTCTATGTGGTACACTTACTACGACCATTTTCACGTGTTCAGTTCATGACACAATTTCATGGCACAATAATATTTAGCGTATTAAAGATTCACAAATATAATTTCAAAGAACTACGTTTTTATTTAATTAAACGTTTCCAAATAGTTATACTTGCTTGACCCAAGTTTGATTACAAATCCTCTTTCAGTGACGGAAACACCCGCAGTGGTCTGTTCGCGGTTTTGTGGTGTATTGTGGAGAGGATTAAACGGGACGGGGAAGTGGCCGTGGCGGAAAGCGTTAGGATGGTCAAGCGTCGATGTCAACGAATTATTCCTAATGAGGTACATGTCTGCTTCACTGCTTAAATAAAACAAGTATATGTTGAGATAGACAATGTATATTGATTTCTGAAGTTAACGGCAAGCTTTGTGGATTCGTGTTCATGCATACTGTTGTACACACTCTGTCATGTTTTCTAATTCCAGGAGCAATATCGGTTTTGCTACGAGTTCGCAAAGCAATATGCGGATGGCTGCAATACATACGAAAATACAGAGGACGGAATTAGAGGAAAAAAATAAAATAAATAACTACCTGCCATTTATACACAAAACCTGGCTAGACATAAAATGTAAAGCCCCGAACGGGCGATATAATCTAAAAAAAATCATGAAAAAATGCAAATAGTGTATGTATACGAACTATAAACATTGCTTTACGGCGACAACTGTTCGTATTAAAGTGAAGTTGTTTTAATACTGAGAGTTTATTCCATTGTAAAGAAGAGAATACAAGAATAAATGGTAGAAGAACATTCGGCAAAAGTTTGGCACCTTCATATAAATTATTTACAAAACATAACAGTCATAGCTTTGAAAAGGATGTGAACTTACATATTAATGCATGTTTTTAATATTAATATGTATTAGCATTGTATACATGTTATAAGTAAATTAAAGGATTAATGCAACGACTGTTTATGCAAATTTTATGAAATAGTATTTCGTGTTCGCAAATATATTACTACAAATTCATAAATTGTATTCAGTTTTATTCGATTTTATGGAAGTGATAGTTATTGTCAGCTTCAAATCGGTTGTCTCACTTTATCATTATTTGAACGAATCTGCATTATATCGGTGTTATTCATACTTCGTATTTTTATATTAAATCTTTGTTGTTGTTTTACAATGTGATCGTTCGCATTTTTTGTAAAAAGTTGTTTTTTTAATAGTCTATGCCATGCTGTTTATTTACAATCATTGATTTGATATATATAGGATCTGGCACGAGTTGTCATATCATACCATATTTTATAAAAACGAGTTCAGGAATTTTATTAGTAACGAATCTCCTGGACGAGTTTAATAAAATATCGATGATATGACAACGAATATCAGATCTTTTTATCACATGCTTTTAAATGAGCAAATTAAATAAATATTAACGCAAACAAAAATAATAAATCCCGAATGTTGTTTACATTTCGTGACGTCATTTGACGTTGCAACGTCATTTCAGCAAAATAACAAAATGCGATTGGTCAATAAACGAAAACTTAGCCAATGTAAACGCTTAAAAATGGTGCATTACACATGTGTAATATAAAAAAATATGTCATGGTTGTAATACATGGGAAACAGGCCATAGCATGTGATAAATATTTTTATACACATTCTCTTATTAAATGAATCCTAATTAAAAGTAAAATTGTACGAAAGTCATTCAAATATGCATTTATATTGTTTATATTTATATTTATTGTTGTTTAATTAGAAAAGCCTCGTTTACTTATACTTGAAATGTCATCTTTAAATCAACCAATGTTCATAGGTTTTATATCTCCTATCAATTGCAAAACTAATCTCAAGACATGCGCATGATGAAGTACATTTAATCTGTTTTGGAGCAATCAGATGAGCTCAATCAGCAGACACATTTGTTCAAAACTTCCCTTTTGAAACCTTACTAATGTTAGAGTTGAAAACTGTATTGATCGTTGCTTTATGACACAAATTTAAGACATGGTCTGTGCAGGCGGTTGTAAAATAGACACTTCCTCATGTAAATTACCCTCTCCGATATTACGTTACTGAAGTTAAATGTGATAATGGTATGCAGCTTATGAATAATATATCAGGAAGAGAAAAAATTCGTTGTTACATGTATGACTGATCTAATGATCAACTTGGCAATCTACGTCTTTTGTAATGTGATAACCTCATTGTTAATAGTACCCATTAGCCAATGCTTAACATAACCGTTTGCATGTTTTTTATATCCAGACTTAAGAGTATCTTAATTTTTGAAGGATACTGTCCATCTTATGTATAAGTATGCTATTCACGCATAATGCCTAATTGATTCAATACTTAATGAACATAGATTTTAGTGGAACGAAGTAATTGTAAATCCATGCAAAAATGAATTTTCATTAAACGTGCAAATATTGCGTTTGTATAAAAGACTAACTTGGCATTATTTTTAAAACCCGAAATGAAGGCATATCGAAGTCGGTTCGTCCCTCCGTTGGTGGGTAGCTCTGTTGGGGTTAAAATGGGTGCTCCGGACTTGTTTGCGCTGAGTGTCTCCAATAATGTACTGTTAACTCCATGCGTGGATCTTGATCTTGTCCAATACAAGTCACTCAACAATTAATTGTCAAAGGTCTTGGATGTCTTGTTTTCATGTTTATGATTGGATTTTGATACAAATGTAGTATATTGCAATTTCACTTGATCAGTCAATTTATCGAGTATAACGCCCACGCCAATTTCAATTACATGAGGTGTTTATCTTAAATATGTTTAATTGCATTGTTAATGAATTGAGATACATATTATTATTCCACACGAATGTACCTGAGTCGCAAACATGGCCGATTTATCAAAGCTAAAGATACATGTCAAAACTTAAGGTCGTGAACGTTGATGAATGCTAGTTTCTTGTTAAGATCATAAAAATAATCTATTATTTCGGAGTATTATGTCAATTAACAAAGCAATGAATTGTGTATAATACCCAAGGCCGTAGGTCAAATTTAAAGGCCATAGTTAAATGTCAAATGACTTTTATTCATGATTTTTAATAATATGTTTGGGGACTGATCGTTCTTTTGAGGCAATGTACCGCAGATAAGAAATGTGTCTATTGCTGAAATGTGCTTATTTGTATGTGTTAATGGCATATATTTGACTTGTGTTATTGTATTTCTATGCCACTATCAGACATGATGCGTTTCGTGGGCAAACGTCACAATCTGTAGAAAGACTTTTTTACTTTATATAAATTATCGTTTCTTTTTAACATAATTTGCATTTAATGTGGTTACTTACCTTTATACTTATTTATTCTGCTTCAAACGCTTACATTTGTATATTATTTACCGGCATTTGTATTAAATGAAGTGTCTAGCTTTCCTAAAATGTAAGTGTTGTTGTGTATTATCCCAGTTGTTGATCAAATTCCTTATGCGTAATAACAAATCAGTGTTTACGTTTGGTCAGAAAAAGAAAATGTGGAAGTGTTATTGTTATCAAGAAATAAAATGTCGTTCTGATTGTATCAATGTCCTCGCGTCTCAAAAAGTGTTAATCCTGTTGTTCTTGTGTATCTTAACCACTGATTAATACAATTATAATTTAATCATGTTATTGTTAAAATGCTTTTTAATTAAAATAATTAAAAACATATTTTGTAAGATAAATATTAATCTAAAAGTGTATGTTAATGTACTAGTTCCGGGTAAGTGTCAGGATTCCCCATGACAACTGAGATATTGACTGAATAAGCAATATAGCACAGTGATCGCTTGATCATATCATATCCAGGATGCTCGTGCTTATATATTGATCAGCTATACAATTGCACTGACATGCAAACCACACAAGTATGCGATCAATTTAGCCTCTTTCATATCTGATGATAACTTGCTTCCACCTGCTTTACGGATTGTTTCTTGTGGCTTAAAGACATTTCAATATGCCGTAACTTACGGCAGTAATTACTCGAAACACACATTATAATACGTTAGCCAGTAAGAGTAAAGACTGTTAAGCCAAAAGATTAAGAACGTGTCAGTCTATTGCCTTAATGGCAGCTTTACCATTTGCGGGTTTAACGAAAATGCAACTTGTTTACGAATCATGTGAATCATGTGTTACTGACGATGGTTTGCAGTAATGTGAAACATAAGCAATCTACAATATTTAACGTGTTTTGGATGACGCAATAAATGTATGCAAACATGCCATTTCGTACTTTTTTAAATGAATACATTCTTATAAATCGACTTGAAATAAATATTTATTGGACTTCTAATTGTGCTATCATAAATGTAAGTGGTTTGATGCATAAAACTAAATCGGCGATATCTTAGTCTGAATTATATCACCGGCCTTCCATGAAAAACCACCTAAAACATTAACCTGAAGATTAACTAAAAAGTTACACAGACCACCCCTAATAACAATGAATGCATAGCGTGCTGATGGCGGAAGAGATATTTACATCTGCATTGACTGTTGAACCAACTCATTTATTGAAAAGGTTTTTAAACAGATAATAGCTGCAAGTCACACAATTATTGCACGTTGTTGAACGCATTCTTCGCGGTATTTGCACATGAATAGGATCGCCGATTGCAATCGAGGACTACCTTTACAGACCCTGCTAACTGTGCATTTCAAATACTTGAAACACTACACCACAAGTTGTTGATATGAACAACTAATTGTTCAGTGTGCTTTTTTTAGCATCTATCTATTGAAATATTGTCTTTGGCCTAGCGCAATTTAAAGTGCTTATGCTTATGGTTATGTTAATTCAAATGTAGATAAGTGCGTTATTTTTGGTTATTTTTCATATTTGTATTCATGTATACCCATAAAATAATACAATGACAATTAACGAGATCTTTAATATTTAACAGCTATATACGATGTGTTTGTAGATTTAAATGTTCGTAATAATATGATAATTGTTAACGTGGTTGCATTTCAGGGGACATAACCATATTGTAAAGCACTATATTTGAGTCTGAATTTATGTGCTCCTGATCACAATACGTTGTTATATTTTAAAGGAAGATGTTCACAAATTGACAAAATATAGATGGAGATTTATTTTTTCCTTATTAACAAAATAACAAATTTGTAGTGAAAGAACACAACCGTAAAATATCATGTAATTCATGTACCATTTTTGTTGATAAGAATTCATCAACTGAACGTGAAAAATAAAAAAATAAATCAGCATTCCGTATATAAATCTGGCGTTTAAGGCGTCAGCTTTTTGCCCCAGAATAACACTTTAACTGCCGTATCATTTAATAAAATTCTAGTTACTTTTTCGCTTTTTTTTTAAGTGAAGATTTACCTCAATATAAAGTGTATATAAATATACTTTAATCAAATAATATTGATGAATTCAAGAAGCAGGGCGAGAAATAAGGCGAAAACGGGTCTTATGACATATGCGCACAGCGTAGCTCCAGAGCAGCCTGCACATTCGCGTAGTCTGGCCATGAACTTTAATGTGTGATATAATGTCTTGCAATGTTGTGTGATGTCATAATTATGACTACTCGTATACGGACACAGAGTCATTTATAAAGCAACACTTTCGGATATGTCATAAGGCTGATTTTCGCATGACACGGCTTAAATGATACTAACTCGTTAGAGAAAGGACCTAATTCACATAATACAACTTCCTGTAAGGCGACATGTTTCCAACATAAACTAGATACTATTTTTCTAACAGTATCAGTATTATTATTTCCGCTAACTTATTCCGGTCTATTTCAGATTTAAGGTTACAATATATAAGGTCAGAACACAAAAATCGGCGATTGTTTTCTACATAGAATAAACAAGAATATCAGTGAAACTGATGGATGCTCCCCGATGATGCGATTTGTCAATCTATGTGTTAATAACCACTTTAAAATCTATTATTAGCCTCGATGACCTTGACCTTGACCCCAGTGACCTCAAACCTCATCAAAAGGTAGAGGTCCATGCAAGGTACCTACAAACCAAATATGTAAGAGATCGGTAAAATATTGAAGGCGCTATGAGAAACTGTAACCCAAGTGTGACGGAAAAATCTATTATAAGCCTCGGTGACCTTGACCCCAGTGACCTCAAACCTCATCAAAAGATAGAGGTCCATGCAAGGAACCTACATGCTTTATATGTAAGAGGTCGGTTAAAAATTGAAGGCGCTATGAGAAACTGTAAAACAAGTGTGACAGAAAAATAAATTATAAGCCTCAGTGACCGCAAACCTCATCAAAAGGTAGATGTCCATGTAAGGTACCTACATGCCAAATATGTGAGAGATATGTAAACTATTGAAGGCGCTATGAGAAACTGTAACAAAAGTGTGACGGAAGGAAGGGAGGGAGGGAGGGAGGGAGGGAGGGAGGGAGGGAGGGAGGGAGGGAGGGAGGGAGGGAGGGAGGGAGGGAGGGAGGGAGGGAGGAGGGAGGGAGGGAGGGAGGGAGGGAGGGAGGGAGGGAGGGAGGGAGGGCGGGAGGGAGGGGGACGGAATGGGAGGGAGGGAGGGACGGAGGGAGAGGGACGGAATGGAGGGAGGGAGGGAGGGAGGGAGGGAGGGAGGGAGGGAGGGAGGGAGGGAGGGAGGGAGGGAGGGAGGGAGGGAGGGAGGGAGGGAGGGAGGGAGGGAGGGAGGGAGGGAGGGGGAGGGAGGGAGGGAGGGAGGGAGGGAGGGAGGGAGGGAGGGAGGGAGGGAAGGGAGGGAGGGGAGTGGAGGCAGGGAGGAGGGAGGAGGAGGGAGGGAGGGAGGGAGGGAGGGAGGGAGGGAGGGAGGGAGGGAGGGAGGGAGGGAGGAGGGAGGGAGGGAGGGAGGGAGGGAGGGAGGGAGGGAGGGAGGGAGGGAGGGAGGGGAGGGAGGGAGGGAGGGAGGAGGGAGGGACGGAGGGAGGGACGGACGGACGGACGGACGGACGGACGGACGGACGGACGGACAGAGGGACGGACGGACGGACGAACGAACGAACGAAAGGAATGAAGGAATTTCTAAATTTCTACCTATATGAGGTTAGATCATTAAATCATTAATATAGTACATGTAATATGAATCATGTCTGCGACGGCCGACCGTCCATCAACACAGATACAATACAGACAATTTAACATAGATCAACACAAACGGAAACATTTTTATGTCTAAACGGCGTTGAATGGCAAATTCCTTGAGATCGTTTTGATGCAGTAACCGCAGAAAATAGTAAATATTTACATCATGTGACTGAATTGTTTTGTAAAAATAACGAATATAAATAAGCATTTACCTACGTCAGGGTTCTGGTTTGATTTTGTATGTTTTCCTATTGAGCGCAGACTTAAATCTTTTCTGTACATCAAGTTTTTTAATCGGGGATACCGTTTTTCCCACACACTGTGATTGTTAACAGATTCTTATAATTGATTATTATTTAAAAGCATACAGTTATTTATGATATCGAATCAAAGATACAAGCAAATCAATATTCGAAATAATAACATTGATCTATTGATTCTTATTGTAGAAATATAAATGATTAATAGTATCCTGAAATAACTATGTACATGACTAATATTGGTTTGATTAAATGATAATGTTTGAAATTTTGATATTGTTTTACTTGAAGTTTTATCTTCAATAATCAAACATGCACTGGTAGTTTATATATAAGATGCTCATGCCTGGTACTCTGTGATAATTTCTGCACAAATTAAGGTTGAAGGGAACTAATTCCAATTTATTTCATTGTAACCTCGTCACAGTGATCTCCCTTGTAGCATTCCTTTGTCTCATGCTGCAGCAAGTCGATCGCTTGAAGTTCGCGAAAATTTGCAATATATATATATATATATATATATATATATATATATATATATATATATATATATATATATATATATATATATATATTAACACTTGTGTCTTTTATTTTTATACGAGTGGACTTGTAACAATAGTATGTGTTTAAAAATACAATTAATGTAAGTTGTGTGTTCACTTCACAAAATTACGGAATCCGGATAGCGCCATCTATAACCTCGACCTTCATGGGCGACACACGACACACGAAGCGATACACGATAACTGAGCGAGACACGAAGCGACACACGATATTTTGCGCGATACACAAAGTGACGCGCGAGAATGTACTACGAAATATCGCCCTTTTGTAAGTAGCCCCAAAGGCGATATATGGTGGTAAATATCGCGTGTCGCTTCGTGCATCGCGCAAACTATCGTGTCTCGCGTTTTAAGAACGACACCCGAAACACGAAGCGACACACGATATTTTACGCGACACACGAAGCGTTACACATATTTTATTATCCAAAAATAACACAAATAATTCTATATTAACCAAAATTTTCTTATTATATCATATTCATCAAGTTTCACACGAGTAATAATAATAATAGCAAATTTGAATGTTTTTGATAGACAATTAACGAAAAATTTAAAAAATAAATAAAAATTCATGTACTTTTGAAACTTAAATAGTTTTCATTTACTTACCTTAATCTTTAATTCATATCAACTTATTCTTACTCATTTTAACTCACAAAACAAACATACAGTTAAAAATAAACATTTATTAAATCTCTGATATTTGTTTGCTGTCTGTTCACATTTTCTGTATTGTTTAATTGTGTACGGTTCCATGAATGTTTTAATTAATAGACTGGAGCAATTTAAACAATTTTCATGAAGGAGTATCCTATGAAAATATCCGAAATGTCGGGTCAAATTCTACCAGATTTTTTTTAAGAAAACAGATAGCCTTACACACTTAATCACATATAACAGATTTCGAAGTTTCCCAAAAGATCGCAATGACCAAAATACACTAAGGTGAGCCAAAAACAACTGTGTGGCTGGCGGTGCCAGCATCTCAACATTTACATCAGAAAACAATCTTAATTTATTCAACAATTAAATTCTTACTTAATACAACATGCTGCGTTCAATAAACACTTAAACAACCAGTGGAATTCTAGTTTGTGTTGATTCATTAGCCCATTTGAATAAGTCTGAGTGAAAAGTAGGTAGAAGTCAACGTCTAAATAAATTAAAGTGATATGGTTATTTTTAGCGTGATCATAGATAACACCAACACGAGTATAAACGTTATGTAGCAAGCGGCATTGATGTAAAAAAAGCGCGACATGTTTGGTGAATAGAAATGTTTACCTTCTTAATTAGTCCTAAAGTAGACAGTATGGTCAGGTCAAAATAGGTCAGGAGATATGAGAGTGTCGATAGCATTCAAAGAAATCATCATAATGTTTCCTTGTTTTCCACTACATCTCAAAGGTATGTCAAAACACGTTGTGAATCTCAACAATTTACCATGACGTGTCCAATTGAAGATATTCACTCATTATCAACATCGTCAGAAAATTATTAAGGTATACGGTATATTTTGTCAGATAGCTTGCGTCTATGTGTGAGATTTGTCTTGTGTATTGTGATCGCTGCAGACCTTCTCAATATGTGCTGTCTGTCCATCGCTAATCAATAGTGTATATCGAGGCCACTGTATCAATGCATATAAATGTATAAATGCCATACTTTAATTTGAGTGTAGTGATTCGTTTAAAGTTCGTTAAGTCGAATATGTTCATCTATGGCTATTTTTATCTGCTTCAATTTCGGTAATATCTGATTTCAATGAAACTTCTTAAAATGGCATTAGTCTCTTTAAAATTCAACTGGAATTAACTCTAGTTGAAACGTTGTTTGCATAAGTTATAGAAGAATGCTCAGCTTGTATTTTTCTTCTATATATACTTCCATAATTTTGCTTTCGTTGATATTGATGAGCCACCTACTGCATTGCTATAATGAACTTACAAGTTAAATTGACATGAAACATTCTGAATAAATCTGGAAAGCAGCGTTCACTTGAACTGATAACGGTAAATAGATACGAAGACTAATAACATGTCGTTTACCGCGTCGTCTCATTGGTTTCATATCCGTGCTGACCTGGACACAGAATAAATGAAATGCTTAATTAATCATTTAGTTTTGCAAAATGCCAAAATGTGCGGTTACGCTCCTAAATATATATATGAGCTAAACATTTTTTTAGAATTAATTTAGAATTTATTAATTTTATATTTTTTTAGTGTCAGAACCTACTTATAATGATGAAATTTATTTTTTTAAGAAAAAAAGCGATTCGCCATTTCCACGCGCACTTAGATAAACCATACATACCCCACGGGCAAAGCGTCCGATCGTCGCGGATGGATGATTTTATCATTAGCTTCTTCGGAATGCAGTCCAAAGATAACATGTAAAAATTTCAATCATAATGTTAACTAATACTTAATATATTAAAGTTTGAAAGTGTGGCGTTAGAAAAGTCCCCAAATGTATTTGTGAGATGCAAATAGAAGTGTTCTTTGTCGAAGCAATTACTTCCAATAGAAAACGATCATCTTTAACTATTAAGTCTACAACAGTTTAAAGGGAGGTAACACAAATATCATTATGACGGGGAGGGAACTTATCCCTGTTACATTTGTTTCGAACATACATACAGACTTATAAGATTTTAAACATAATATATTTTGTGTAAATGGTAGTGCCTTATTGGAGACTGTTCACCTATTCCAAAGTTATTTACTTAATTCGATTTTAAAAGTTTTAATAGTTAAGATATGCGTTTAAACGAGTTTCATTTTAGGGGGCAGGGGATATAATTTTGACCAAATTTCGAGTCGGAAAAGCCGCAAACAGTCAAATCCATTTCATCAAAACAGAAAAAGACACAAGAAAGCCTATTTGTGTCAGTGTCATTTAAAATAGGCAACATGCATTGAAAATACAACCACACAAGGCTGGCTTCTTCACTTGTGAAACTATGGCCCTTGATCTTTCCCACCATCCACCGCATTTTTAATAAAATTTTTAGAAATTTGACCCATTTCATAGCATGCACAGTACATTCCAGTGGCGTAGCTGCTATTAGGCTCAGCTGGCCCGGGCCTACATTTTTTTTAAACAGGAAAAGAAATGCTTCAACTTCGAGAAACGCATTAAAATGTTGACCGTGAGGGGAATGAGTTGTTAAAAATCTGCATTTTATATTGACATAATCCTGAGACAATGGATTCTGGTCGTGTTCAATGGACATATCTTCCAATTATCAACTCTACTTCTTTCTATATGCATAGATTCTAGCTCTCTTCTTTTCACGTGACTCGTTGTTACAAGTTTACATAGATCTACGTGTAGATCTACTTGTGTCCTATTCAATACTACAGTAAGTTGTAATCGATTATCGTTGGATTTTTAAGAAACATTCCAAATGATGTTTATGACCGCGGAAATTTCAAATGGAGACACTATTTTTGGAAAGAATGCCCATGGTTTGACTTATTAATAAGTGGAGTGTTACACTTTTAAATGTTTCTCGGTTCCATGCTGTTTAAAAATTTAGTTCTCTGGTTTAAAGATAATACAGTAAAATTTAGTTCTCTGTCATTGACAACAGTAAAAAATCAAAGAAAAACAGGCCAAAGTCTTATATTTTCTTATCTTATAATTTGTCTAGATATGCTTTAAATCTCACCACAGGCGTTATATGATTTAAAAGTTTCAGGGGTAGGATCTCCGAACCCTCCGTTTTTTTGTATCATATCCGGGCCAACAGCTCATGCTAGCTACGCCCCTGATAGTGTTTCTGCTACGCATGTGTTAATAGCCAACATTGAACTGTCAGTTTTGAACAATATATGTAAGAAATACAAGATAATATAGACAAATCTAGCATTATATTAAAACCATAGGCAAGGCGTTGAATATGCCAAATAGGCAGAATGTCACACATTCAACAAAAGTGCAAAATACAAAGTCATTATCGTTTAAGATTTATAAACCTATTTATAAAATTGTAGCTAAATATCCTCTGCAAACGTTGGCCATAAAAAATTGGCCTCATTTCAATCGTTTAAGAATAACAAACGGATAAATCGGACGAAATCAACAGTTTTCGCTAGGCAAGACAAAAACCCTCACTCCGATCTAACCATAACCCTTCGTGTCACAATGTTTCGCTTTACATTGATGAAAAAGAGCTAAATAAACAACTTACCCACAAAAACTAATTCCAAAACAATTAGAATAAATAAGTATTTTTTCGGAAATTTGATATTGTGTTATCATTAGTTATACTCGCAGAAAATTTATAATAGCACAGGTATTTAGATTGCACGCCTCTTATGCTACTTTCTTTTTTGATTGCACAAGACTGACTTGCTGTATTGTTTGTGTTGTTTCGTAGTTGTATCATATTAAAAGATTTAAGGTGTCTTGTAATGGCGTCTTCCGCATGTTGTACTATTAAGAATGCAACAGAAAGTCGCACTTTTAGCCCTTTAATCTGTTTAATTTCTGTAACATGGAACATGTTTACCTTTATATACATACAATATTTGTTTCCATTATTTATTGCATAAAATATCAATTAAAATGTATCGGAATGCATCACAACAAAATGCTTCACATAAACACGTTCTAATTGTACGCACTATCTTAAAATAGAATAAATTAGTGTGACTGAGCAAATGTAAGTATTCAATGATTAGTTAATCAATACACATCTTTGTATCATGATGCTGGAATGGGTAACGCTAACTAAAAGAAGATGGCATAGTTTTAGGAATGCGTTGATTGACCCATGTATATATGTGTATCATTAAATATTTTTGATCATTTTTCAGATGACCGAGACTGCGATGGCCTATTTTGGGCTAGATTATATGTCGTTTATCTCATATTATATAAAATACAACTTTCAACAATGGCGTGTAGCACCAACCTATTTAGCGAAAAAGAAACAAATAATTGTATGACAGAGACCATAGCACTAAGGATTACAAAAGAAGGACTGACAGACTTTATAGAAACGGACATGCGGAAGGTCCATACAGCAGTCGGCAGAAATTGTGGAAAGTGTGCTATAGAAAACAAAACTTGCGCCATGTGCAACCCAAAACCTTTGTAAAATTTTATGTTGCTACCAACCACATAGAATGTAAGACACATGATGGACTATATTCAATATATGAGAGAACACAACCGTTTGACAAATCGCTAGAAGATACGTCACACAAAGCCGAAAACCAAATATTAGAGCATACATAACATACTAGTTCGCGCGTTGAAAAGATCACAGGTGATGTCGTCAAGAAGATAGAAGATCATACACGAAGTGGCATTGGACGCATTCAACAAGCCGGGAGTCAACAGGCAATACAAGCTTACGACCCAGGCGTAAAAGGTTCGTTTCTTAGATAATGTTTGCAGTTACAAAATAACATATTGCAGGGGTTTGTAATTACAAAACTTAAACACGGAATTGTAAAGCGTCTTATTCGACGGACACTAATGTTCGTTAATTTTTGTCAGTCCACTCAACCACGAAATGGTATGTTTTAACTAACTATCAAGTCTTAAGTCTTTTATCAGAAATGATCAAACAATCCACAAAATTAATGTCAAGAAATGTATCCATTATGAAGAATGTATATCCAATATTTATGTCACTCAGTGCATTAGTCACATGAACTCTACGTTATTGCTTCTCCAAATGTGTCCTAAAAAATATACTCACAACATTGTGCATATTCTTTATAGTTCATTATTTTCGGAAGCAGCTGGTTTACGAAAGCTTTTTTGCTACTTGCCTATCAAATTCCTGCCGCACTTTCATAGTGAAGACATGATACCTATAACCATGTCTCAAATATATTAACCGGTTCTACAAACACTTCCCGAGGTCACATTTCACAATCCGTTTCATAGAATCGTGTACCCATGTTCCTCGTATCATTTGGCATATTGTCATGTTGTGAAATATCACAAACATTTTGAATTGACATATATTAACGAATATATAATAAAATACGTTTCATCATGAATAATTTGACAGGTCAACAGTTCACTCAATATGAATGTTTGTCTCCTTGTGTTTCACTTTGCGTGTACTAGCTACCGATATTAAAATACAGACAATATTTTGAAACCTTGTGATTATTAAAGCAGAATACCTGCCAAGGGATTTTATTTATCACGAGGCTACAACACAACAGCACCAAACAAGCGTATCAACTTATAATATGTATGTATTCAATTATATAACGAAGCCAGTCCATCTGTCGCGGCTGCAATGGGAGGAGCGGTGCGAAGCTCTTATAATAGTCATCTTAGTGGGTCTTTGGAACAAGTTTGAACGTATGTGTATTCTGGATCAAATGTTGAAGTTATTGTGTAGCATAATAGCATTGCACAATCAATACAAATATATCGGGTAAATAGTAAGAAATATGCCTTAATAAAAAATACATACCCAGTTCGGTTACTTTCAATCCAATGAAGGCACTGGTACCATGCTGCGATCAAAATGTGGATCAATCAAATGCTGATATTTACATATTTCGCTCATCAATCGCTTACATAAATGTATCAAATAATACTAATATACTTTTGGATGGACCACATTTTGGAGCGTCGAATAATTCTTTAAAAACAACATAGTAAGTAGTGATAAAATTCAAATACAGTATAAGTTATACATGTGATAACGTTTTCTATGGAATCAGCACTGTGTGTGCGTCGAATTTAGGTGTATAGTTTCATTCGCTTTCAGGAAATCCTGACGCTAGTGCTAATTACGATGACTTATTCAACGGACAGTAAGCAGCCTTTTTATTGTTCTCTAGAATTGAATTAATACTACGCTGTCTGTAAATTATTATCCAGAATCGTATACTTTATTGTAAGCAATAATACGTATCATGATAGTGTTTGCTCCAGAACAAACGTCTCTGCTCTAAATGCCAGCTCCAAATATGAAGAATACAGAGTCAGTATGATCGTGAATACACTTATACATGTTATTTATGTTGTTTAAGTATGAACGCTGTGTCCAAACTGTTTGGATAAACAAGTTAATGAAAGTACTATAATGTGTATACTCCTTGTCATATGTTATTAAGTTAAATAAGTAAAATATCGAAAACGGGATTTTTAAACCGCTTGAGAACTATCGGAACCGCATGCAATGTATTTTAATCATTAATATTTCAGAATCCCAGTAAAGAAATCAGTACGAGACTGTCAATGAAATTTCGTTTCAACAGTATTCGGTCATATCAAGTGGTGGAACATAGCGGATTAGTGTTCTTAGCCGTGTATTTGAAGCTTTAGAGAATGATTGTGCAGTGGGAAGAGAAGACAAATTCTACGTTAATTTAGTATTATCGAAAACTGAAAATTAAACAAAGTAACGTATTTTGTTGCATAAAAAACCTTAACAAATTGAACAGTTGCATATATAATATGAAGTGCTAGTTACATACGTGGGTATGTGAAAAGCGCATTGGCATGGGAGCATATTTGAATTGATAGTGTTGAACACAAGCACTATTCATAATGAAACATTTAAGCAGTGTTTATACACTTCATTTGCCATTATTAGGAAAAAAAGTATATGTACACTTGCTAGAATATATTATGTGTCTTGCTATTTATGTTTTAAATTTAGGATAACACTTGAATTATTACTAAAACTTGTGTACATATTTGTAGAATCTGTTAATCACATTTAAAAAAGCAAGTGCATGTTTGCAATGATTGAACGTAACTATTATACCCGCATCAAAAACTTACCTATATTTGCGTTAAGTATATATTTCTTACGAAGCTTATTTATGTTTAATTTTTAATCATCCACACATTTTTTTCCTACCGTAAAACGTTATCGATCAATGAACACACCGTGCCACAATAGATTTCATCCCAGACGCAAATGCGGTATCGAATGTTCAACAGATGATCGGCAATGTATGTTTCTTTGAAACAGTTTTCTTCATGTTTGTAAATATAGATGACGAATAGCAAACCATTACAACGCTGCTTTTGCAATCGAGTGCTTTGCAAATATAGTTTTATGTATTTGTTGTAATAAAACGTGAACTTATAACAAATCATTTAACAGTTTATATTTCAGATTTAATTTGATGAATCCATCCAATAATTATATGAATTCACTGTTCAACATAGACGAAAAATACAAATGTTTACCTTTATTCTAACTACAGATTCAATTTTCGTCTACAATAATCTGCTGCAAGTTTGGTTCAGCTCCTCAGATGGTGTGTCAATTGGGGGATTTCATATAATACATATAAAATTACTGCGCGATTTTGCACAAACTGGCAAAACTGATGTTGAAGTTTGATCATATTTGTTATGTCTAGCATATTGAATTAACATCCTTGTGGTTTAGTAACTTCCAAACACAAGGAGCACGTTAAAGTTTCGAAACTCTCGTACAAATAACAGGATTTAATAGTTTATTTGCATCTCATCAACACAATATTACACATTACAGAGCATTACAATAGTATCTTAAAACACATGTATTGCCGCTCAGCATTCTGAGCTATAAGACATGGTAGTGTTGTACAAATTATGTCATCCACGAAGCAGCCCCGACACAAGCGCTCAAAAAGCCAGACACACAAACACAGAGAGCAGTTTACTGTTTGATACAACTTGCACAAAATACATCATAATATTTGTATAAAACACAGCCAATAAATATTTACACATATTGCTTAGAGTTTTACTTCAATTTATTTTCTTGAACATAAATGATCGTTAAACAATCATTTTAAAAGCTTAATATACACACGTATAAAAACATAATAAATCATGTATAGACTCAACATCTCAAAAATCTTTAACAGTTTAAACCGATGGTATCGATAAATCCAAGTTTTGAATACTGTGAACATGGCGCTATATTGTTATAATACCCGTTCATGCAGCAATGTGTTTGATATTATGTGAATCAAATGAAAAATAATTATTGTTCGTGACAAAATATAAAAAATCAATCATTATATCATAAAGATATCGAAATTCATGAATAAATATATGTTGCATTTATCTATTCCCGGTAAAACACGCATATATTGTTAAAAATGATAAGTGTCGATGATTTCCTTCAATTAAAAGAATATGAATATTGTCTGCAATTCAAAATGGTATGGTCAGAAATAAACCTGTTTCGTAAATGATAGTACAATTTAGTTCAGAACTTGCAATTTTCATTTCATTAAATATTTCTTAAATGATGAAGTTAACAAATGTTGTTTTAAGGAATGAAGACGCTGCATTCTGTATGAAAAATCAAGTATTTTTATATGAGGTAAATAAACTCTAAATAACGTGTTGCAGTATGCATAGAACATATGTTTAACAACAATAAATAAAATATCGATTATGTAAAGCTAACAAACACTGACCATTGCAATCCAATAAATTGTATTATTTGAATACAAATGCATATGACCTATTCTTATCATTGAGGTTACCATTTCAGTGACAAAATCAAACGATGTTTATGGTTTCGATAATCACACATTCACATAGGCGTTTTAGTCTCTCGCAATGGTGCATTCATTTACTGAACTTTCAGGGACACGGCTCTTTACATTGTTATCCTGTATGCAGCAATGGGATATTACCGAATGATCGTGAAACGAAGTTTCCGCGAGTAATGCGTTCTTAAATGTATGTAAGAAAGAAATTATACAACACCGTAGCATATTTTTGACATGGGTGGAAGGTGTTAGGGTGGCTTTACATAAAGAGTGTTTTAACAAGGCTTACATTACCTTAGTGCATTATTCCGCTTATTAATAAACCGAAACATTCGTCAATATTTTTCAATGCCAGTTTTGTGGAATAAACATAACTGGACCCAATTGATTCATACTTTTACATTTATTTGGAAGTATCGTTATCCCAAACTATGTATACCGCTCGTGTCCCACTTACTGAAAATCCATTCTATCCCGTGAGATGCAGGATAATAAACAATTACGCATGTATGTTTGTTATGGTTATATGATGTAAAATCGCACAAAGACACAGTAGTTAACCAGTTTGCAGTCTGATCGTTTGACTAAAACTAGATATAACATATCGACATAAATTACTTTTTTTGATTATGTACTGGATACATTTGTATTACTTGTCTAATTTCCAGTTTAAAAGGTATTCTAGTGCAAACTAGGATTACATGTTCGGCATTAAATAAGTTGTTGTTGTTTTTATCTCACTTTTTAAAGATTTAAGCATCATGTTGTCTAAAAAGATATGCACTTTGCTCAATATAAGATGCTTATGGTGTATGAGCATTTAGAGTATGAATGACAATATAACGATAAAGTTAACTGTATTTGATGAATATCAAAACATGAATTCAACAGAATGATATAATATTATTATTTTGTGTGATTTAATTTATTTTCTTTGTATTACAATAATAATCGTTTACACTCAAGTGTTATTACATTGATTTCAATTATTGTGATTTAATGTAATAACGAGACAATATATTTATCGAGTTGGACTGTTATAAATTATTTTAAAACACGTATTCACATGTGTCACGCCTGTACGAGCTTTATTAAATTAAACATGTTGCACAAAGAACACAATGATCGTTATCACTCAGGAAGCTTCACATAATACGAAATAAGTTGTATTGTACAATGAAGATTTAGCTCGCTTTTTCAATTGTATCACCATGGTTCATTTTGATCTGCAAACGGAATTTTCGTTAAATCTTGTGAATTAATCAGAGGTTTCAGCAATCATTTAACGCATACCAAAACAAAGATCGTAATTCTAATGTTTAAGCACAACTTGCTGATATCCAATAACCATCACCCCAATTGAATCCTTGTATTGTATTGTTTGTAACATAATTGTCAGGTACCATTTACTTCGGGACAGATAATTGTTGAGGCAGATTCGATTATTCTGTAATATATATTAGTAATTGTTACGATACGTTTTAGATAACCATTTAAGCGTATATGTTGTTTGTTGTTGTTTGTTTTTGTTTTTGTTTTGTTTTTATCAAAAGGGTCCCGTCTGAAACTATCCCACGTATCCGTTTGAGAGTCCGAAAAACGTATAAGATTTAGCCATGATTATCAATTGCAAGGAGCATCAATGAGTGCATGTGGACCCGTCTCCTGCTACGTTTCTAATGATTTTTTGGCGATATTCGGAACATCGGTTTATTTTTAAGGTATGTCATTGTCCGTAAACAAAGTAATGGCTAGCGTTGTACGGCACTTCGTGAATAAACTTTCGATGTAGCCGATTTGGACGTTTTAAGATCGAAATGGAAAGAAGGTCTAGTGTGAGCGTTACATCGATCGCGTAAACTAAATTAAAACTGGTATATTATCTTATATAACACGTATGTTCTGCTTGAACGAGTTTGAAAATGTGATATATTGAAAGCGTGTTTGGAATATTCATAAAGCATTCAACCATTGTAACCGTATGCAGATTTGTTACGCCTTCACCGATTAAAGCTCGATGGCGGCCAACACAAATGCGTTGATCATATTTTTTGTGAAGCGTTTGTTTTGAATGTGTTATCTTGTATCTCCAATATCGTGTAAAAAATCGGCCATTCGCCTAAACAACACCAACAGATAGTACGAATGTAACAACTTTTTTTCAAATACCTTTTTCTCCACACTTGTTCTAAAGTAGCCCTATTCAAATGAAAAAACGACCTATTTGACAATTATTAGAATCTGTATCACACAAATTTATACATATTTTTCCATATTTAATACTATTCAAATCAAAGTCACTTTGCATTTTTAAACTTGTGCAACAAAATGAAACATATTCAATAAAATGGTGAGAATTTGTGCACGATATCATTCGCACATACCATTAAAAAAATAGAATTTAAAAATAATTATCAGAAAGGCATTGACCGAAACACATTATTATCCGTTCAATGTGTCAGAAAAAAATGTTTGAAACGTATCGATGTTGCCTTAAAACGACAGGTTTAGACATTTTACTTAAATATCCTTTTGATGTGACTTAATGCAAATAGACAACACTACAATATTGGTATCCATAATTATATTTTTAAATGTCAATACGTGTATGTGTAATGCATACTCTCTGGTTATATAATACAAGTATGACAATAATGAATCAATTCAAATGAGGTTTTCCTGATATACGAAATATATAATAATTTGTATATATGTTCAACTAGTATACACATAGCAGTTACATAACAAAGTAATATAAATTGCATAACTCAGGTAATTTTCACCATACTTGCAATATAACGTTCGTGTCGATATACACACAAAGAGTATGACATTGTTACTTAACTGTCTTAGCCAATATACTTAACTTTTTGGTATTTAGTGTTGTTTTTATATGTATGTCTTGTTTTATGTGTATTTATTTATTTCCGAATACTAAAATCGTGTGTTTTCTACTGAAACTCGTGATGTTAATTATATCGATATAATAATAGAATAGTAACATTTGCTGTAAACGTTTTGTATTCAGTCTTGTTCCATATTTATGTGCCGTTTTGGTCGGGATTTTTTTATTCACGCTGAGTGAAACTGTGTGTATACACTGTCGCCCAGAATGCCCATGTTATCGATTGAACAATAAGCGATAAGATGCTAAACATGAATGTGAACTTGTTGCATTAAGTATTGTTTTATATTTATGTGTCGTTTTTATTGATTCCATGAGGCTGAATAGTGTTGAGTTGCCTAATCCAGTGAAAATTCACGAAGTTTTCGTGTTTCATCTGATCATTTTTCATTAGCTTCAATACAGCAGAGGACAATGTTATCAAACGTGTTATCAGGTTCGTTTAAATGTGCTGCTTCGGGCGATCTGTTAACTTAACGTATTTTCCAATCAGACCTTTGCAAGTTTATGCGTTCCTTATACCATATACGTCTCCAAACTAAACAACAAACACAGCGCTATAAATTGAAAATACAGCTTGTATTTTGGTCTATGCGTAGGACCAGATGACACATTTATAACGTATGACAATAAACAAATGTGAACATTTCACATTTTGATATAGATTTCATAACTCATGCATGAACTAAAGCTCATATAGTTTACACAAAAAGACTATATCCCTGAATATAATCATTTTCATGAGAAAACTTGTCAATATTTTATATCCAATAAAATTTCAGGACAATTAATGTGTTTTCTGGTTCGTATCGCAAAGCCGAATTGCTATTCCACGAGCATATTTACCCGCCAATACAAACACTGAGCGACCCCTACAGGAGACTTTCGTATGCAAAGGAAAATAATTTTCCCCTAATTTGCTGCACTTAACTAGGAAAATTATATTTTGATCAAAGCCATTTTTGTCTCACTTTTTGAAAGTATATTCGTTGGTGTTTTATCATATTTCTCAACCATAACGTAAAGATTGTTTAGTTTGTGTATTTGAAAATGTAATGTTCATATCGTCTAAGTTTACCAAATCCGCGGGATATCACATTTAGTTATTTTGCCCGATCGATTCTGTTTCCCGAAATTTCATAGAACTCGCTAACTTTGTCAATTTTATTGTCTTTAATTTAACAAGCCGTTTCAGCGACAAATAAACATTATTAAAACTGTTGTTTTTACCGGTTGAAGGGATCCCAAACCTCACCCTAAGCCCAGAATTAAAACTGATATGATGATACAGCTGTAAAAAAATCTTTTCGTATAGTTCATTCAGTTTTTAAAACGTTTTTAAAACGTTACATATAGAGAGATATATAGATATTTATTTATTCTGTGTATACAAAGTTAGACTTTTAAAACATAAAAATATTTACAAAACACACTTAGTGCTGAAATATGAGAGCCAAAGTATGGCATTAACCGCTATTAAGGCATTTGAAAGGCTCAATGTCACCCAAAGAAAATAACATATTTAGCGTTTTTTATATAACAATTCCCGCACGAGGTCGATGACCGACTAAATGATCGACATAATGGTGTTATATTATTTAATTAAAGGTTGAAGTGAATGCCCATGAGATTTCATGACGCCTTGATCGAGTAGCATAATACTGGTGGTGTTGACAGTATTACATGTTCATAAAGAACATAGTTTAAAAGATAATTGATTATTCAGTCAATAAACCATTTGTTAACAATTTCTTTAAAAGAAAGCATGCAAAACAAATACTTCATATTAAATGAACATAATACGTTTTGAATAGTATTTAATTTTACATGGTTAATATGTTTTCATCGTCAAATTGTCACTGGTGCTTGAATAATTTCTAAACACTAGCTGCACATTGAACGATTGATTTTGTTGTACTTTTTGTGTCTGTAGTGAATCGATAGAAACTTCTCATTTCAATACGTGTAAAACTCTCTCGTAAAAATTCAATTTCCATGATCGATAAAACAATTGTTTTATATGCAAAAATCCACATACTAAAACACATTGCAGTATCTCTAAATAACACTTGTTACAAACACATGTACATTTATAATCTGCTACGAACGATCTTAAGTTTAAGATATGATTCAAAAGGTGTTTAATTAATTCAAATAACAACCATATATTTAGTTATATCGTTCAAAAACTGTTAATCATATAATACATATAATGTCGTTCGTATATTCATTTAGTTTTACGAAAATAATAGCATAACAATATCAATAACTTAAGTGTAAAAATATATTTGAATTGTATCCCTTTAATTGGTAAACGCTTTTATTATGTAACGGATTTTCGTCATACATATGTTTACTATAGGCAATTTAATAGTGTATTATCTGTTACTGTTATATTCACTTGTTTCGTTAAATATTGCACTTAAAATCGTAAACTTATTATTTAACTTTTAGATATTTTCTATGTTCATATTTGTAAGAATGAAGTAGTTATTTCACCAACGAAACACGGTTTGATAATAACAAGCGTTGATTAGTTGAATGTAAAAGCTGCATTCTTATCGGAAAATTAAACACATGTATGCTTATGGTCAATTAAATTTATCTCTATATGTCTCAATATGAATACAAAAATGTTTAACTAATCTAAATGAAAATATTGATTGTATAAATACAATGCACATTCTGCACATACTTACAACTAACTATCATTAAAAATTCTAATCAAACAACGTTGAATGTGTGAATACTTTAATGTGCGCTATAAAAAAATTGATGTAATCACTCCGATCACAAAATCAAACGATATTTATGTTTCTGAAAATAACAAATTAACATGGGCGTTTTCCTGATTCACGATAGCACGATCAGTTTCAGTAACTTGAGTTGCACGATTCTTTACACTATAATCCTGTTTGCCGCCAGGTGATAACACCGAATACTCGTGGAAAGAAGTTTCAGCCAATGTCTCGTACTGGTTTGTGTGCTGTGATTCTGAAATGAAACAATGGGTTGCATTCATTTCGAAGTGATTTGGTAGCCTTCAAGTGGTTGGAAACCCAACAGCATTGACATGCACTATAAAAATGCGCATTAGTTAGTATTGATATTGTGTTGCATCTTTTATCCTGTGTTAATTAGGCATGAGAAACGAGTATCTTATATTAAATCAACATGATAGTTTGGTCATTTAAAGTTACACAACTGTTCAAATTAAATGGTACAAATGAACTGTTTGTAATATATTATTATACCCAACACGCTCAAACTGAAAATGTGTGTTCACAAATTTCCTCAATTATAATTATGTTATGCGCGTTCTGCGGCCTGTATTTTCATGGCATACAGAAAAATATTGATGCTGACAGAATCAGAGTCTCCAGTCTATCTTAAAGTTCATTTCACAATGATCTTACAATCTCCTGTCCGTGATAATTAAATCTTAAATACCAGAACATACTTTTAAGTGGTCAATATGTGTCTACGTTAGCGGGTAAAGATTCAACAGATAAATAAAGTATATATTGACTATTCAAATTTAAAAACTGTGGAAAACTAGCACTGTATGGTGATAACAACTCAGGTGGCATTCGATGCCATTGTAATTAATTAATTAGTTAATTTTTATATAAAAACGCACGATAACGCTGTTCTACGACATGAATTATGATCCATAAATTTGTCCACGCATCAACCACAGAACACATTTTCCCTAAGATCTTACCGACTTCGTAGGTTTCATATTCGGAACTCGTATTGGCAGCAGGGACATTGGCTCTGAAGCAAGACATATCCTGATTTATAGTGTTGCATTCATCACGCAGACTAATAAACAACTTAACAACGCAGAATAATGTTAACGTACAATGTCAATGAGTTGGAAACAAATATTGCTAACTGGAATGTTCATCCAAACAATTAAAAATGATAACATACTGTCTATTGAACAGGTCATCGTAATGAGCACCTTCGCCAGGTTGACCTGAACATGTCAAACAAAATGTATATTTAAACAATTACACAATAGGAGCTAAGACACATACATAAACGATTGGTTTGATATAGGCGTTAACATACATGAGTTACACTGTATGCAAAATTTCAACAATGGTACATTTAAACAAATAAACGTTTTAAACTAAAAGGTAAAAAGCTTAACACTCAAAATATTAAACGGATCTGCTAATTTTACGTTTATTGGGGCTTTCCCGATTCCGCGATTAATTTCTATAACTTTAAAATTCACGTTAGAGCCAACCATTTTAAATTTGAAAAACGAGTTTTATTAGCTTAAAATTGTGTTGGGAGATAAACAATCATTATAATACAATCAATTTTTAACACAGTTTGGAAAAAGAACATACAATTTGTTAAGATGGCCTTTTTTACTTTTTTAAAAAGGATATTGATTTAGCAGTGAAAACTAAAAAGCCGCCCATAAAATAGAGCTAGGTTAAATAAAAAAAATGACTTAATTTCAACATATTTGAATGAATTGCATTTAAATAAATCAAATTACTTTCAAAAGTCATCACTAGTAGATGTTCTTTGTAATATATACCAAGTCGCCTTTGAAATTTAATACAAATCGCAATTTCTTTTTATGCATTTACAATTTGCTAAAAATGGGATAGTGACTCCCGTAAACAAATGTTTGAAAAGTTGGCCTAACGGTGAATCACCGCTCTACTTTAAGTTATTGTTACATAATTGTAACACAGATTTTTCAAAGCAACGGTTTTGAAAAATATTTAAATTACGACAATGTATTGATAGCCGTAAAATAAGTTATGACATTCATTGTGTCCACACTGTGTCCACACTGTGATCAAAGCATGGTACCAGTACTTAGGAGTATTGAACCAAGTATTGCAGCGGGGGATGTAAAATGAAGTTTTCACTTAGTATTAAAAACCTTATTGAGCCAAGTTACTTACTGTTCAACAAATATATACATTTTACAATGCTATTTATGTATACCATAACATCAACGGTAATTTCCAGTGTATACATGTACATACGTTTAAACGCTTTTCTGTATTTCCAGAGCATCACCAAGATGATTGCCAGGAGCATTCCGCCTACAGCACCTCCCGCTGCAGCCCCAACAGATGAGGAAGACCGTTGATCTAATAAAATGAATAAGCAAAGCAAGTTAATAAAACATAAAACATGTATCTCCCCCGATTAATCTTTTCCAATACAGTTTCTCGTAAAAAAATACAATAATATATGTTGGCCCTTATTAGAAATTAGTTGCGGACTCAGGAATGTCCAAATAACCATTAACATAGAAGATCCACGAGATATTTTTAATTCAATGTAAAAGCTTTATTTAAAAAAGTTCTTTTTAATGTCTAAATATTACATACAGCGATATAATTTATCTATTTTAACGCATTCGATACAATACTTGTATTCTTATGTGTCTAAGCTCATATTGTGTAATATGTTTAATCAACTATTTGCCCATCCTTAAGTGAACCTGTTGGTAGTGTCCATTAGGACTTTCCTAAGCAATTGACAGTATGACAACATTTGTAACCGTTAAAATAAATATTATGTTTTGAATATGTGCTTATACCTCATGAAAATTGTACCGTGTAATTATGGGGTTGATTATTTATATTTGAAGTAAGAATCATGACATTTCTGGCTGTGGGTACGATGTCCCTGCTGCAAATACAAGTTAAATATGAAGCCTACTGACACGATATCATCTTCGATATGCAAATGTGTGATTATCGTCCAGGTGTTTATCGCAACAATTTCAAATATGTAATTTGATAATATTTTAAACAGAGCAAACTATCAAATGCAAAACTTTAAAACATACCTGAAATTACAGATTTAGTTGTTACACTTAATACAGTGGTCTCTTCAGATTTGCCAATTATATATTCTCTGCGTGCATTTTAACTTCATACTTGGTGCCCGCAACTAATTCACCAATGCTTAGTTGAGTGACTGTTGAAGATATGTTAATGTAAGTCCATGTTTAATCTGCTGCCTTTTTGTAACCGATCACGAACCATTGGTCTTCAACCCCATTAAATCCAGGTGTCCATTGAACTGTGACGGAACTTTCATTCACCATGGCGTCAAGGACAAGAAGTTGTTGCGGCGTATTGGGCTGCTCTGTAAAATACAAAGTAATTACTCTGGAAAGGTTGCATACATACTCTCCGTGGCATGTTTGTCAATAGCATCACTCAAAGGGATTCCATTTATGTTAATTACTATGTTTCTTAAAAATAATTTGCTAAAACAATATTATTGCTTGATCCTATATTCAATATATCATATAATTCTAGTATCTATTTATTTTAGTCAATCACGAAGCAAAGCAAGGGTTAATTAAACGTACCATTCGCTCGGATGACAAATGATTGCTCTGTAGATCCGAGGTTATTGTTCACATGGACCGAATAGTTTGTAAAATCGTCAATTTTTAGTTGCGATATGGAAAGGTTCTTCTGCAGACTGTCGTTTGATGTGCGAATTAGAAACCTGCTGTTATTGTGCAGTGTTACCCATTCACCATCTACCTGCTTACGCCAAATATATGCTGATACGTCATTTGGAGGGGGATAAGCCACGATCGTGAACGTTAAAGTAGCTGATGCACTTCTTCTTCTATAAACTACGGGAATCGGTGGAGAAAATGTCGATGGTCTAGGTGAACCTGAATGTATATAAATCACAAATATGAATCAGCCAATTTGAAGTATGCTGGAACAGTATTGCATTCTCATTATACATTATACATCGACGATAAAAGGAATAAATAAACTTCACTTACACAATATTCTGATCTCCAGTTCGCGAACCTGTTGTAGTGCATTATGGATGTTCTTTCCTTTACATTGGTAGACTCCCATATCATATTCACATCGCACATTTGATAAATGGGCGGATATTGTTTTGTTGTTCACTTCCATTAATAAGCGCTCAACACCCTTAGTTATATTTACGAGTTCAAGATTTGCTAAAGGTTCGCTGTCAGCTTCGCAGAGTGGTGTAACAGTCTGACTTTCATTGATGGTTACTACTAGATGCGAAATTCGACCCGTTGATGTAAAATCTTCTTATATTAGCAGGATCTAAAATATACACAAACATATGATAATAAATAAACGAATGTAATTGTGTACTTCGCTCCTTATGACAATGGCGTTATGCTTATGTTCCCTTTATGATACTCTTATTTTTTACATACATTGTACATCCACGTAAAAGTGTGTTTCATCGTATCCCTCCTCAGCGGTACATCCCGTAGGGGGTCCATAGTGTTGTTGACGCTGCATTTATAATATCCTTCGCCTGGGAGCTGAACATTTGACACAGAAAGATTTTTATGAGATCCAATTTCTGAAGTATTTCCGCGGAACCACGTGCATCTCGCCTCCGCTGGGTTCCCAGGTGTGTAGGGACAGGTGACCGATAAGGTTGTGTTCAATAAAACCGTGGTTTACATCGACCACCATTTGCCTTTAAAATAAAAAATAACATGTTTAACTGCATTTGGATTTTTCAAATTCAAATCAATAGAACACTATACAAAATAGCAAGTTACCTTAGACGTTTAGATAAAAGCTTGATTTATTTGTTCCATTTATAATCCCACCAAATGTTGTGTTCATTTCATTATTGGCAGTGCACCTGCAATTGCCACTGTGTTGTCTACTGACGTTGTTGATAAAGAAACTATCATCAATGCCACTATTGGCCGGTGTCCATAAAAACTTTGAGCCCGGTTTACTCTTAGAAGTGCATATTTCAGAGATGGAATGTCCTCGGATAACCTTCAGATGATTCGTTTGAGAATACGTTGCACATGTTTGAAAAGTAAATCGTGGCGTCTCAGGAGCATCTACGTATATGAGATAGAAGACCAAATATAGTGGCATTATGTAGTGGCAGAAGTAAACGGTGAACATGAACTGGAAATTACATACACAAGAAAACTTAATCGGATTAGTCAAATGATCGCATATGATTATAAAATTTTAAAATAATTAGATTCATGGTGCAAATATAAACACTTAAAGGAAGCATATCTAGATAACCATAAAGCATATTCTTCTTTCTGAAATTTAAAAAACGCCGTTGAATATCCAAGCAATACTTCATACTGTTCTGAGAATCCAAAACCATTGATAATGTATGCATACAGGAAAAAGCTACTTACATAATACATCGATGGAAACATTCCAAGAACTTGAAATGGTCCTCGCTTTTATCCCAGTCGGGTCGAGTGTATTAGTTGCAATACATCTAATGATAGTGTTGTCGACGAAATTGGTATTCCATGTAGTGCCGTTTGCAACTACAACACCACTTAATACCCATGAAAAACGCGCAGCCGGATTTGAAAAGGCATTGCATCCCAAACTGACCATTCGACCTCTAATAACGATTATAGTTGGAATTGGTATGTATTGATCACTTTGCCCACAATGGAAGATAGACATATTTGTCACTGGATCTACAATATTTCAAACCTGTATTTGCAAATGTGACAGCAACATGCTTATGTTTTTTCCATCATAATTGTATCATTAAGAGAGAGACTAATGGCATTCGTACCTTTTAAAACAGGTTTTAAATTTATTACATCAAACATACGTCAAATGTCAAATGTGTACGAGTCGGTAATATATCCGTAAACAACATCCTGTGCAAACGTTGCATTTATCTCATTGATCACGTCAAGTATGTATTGAAAACTATCGCTTGTCTGCATGCTTTGAATGGAAAGTTGAGTTCCATTCAGTTGTATACCATATGGGAGTGTTCATGTATACCATGAAGGAGGAGGGTTGCTTCTGCTGGCACATGTCATTGTAAAGGGTTCATTGACGACAACCCGTAGGATGTTTAATCAGAAATGATCCGATTTGACATATCGGAGAAGACGGAGGATCTATAAATAAATAAAGTAAATAAAGTCGTTTTACTGTTCGACAACATGTCACATGCATTGATGAATATGTTTTTGCATTACAGTCTATGTTGGTAAGCTCTTCAATTTAACTAGTTTATTAAATTCTACTTTATATAGATATTCCGTTCGATTAACACACACATCCCAAAGAATCTTATTTTAATGCAAGAACAATATTTTATGAGACATTTTTATTATTTATGTAACAAACAATATTTATTTGATCAGTTCAATAATCATTTATTTTCGGGTATGTTGCTGCGGAAACAAAGCAAATACATACCTTTTGGTATGAACAGTTACCAAAAAATATTGTTAAACAACATATACTTTGATTTCGTAGAATATACGATTGCATGCCTCTTTTGCAGAACGTTACAGTGCAACAGCATTTCTTATCTAATTGCAACAATCTTCTACTACATGATAATAAAACGACACATTATACATGGATTCGTGATATTAATACAATGACGATGCGATCATTACACATTTTACTGTAATGAATATATAAGTTTATAATCACCGTAAATGGCGCATCTTATCTGAAAATACTTACTTAAAATATTCATAGTTAACACTGTAGTATTTACAGCCGCTATCCTCGTTCCATTTGTTATATCCAAAACATTGGCGGCACTGCATAATATTTGTTTCTGGTCGTTATTTGTTGCAACGTTTTATGTTATGACGGAGCTGCTAATTAGATAGCCGTTAAATAAGGTCCATAAAAAGCTCGGCTGCGGATTGCCGTACGAGGAATATTCTAGCGTTAAAGTACTGTTTTTATCACATTTATACTTGATGGTGCAAAAACCATGTTGTACCTTATTGTCGGCTTAGTTGGATAGCCTAAAATAATAAATGCATACACACATGGTCTTACTTTTTGAGATACGTAATGCCGTGGAATTCGAATTAATATTAACTTTGTTATTTTAATGCAAAGCCCATTAAATATAATTTACTGAAAGATATGTGATATGCGTAGCACGTATATACTTCATGTTTGTTATTCAGGTGGTTGACTTTCACTTGATAACAGCATGTCTTCCATGACATGTACTGATAGCAATCGCAAATTACATTATTTTAATACAAATAAAGCATACCACGTTCGTTTGAACAGTCGGCGTTAATACATTTATTAAACCAAATTCAGTTTATGAACCAGAAAAGGATAACTTACGCCACGAAGAAATATAATACTAAAGACATCAATTACATGTCTGCAAATGTACAAAACACATACTCAACAAATTGATTCTCAGAATCCTGTTGGACATGATTTTTCCATATCCGTAAGAGACATTACAGTACATCCTTGCATCATGATAGTTTGTGGAAGGCGTCATTGTAAGAATACTTGATGTCACATCAGCCACTGTTAAACTGCTGCTATACCCAGTAAGGCCCACATCATCACTGTAGTCAGAAGGCATTTTGTCATTAAGGTAGCACGTGATGATGGGTGCTGGACGTCCTACTGATGATACGCAGCGTATGTAGCTGATTGCCATGTTGGGTAAACGGATATGGTAGGTACATCTGGTGTCAGAGTTGCACATACTACGGGAACTAAAACCTATATAGCTAATAAGAGTACTTGCAATTTGTTATGAATAAATAAATAAATAAAATTAAATAATAATAATAATATATATATATAGTTGTATTTGCATTTCAAACTTCAATTTACAAACACCAACATAACCAACTGTCACTAGTCGACACTTTATGCTCATCGTAATATCGACATTCAATATGTAACCTATTTACTTCTTTTTAAAATTCAACACATACAATTATGTTCATACGTATTTAAACGAGTGTTATTATTTAAAATAAAAACACAAATACACATAGTGTTACCTGTTATTATTATTGTTATCTCATTACTGAATATTGCTTATTTGTTTTCTGTAACCGAACACTTCCACTCGTCCCCATTATTAATTGTGTCCAGGGATCTCAATGTGCACATAAATATCGTTCCTTTGCACATACAGGTAGAAAATACATCTGGTATGGGCGAAGGTGCAAACTCACAGGCGTTGTTCATTGCAAGGATAGTAGATGAGGGACTATTCCCTGCTTGTTGACAACACCATCTTACAACTGTTGCAGTCGGATGTGTGCAGGTTAATTGTAAGGCTTCGTTAACATTTACCAATGCTGCGTTGGATGGCAAGACTGGAATCTGAGCGCCTTGCAAACGAAAACAGTTCAATTTAAACATAGGTGTGTCCTAACATTAAAGATAAACATGTAACTTGATATTAGCGATAACATATTTTATATCAATCTATTATGTTTATTTATGTCGGATAAAAAAATGAATTACGTGTCAATGCATAATTACGCACAGTATATTATGATATTTACATGTCAGTATATACTACCGTGATATTTAAAGTAGTACTTACATACACTATGTTTTGCAGTAGTTCGTGTGCATCCCCACTACATATGTATTACAATTTACGGTGAATCAAGAGATATATATTCGTATCACAACATTATATATCATGCTTTTGATATTATGATATTAAGACAGGTTTACATGTTAGACGCTATGAATTGTATCATGTAGGTTTATGTTGATATTTGTATATGTACAGTTCTTACCAATATGGTATGCATTTGACAAAATTGTCAAAATTATCCATCCACATTTCAAACACATTTTAATTAACACGAAACTTAACACGTCGAAACACTCAAAGCTATACACGTTAACAGTTTAGTGTACCAGTCCAAAGATAGAGTTTAATCTTAGTATTATCATTAAAGCTAAATTTAAAAACTCTAACACAGCACAGAAACGATCATTTGTTTAGCTTAATATAGTCCGACACTGGTATAAAAATAAAAAATCCATATATTGATAAATTTGGTATGTTTAATGTTTTCATATAAAGCCGTACCGCAAGCAGTTAAATAATTTGACAAATCATTTTAAGAACTCTATAAAAAATCGAATGCAGGTGTTGGATTTTAAATTGAGTTATAACTTCAGCAATTTAATTTTAAAAGTCCGGAAAGATATTGATCATGTATAAGCTCTTTCATGCTTACCTTTTGTATGTGTACAATTTCTATTAAAAATGAAAACACTTTACATACCATGATAACTGTATGTCTTCCCTTTAATAATATTGATGCTGTTCGTTTAGATGTGTGCCTAGCATGCACGTTTTTTTAAAGATTTGAACCGGGGACGATCAAGCATAAGTTTGTGCCAACGTTACGACTCATCATGTGACAGAGTTACAACTCGCAATTGTGTGCGTCAGTTACTACTAGAAAGCTTATGAGAGAGTATGAGTAGGAAGCCAGTGAGTGAGTTACAGCTCGAAAGCTTATGAATGATGAACGACGTGTATATTACTCAAACGCAAGGAAGTGAAATACTATTGTTAACCTATTATTGAGATTGATTAATACGCTAGAGAGTGAATTACGACTCATAAGCCAGGAAGGGAGTTAACACTCATAAGCCTTTGAGTAATTTACGAATCGAGAGCCAGTGATTAATTAACGACTAGCAAACCCGTGACCGAGTAATTACTCATAAGCAAGTTATTGAGTTACGACTCGTACACCACTGCTTTAGATACACGTCACTCGTTATGCCTTTTTAGCCATTGAGAGGGGTATGACTCGTAAGCCAGTGAGAGAGGTATGACTCGTAAGCCAATGAGAGGGGTATGACTCGTAATCCAGTGAGAGGATTACGACTCGTAAGAAGGTAAGAGAGGTTTGACTCGTAAGCCAGTATGAGATGTATGACTCGATAGCTGGTGTGAGAGGTATGCTAGTAAGCATGTGAGATAAGTATGCCTCGTAAGCCAGTGAGATAGTTATGCCTCTTTAGCCAGTGAGAGGGGTATCACTCGTAAGCCAGTGAGAGAGATATGACTCGTAAGCCAATGAGAGGGGTATGACTCGTAATCCAGTGAGAGGATTACGACTCGTAAGAAGGTGAGAGAGGTTTGACTCGTAAGCCAGTATGAAATGTATGACTCGATAACTGGTGTGAGAGGTATGCTAGTAAGCATGTGAGATAAGTATGCCTCGTAAGCCAGTGAGATAGTTATGCCTCGTTAACCAGTGAGATAGTTATGCCTCGTGAGCCAGTGAGATAGTTATGCCTCGTAAGCCAGTGAGATAGTTATACCTCGTAATCCAGTGAAATAGTTATGCGTCGTAAGCCAGTGAGATAGTTATGCGTCGTAAGCCAGTAAGATAGTTATTCGTCGTAAGCAAATGAGATAGTTATGCGTCGTAAGCCAGATATATTTATGCGTCGTAAGCCAGTGAGATAGTTATGCCTCGTTATCCAGTGGCATGGTTATGCCTCGTAAGCCATTGAGATAGTTTTGCCTCGTAAGCCAGAGAGATAGTTATGCGTCGTAAGCCAGTGAGATAGTTATGTCTCGTAAGCCAGTGAGATGGTTATGCGTCGTAGGCCAGTGAGATAGTTATGCGTCGTAAACCAGTGAGATAGTTATGCCTCGTAATCCAGTAAGATAGTTATGCCTCGTAAGCCAGTGAGATAGTTATGCGTCATAGGCCAGTGTGATAGGCTGCGTAAGCCAGTAAGATAGTTATGCATCGTAAGCCAGTAAGATAGGTATGCCTCGTAATCCAATGAGATAGCTTTGCCTCGTAAGCCAGTGAGATAGTTATGCGTCGTAAGCCAGTCAGACAGGTATGCCTCGTCAACCAGTGAGATAGTTATGCCTCGTTAGCAAGTGAGATAGTTATGCGTCGTTAGCCAGTGAGATAGTTATACCTCGTAAGCCAGTGAGATATTTATGCGTCGTAAGCCAGTGAGATAATTATGCCTCGTAAGCTAGTGAGATAGTTATGCCTCGTAAGCCAGTGAAAAAGCTATGCCTCGTAAGCAAGTGAGATAGTTACTCCTCGTAAGGCAGTGAGATAGTTATGCCGCGTAAGCCAGTGAGATGGTTATGCCTCGCAAGCCAGTGAGATAGATTTGCCTCGTAAGCTGGTGAGATGGTTATGCCTCGTAAGCCAGTGAGATAGTTATGCGCCGTAAGCCAGTGAGATAGTTATACCTCGTAAGCCAGTGAGATAGTTATGCGTCGTAAGCCAGTGAGATAGTTATGCGTCGTAAGCCACCCCTGCGAGAGTTTTATGAATTGTTCATGAATCATTCATGAATCATTCTTGCATCATTCATGAACAACATTCATGAACTCTTCATGAAGGTTTAATGACCGCTTTCTGAAATAGTTCTTGAAATATAAGTTCATGAACCATAAATGAATCAATTTGTTCATGAATCATTCATGAACCTTGAATCTCTCATGAACTTGCATGTTTCATTATCACTTTATGAAGCGGCCATTTAACCTTCATGAATAGTTCATGAATAGTTCATGAATGGAATTTCATGAAAAGAGCAGGATGAATTCATGAATTTAATGTTCTAGAACTATTTATGAACCGGTACCCGCTAAATACGTTAAATGTTAAGTATTAGATCTTTTAAATGTTTAAAATGTACATGTATAGGTATTAAGCACTTATAATTATTATGATTAAGCTGGCTGACATCTATACAGTATTTAGTTTATGGCAATCTGTATGGGCAGATGACTATAAATGTTTTCAATACGCTACATATCTTATAAATGCAAAATTGAGTATTTGGCGTTACATTACTCCAAAAAATGACCACTAATACCACGAGAAGACATGGAGGTATCATAAAAAGTGTAAACTGGCCAGACATTGCCACCTGTATAAAATATACAAGTATAGGTCCCTGCTGTGTTCACCATAGTGTTATTTAGTATTGGTCGGCACAGTATCTGATCATAACGAGATAATTGGTTGGTGCTGAACACAGGGGCAATAAACCACAGATCTATCAATAAACAAGATTATTAAGATATCTTTTATTGAACACCGCGATAAAAATGCTCAAACCACGGACTCTAGACTACACGGATAAGAAACATGGCAACATTCTCAGAATCATCACTGCTATATGTGTAATCACCTAACAATTCGTCTAAAAATAATTTATATATTTGAGTTGAAGACGATGTACTGTTGTATAAGTCTGAATAAACTATCTGTCTGCCTGTTTAAATTCAAGCCGTCATCGTCCCAGTGAAAACAAAATCTGATTTTGAATAGTTGGACATGATGCCCTGATGGCAAAATACGAAATGACCCGCGTAACACCGACCGTGATTTTCAAGAATCTTTAATAAATTGATAATTTAAGGTAAATAACGTTTCATATAATTATACATAATTACCTCGTTGATAATAAACAGCAAACGATGAATGTTTTTAACACCCATTTTATTTCAAGTATGCATGCAAAGCCGAATAATATCGAGAGGGTCCGCTTTATACGCTGTTTCATCATAAATTTGACACCCTTTCTGTGTTATAAACAAGAGCTGAAATCGTTACTTTATTAAGATTCATTTATAATAAGCTTTATTGATATGTTTCGTGAACAAAATAATACAATATATTCCATAAAAATATAATAATATGGCAAAGGAAATTCAATGGCCGGTTTCTAAACAAAAGCATAATTGCCAAGACCGTAGCATCAGTTAAGTGCGTTAGGAACGCGCGCTACTTTCTTCCGCCTTCATTCCTTAATAACTTTCGTTTTTAAACAAATTTTTTTTCTATCGTATACAGAATTTTATTCTCCTAAGCAAGATGTAATTTTTAAAACTGAACTCCAAATATAAACGCTACAAATTGGTATTAAGTACGAACATGTCAATCGTAAATCTAGATTCTAAAACTCCAAAACGGTATGATATTTGCAAAAGTTAAAGTTATAACTCGCCGGGCTGTCGAAATCAGAAGAAAAACTTAATATATATTTATATATCTGAAAACTACGTTACATAAGCTTTCTAATGATATATAATTTGTCAAAATCGGCCGAGAAATGAAACTACAATTTAACAAAAGACGTGAGTGGGTACATCAAAATGTATAACCTCGGCGCTACGCTATACGCTAATTGAAAAAGATCGATAACCACAACACGGTAAAACGCGCGGTGGTAAAACATAAAATGTGTATTTCTTGTGTTTAACTCGCTATAAATATATTAATAACAACGGGAATATACTATAAATTATATTTTTTTGAAAGAGGAATTAATAAGCAACAAGATAACGTATAAACCAATAAAATCGGATGAACAGTTTTTGCATAAGATTGAATTTACTACAGTAAGGGTCAAATACTCGATTCATCTCTTATCAATATACACTCCGTGGAATGTCTTATGAACAATTCATGAACCACATAATCTGTTAAGTTGCATGAATCGTTCATCATTAGTTATGAACCAAATCATGAATATTTCTTGATTTAAAGGTGCATGAATCATTCATCATTAGTTCATGAACCAAATCATGAATCTTTCTTTAATAAATTATTAAACCGTCTTGTTCATGAACCATTCTTCACTGGTTCATGAATGCGTGTTCATGAACCATTCATGAACTTTAGTTCATGAACTTGCTCGCATCAATTTCAGGAACTTATCATGAGCTGTTCATGAACTGTTTGTAAAGTTCATGAATCATTCATGAATTCATGAACATCAACTCGCAGGGGCAGTCAGACAGGTATGCCTCGTAAACTGTAATTGAATTACGACTCTTAGTCAGTGAATTAACATGTATCGTACGTCAGTAAATGCAAAGCAAATAATTTACTCAGCCAGTTGGAATTGCGTTAACTTAAGATTTTGAGTTCACAAAAATCAATGAAACTTTTCGTAACGTAATTTTGTGTTTAAACATATGTCCAGTATTTTTGCAAATAAAACTACGATTTCCTTATTCCTCTACATTCAACGTCTTGTGTTTTGTTTTTAAATAAATCATTTCAATATGTGTTTGAAAATTCAATATATCGAATCGAAATTTAGCTTTTATTAGTCTTCTCTTGGTTGCCAAAGTGAAAAGTGGTATTGACTTAGCTCTTAATGTATACATCGGAAAGCGGGAGCAATTCACCCGTACACTTCAACCCTTACATGGAAAACTACCTAACATAAAAACCAACCGATTGATATGATATTTGCACGTTTCCGCACCTATATGCATTTGAATAGTTAGCGTGCTAAACGCGGAAGAGATATTATACTTGTATTGGCGGTTGAACACATTCATTACTTTAAACGGTCCTGATTGTTGTATACATTCAATGGGGTGGTTTAAATGAGCCGATTTGCAGATAGCAGTCATGACCATGCTTTGCAATCCGTGCAAACTGCGTATTTCGAATACTTAAAACTCCTCTCTTTTGTTTAAACGAATAGCTCACCGTACAGTGTGCTTTATTTACCTTATATCAATTGAAAAGATGTCATTGGCCAATTAAAATTTTAAGTGCACACGTTTATGGTTTTACAAATTAATCAAGGTGAGGATTGCTGCGTTATTTGTTTGTGATTTTTTGAAAGCATTGTTAACATTTAAACCCATAGAAAGTAACATAAACAATTTGACAAAATCCTTGATATTCAAAAACATCTTTAATAATATGAAAAGTGTGTAAATTAAAATTTTAAAATACAACAGACAAATGCGTGATCTCAGGAAAGGGGAAAAAGCAGATAATTAACTACCTAATGGAAGTCTTCATTCATATGCCCCTGATCACAATAGCCATTTATGTTTTAAAGAGAGATGTTCGCATATTGAAAAACATTCCCTAACAAAATTTAATTAAATAACACTACCGCAAAATACCATACACATAATATACCGTTATGTTAATTATAAATCACCAATGGAACGCATTTCATTTTTATATTTTCATTTTATTTGATAAATTTTGAGTTATTTTAACGTGTTTGTCTTCAGTTAAAAGTTAATGGATCAATATGAAGCGATCTAATCGATAAGGTGAATTTAAGAATAAAGCGTATGATAAATAAGCTGAGTCGAGCGAGGAGGATAGTATTCCATATGAACACAGTGTAGCTCCAGACCAGCCTGCGCATTCGGTCCGGAGCTACATTGTCCGCTATACATTCACTCAAGTTTAAGTGAGCTCATACGCGGACATTATAATTCATCATTACAATATACTGATGAAGTGCCGTATCTGGAGCTACGCTATTTTGATATATCATTAGACCCATTTTCGCACGATGCGGCTCAAATGATACAACATAACTAGAGTACGCACCTGGTTCATAGAACACAACGTCTTGGACGGGAATATATGTGTAGCATATGGAGTGTTGTTACTGGGCTTACAAAGCCCCATTTGTTTGCTCACAGTTTACAATAAGCATAAATATTGAGCAGAACATATCATATTGGCAACAATCCGACTTGTTCTTTCCACAGAAATAACTAATTGATCACCTACGGAATACAACAAAAAACTAATACGGACCTATCTTGTATAAACTCAGGGTCCCCTTTAGTCAAACACAATTGTTACAAAAATAGTTTGTGTCTTATTAATGTCTGTTGGGTAAGCAATTTAGTGGTTGTTACTTCGTATGGGCAAATCGACAGAGTGTCAGTGTTCATAAAGTACTAAATTGCGTTCATACGTTAAACCATGTTTTTTTGTTTTTTTCCCAAATCATATCCTGAAGACAAGACGGAATCAAGTTGATGTTATGATTAATAATAAAAATCCTGTTGACAGTTAATAGGTATCAAATCCGCGACACCATAGGCGCTTATACACAATTATAAGTCGTACAGTTTTGCAATGCCTTAAAACAATAAACAATCGAATTCAACTTTATGTCTTCTCAGCGTGGAAAGTCAAGCGATCAAATCAAATCAAATCAAATTTTATTTTAAGTCGGTACATGTGTAACAAAGAAACATTAGCTATGAATAGCTATTAACCGATCGTTGCATAATGATGTAACCTCAGAGAAAACCAAGGCAATGGAAGTAACATATATACACTTGGTAACAAAATTAATCTCTCAAAAAGAAAAAGAAATAAACATTTACCTACACTCGGATTCTTGATTAACTTAAATGGTTTCCACTGCATTAAATATTTTCTATTTTATTTCAGAAATGTCAACTTTAAAATGCATTGACTATACTTTTGCAAAAACAATTAAGCGACATTTGTTCCAGTCCTGCATTTAAATCAATATAAATGCGCACTCATTACCTTCGTGCAAGTAATGATGACACTACTGAAGTGTTGTAGACGATGTTTGAACTTGTTTTGTAGGCACAGAAATATGTTATAAACATAGTAAGGTCTGAAATTCACAGAATTTCTATTTATTTAGTTTTATCAAGACATATAAAGATAACATTAAACTTATATTTTATCAAACGATGAAATTCAACACAGTATGAAATGTAACAGTAGCTCCTATATTAAGGTTCTAAATTGTATAGCAACTATGAAAAATTTCAATATGTCGTACTATAATAGCTACTTTTTAAACAATGGAAAGCAACTGCGTCAACCTCATATCAATTTATTAGATGTATTTGTCTTACATGTTACATTAGCTTAAACATTTTATTTATTAAGATGCACATTAGCTCAAATACGGTTTATATCTATATGCAAAATAAGCAACATACTGACATTGATTGAAACTCTAATCTTTTTTTACCAAATTTACAAACAAAACTATAAAGGCATATCAGAAAAGCTGACATAATGATAAGAATCTGTAAAACAATTTTGTGTTTATGTAATCTAGTATGTTTGTAGTAAACGATGTCATACTCCAGATATTAGAAACGTCGTTCGAACATAATCTCTATATGTTGAATTATAAACAGTATCTGTGATCACCTATTACATAGATTCTTATACGAATTACAAACAGCTCATGATCAGTATATACATACTTCTTATAGATACATAACACTACATAACGTATTTAATAAACTTAATTCGGTAAGTAGTTTAATTAGATGGTAACTTTTTTCATTATAATTCAAACCCAAGAATAATATGTTACTAAGTTTCAGTATTCGATAACACTAAATTCACATAGCTGTTTTCTTCCTTTGCACAATCATTGTCTGCAACATCAGATGCACGGTTCATAACATTATGCTGTTGTGTGCCGCCATGTGTTAAGGCCGAATATTCATGAAAAGAAGTTTCAGCGGATGTTTCGTACTGGTTTCTGTACTGGGAATCTGAAATGAAACGCCGGTTTAAATTTCTTTTTCTGAAGTGCTCCTCAAGACCCCGAAATGAGTTCCACTTACTGTACATATGCGCATTGGTTATGTTACGTGTCGTGTCGCAACTTTTTCTGTCTTCAATTCGAAATAGGCATATTGCCTGAAAACGATATTATGGTACCACATTGTTCTGATAATGCTTAAGACGTTTCACTATCATCATTTCCCATTTGTCTCAAAACTATATTGTCCTTACTTTGTTAACATTAACATTCACGTTATGTTGTAACATTATGTTGTAATATTAACTCATCATAACGATTTCACCATAACATACATATTTAATAAACATGACATTGTATGCATTTGCTATTTAAAGATCATACCAACTCGGTAGGCTTCATACTCGGAACTGGTATTGGTAGCAGAGACGTTAATCCTGGAGCAGACAATAGCACGTTTCTCGTAGGTTTTTCAAGTCATGTATCCGATTGTGAATAGAAGTTTTATAAAATACATGTAAAATGAGGGGAGGTAATTATTAAACATGATAGTAATTTGAAGTATATTTTATTAATATCATAGTCAGTAAATGGGAATAGTAAATATTGAACCCAGATGAGCGTGATATCTACCGGAAAAGAAATTAGGTGAATCTTAAACCGAACCAGGCTGATTGTTACGTTTTCAGAGTTGTGTTCTTGTTCTCTTGTTCAAGTTTTTATAATATGAAATATCATTTCCCTTAAACATGTATCATATAAAATAATGAAACACTAATTTAAGGTTTATAATGGCATATATTGCGTGTTTAAGGTGCACATAAACAAATGTTGATCAAACAAGTTCATGTATCCGGATAACAGGCAACATAAAGTTTGAAATGATCTTTTTAGAAATTAGTCTGCAGCTATAAATTATAAAAAAAAACACGTATATATTCAATAATGAAGACTTTCGTAGTCATGCACATAAACTGTTAGTTTGGACAACCATAACATATCAAATTTAGCCTCTTGCGAATCACTTTTATGTTTTAGTTGGAATCAAAATAACCATAGGCGAAATGAAAGCTACCACGATACGTCACGTGATCGGATGAATAAGTTTTACTCATAAAAAGTTATCGAAAATATAACGTTCCAAGGTGATGACATTAAAAAATAAACGGCGGGTATATGGGATTTTACAACTGGGAAACGAGGTATGGTTTAATTATAATTATTGTAACATACTGTCCATTGAATAAGTCATCGTACTTAGAACCGCTGGCTTGATTACCTGAAATGTACAAACACTTATTTAGGCTAAACACACTCAGAGAGAGCATATTTATCCGTTGAATACTGACTTTATTTGTCATATTTTCTTTAAGAAGAATAACTAGCGGTGAAACACAAAAAATTAATCAAATTAATTTCGGTTGAAAACAGTGTGTTGCTCTGTAACGTCAGAGTACCTGTTTATATATATGTACACTTCTATAATTCTATAAAGTGAGGAGGCAAATATGAACTTATTCAACTTGGTCTAATTACCTTATTAAATTATGGTCATTGATCACTCTCATATATATTATAAAATACTATTGCATAAAACAAAGTTTATACATACGTTTATATTTCTTCCATAATATAAACATCCCAAACATTATGACTATCACGACAGTTGCACCCACAGCTCCTCCCACTGCAGCCCCGACCGATGGAGAGGATCCATTATCTAATTAAATGAATAAACAAGTGTCTGTACGTTTTTGGGGTCGTTTTTAGTAAAGGTTATTAACCAATTTCTTTATAAGCATTTGTTATTGTCGGGAGTGGTCTGCAATTGCAATTGATACTTAAACTATTGATTACTTCATTCTTTCCAAAAGCAGACATTGAAGGTCAATAACTTAGTAATGTGTATATCTAATTGAATATATGCGTTTAATATTACAAACTGTTTTACGTTTTAAATGCTGTATTAAACACGACATCTCTGATACTAGATTATAGTTAATTTTCGATCGGTTAAACTCAAAATCGACAGGCGTCTTCCTTTCCTTATGTAAATATCATACCAATTGTCAATGTTACATGGTGACATGACACAGCATTCTGTAGATATGTGCGAAGCAAAATAGCGCTGCATTTTCGACAATGGCATCATAATTTTTATAAATGTATCTAAGCAATAGTTATTATGCAGCATCAGCATACAATTCGTATGATTATTACACCTTTAAAAAAATATAGTTAGCACAATTAATAATTTTTTAAATAAGCAATAATTCAAGTAATTAATAAGTGATTGTCGCTCATTAGTTTTAGTGATATAATATGGCAATACTGTTTTGAAGAACCTCCTGAAAATAATCTAGTGACCTGAATTAAAATATTTTACGGATTGATGTTGCTTGCTTAAACACCATAAATTAACAGTATAGTCTGCATTGCGTTTACATGTATACGTTATGGTGTATGTGTTCATAATGAAATGAATAGTATTTATAATTTTGTTATCTATCTTAATATAAAGTTGTTGAAAGTCCAGATATATTATCAGGACAACAAACTTGCTCCCACCAATGAGTTGTATATGTGAGATAATCATTTTCACACACATTATAGATAATTAGAAACAATACATTACTAAACATGTTTAAACCAGTAGAACAACTTGCCGGGCCATATTCATAAATCAAAACAAAAAAAAACACAGATCTGTAAATGAGCATTAACACATCAGCAGTGTAATTTAAATATGAGTATTACAATACATGATATTTCTGTTTGAATTACAATTAATAAACTGAGTTTCATAATACAGCAGTGCCAGCGTATGTCTACAATAAATCGACATGTTTAAAGAATTCGCATTAGGATAATACGTTGGATTAAATGGTTTGATTAAGTCAAGTGCACAATTTCCACTTCAATACTGAGCAATAAGTTCAACAGTATAACACTTAAAATTACTAGTTTTGTCATAGTGAATGATGCCCTTCAAAAAAATTCTTGGAAACAGGCAAAGCCCTAACTCGTTTGAAAAGGGCTTATTTTCACAAAATCTGTATTATCTTTTAAACTTGAATTTATATAGTTGTTTACATGCTGGTAAACATGTTTGTGAATTTTCAGCCTTCAAACAGAATTACTTCTTGAGCACGAGACACAAATTAAAAAACTGCATTTGCATTAATCAGTTGTTTCACATGCTGGTTCATAAATTGACAAAGTTTCATCTCTGTAACTTAAAAACTTCTTGAGTCTGGCCCGACAAAAAAAGCAAACGGACAGACGTATGTAAAGAAGGAAGAACGGACGGACTGACAAAGGAACATCTTTATACTCCGACTTTAAAGTTGGGTCATGACAATTACAAAAAAAATACACAAACTGGTTAAAGCCAACATGACATTACATACACATAACGATTTTTCAGCCAAGAAAATATTAGCGCAATTCATCAAGCAGTTGAGTCCACAAAATAGAAAAGGCTTAGAGTCGAAACCTTTATGCCTCCCCTTAACAATCACCTTAACATGAAGGTTCCTCGGCTGTGAACTTTGCAAGATAGATCCGACAAACCGATCGTCACACTTACCTAATATAGATATTAAGAAACAGTGTACACACCTTAAAAATAAGACTAAAACAGAAGTATGCATACCAGATTTGGCTCGTGTAGTTACTGTTATAACATTTGTTTCCGCTGATTTTCCAATTGAATTTTCTGCATACATTTTGAATTGATAAGAGGTTCCAGCAACCAATTCTTCAATCGATATTCGTTCGATATGTTCTAATATAGTTCTGTAAGTCCATCTTTCACCCGTGTGTTGTTTATATCCAATAACGAACCATTGATCATCCCCACCGTTAAATCCCGGTTTCCATTCAACGATGACAGAGCTGTCTGTTATCGTATTATCTGGTATACCGAAATGTTCTGGAATAGCTGGCTCTTCTGTAAATAGTTATGTTTAACAGCCTCTTAATGCCTATCCATAATGAATTAGTGTGTGAATATGCGATCAAAATAAAGGCAATTAAATATGTTAAGTTATTGCCAAAAAGAAGAACTACGAAATACATCATATTATTACCCTTCGCTTCAATAACAAATGTCTGTTCTGTGGAGCCAATATCGTTGTCCACATTGACCGTATAGGTTGCAAAATCGTCTTTCTGTACTTGCACTATGGAAAGGTTTGTCTGCAGTCTGTCTTGGGAAATTTGAATATTAATTCTTGTATTAGCATTGACCATTAACCATTCATTTTTTACTTGTTTCCGCCAAACAAACGCCGATAAAGCTCTTGGAGGAGGATACGCCACAATAGTATACGTAAGAATTACACTACTGTTAGTTTTCGTCCAAACTTTAGGTACCGGAGGCATAAATGGAGAAGCTCGCGGTGCACCTTCAAAAAATAAAATGTAACATTGGACGACATTAATTTAATAGCAAAACGAGAAATACAACATAAGTTTATATATGCCTTATCGCAAACGTTCATATTCAAAACACAAATACGTATGTTTTATAATATTGACTTACATCGGATGATGATCTCTATTTCTCGAACCTGCTGGGCGGCGTTGTGAATGTTGTTCCCTTGACATTGGTATATCCCCTTGTCAAATTCGCATCGCACATTTTCAAGAGAAGCAGATATTGTGTTATTATGTGTTTCAGTCAGTAAATCGCGTCCGTTTCGAGTATTATTTATTAGAAACATGTTAGCAATAGGGTCACTATAAGCTTCGCAGATTAATATCACAGTCTGACTTTGGTTTATAGTAATAATCCTTGCATTTTCAAATCCGTCGACAAAAAATCTCTGTATACTGGAAGGATCTACAATAAATAAATACTTATTATGACCTTGCAATTTTAAATACAATAATCAACCTTTAACTTATACAAATCACTTTATTGAACTTTCTTTTGCAAAGTTTTGAACTATACGCACATACTCTTATTAATGTACCATTTACCTACATTGTACATCAACGTAAAACATTGTTTCATCGTAAGGCGTCTGTGCACAGCAACCTGAGGGTTCCATTGTGTTGTTTACTCTGCACTTATAAAATCCCTCGTCAGTGATTTGCATATTTTGAAAAGTAAGATTTTGCTCGACTCCGACAACGCGCGATGTCTGTACTTGTTTCCACATAAAATTCGTCTTTGGTGGGTTTCCTTCGGTGTATGGACACTCGACAGACAATGTCCTGTTTTGTAACACCGTTGTATTCGCAATTGGTCTCACCGCCACTGCGACTGAAGTGAATTATAACACAGCGATAGAGTAATGTATAGTGCTCCATCAAAGTATCATGGACCTTGCAACACATACACATAATAACACAGCTCTTCACGGTGCATTTAACGAGGACTTAACGTTTTTGTATCCACGATTCATTCCTCGAAATTCGATGATTGTAGTATTCAGTACATTTAATCTTTAACAAAATTGGCAATTCGGACTAAAGTGAATGTTAACACATGGATCGAATGATTCATATTGAAATATCATAGGATGAGAAACACAAGTGATACGCATAAAGAAATCATAATGAAATAACTCTACCAGATTCATTGTCCTGAAACTTGACGGATTATTATTAATGAATCTGCCTTCGAATTTGATATTTTAGTATTCAATACAATCAAATTTTAAACAAAATGCAAATACAAGCCGATCACAAAAAGCAAGAAATATTAACGAAACTTACATAACATGTCAAGTGAAAATATCACATTTGCATTTCCAATAACCACTTGCGGTGAAGAGGTTGCATTCATCACATTGATGACATCCAATTTGTAAGTACCGCTAGATAGCACGTTTGGTATCGTGAAGAGTTGTCCGTGTTGTTTCGGCCCGCCAGGCAGCGTCCACATGTAGTTCATTGGAGGGGGGTGGCTATTGCTGGTACAATTAATTGTAATAGATGTGTTCTTAATTGCACGTATGTAATTTGATGTTATTCCATTATTTTCGATGGCACACGTTGGGGTGGTCGGTGGATCTGCAACCAACGATTATCACGGTTTATTCCTGGCATATCTTATGAACAGCTTAAACAGTATTATGCAATAAAAACACGTTTAACCTTTGAGAAAATATCCGGTGGTTTACATGTATGTGGTTATAACATGTACGCAGATTTTGGTTTATGTTTGTCTTTTATGAAGAAATTGTCTCCGGGCAGATATTGATAGAAACACTGGGGTAACCTATTTACAGAATCTCAGTTCATGTACATCAGTCATATAAACATATGTCAGGTTTATAATTTTGAACATGAATAACGTTGACAACAGCATTAGTTATGCGCCGTGTCCGACTACAAAACAGATACCTAGTTTCCTTAAACAACAATTATATGAAAATAAATCTTGACATAACGTCCTTCAAATTGACCTTATTTTGTTTGATTAGATTTGTGAATCAATTTATAGCTCAAGCCAAAATAATTAATAAGAAATTACATTTATAAAAACAAAGTGTTTGAATCAGTAGTTTAGTGAGAAAATAATGTCAAACAGTCAAAGAACCATAAAACATATAACTATGGTTGCGTCCTACTTCATAGGAATGTTCACGTGAATCATAATTCGTAGATTAAAAAGCTCAGAAAATGCCAATATGTTGTTAAAATGCAATTATTAAATCCAACAGACAATTGTTTTGCCATCTTTATCTGTCTTGTGTTAAATAAACCGATTTCTTGCTTTTACCCGCTATGTAACTTATTTAAAGCTGAGGTCCATATACTAACACAACATTAGAGATTGTATTATCCGATCAAAACAGTAATTTTCATCCCAATTTTATGGGTATTAAAACCACTATGAAATGATTATCGAATGATTACATTACACCGCAACGTTATAGGAATATGCATTATGTTAGTGGGTTTGTTATTTCAAGTATAAAGACACGTACGTAATATAATGAATGCGTATATTTATGCATTATACTGTAATCAAAGTAAATTATACTTACATACACATTAAATAAAACTTACATAGAATGTTAACCAGTAAAGTAGTTGCATTATTATATTTTGTTGTACTTCCGCTTGTTGGCTGCATGTCACTTGTGGCCGTGCAGGTGAGCGTAACTGCGTTCACACTTTGCATAAATTTCAGTTCAATAGCTCCGTTATTAATAACAGAGCCATTAGTTAATTTCCATGATATGTTTGGCGTTGGATTCCCAGAAGAGGTACATTCCAGCGATACAGAGCTATTTTGTATCACGGTAATGGTGTCAACAATCACATTCTTGTATAGAACTTTTGGTATGGATGGGGCGACTTCAACAAAGCGAAAGTACATGGGAAATAAAATAGGAACATCAATAACTTTGAGAACAAAGCATATTTGATTAAATACAAGCTACTTTAAAAATTTGAAAATTCAAATAAAAATAATACATTTACTTATTAATATTATGATTATTTTAAACTAACGTTCAAGTACAATACTGGATAATTACCCAACACGTCAATACGGGGTTTCCTGACTGATATGATCGACCCGTATCCATTTGAGACCTTGCAGTATATGATTGCCCCGTGCTGTTCCTGTGAAGGAGTAGTTGTCAGAGTGCTTGTCGTCCGGTCTCCTTCTACATTACCAATGCTTCGTTCAGTGATATTTTCATCGTCGGTGTAATCCGAGGGTGTGACTTTATCCATATACCAAGTAATGATGGGGGTAGGACGACCCTCGGATGATACGCATTTGATGAAGCTGATTGGTACGTTTTGTAACACATAAATTACTGGTAGGTCTGGAGTCAACGTTACACTGACCACAGGCACTAATCGAATAAATATACATTATTAATCTCTTACATACTTTATCGTGTTTTTTTTTTATTTCAAAGATTGTATAAAGAATATGGAAAATATCTATAGAAAAAAAAGAAGAATTTTAGAATGCTGTGCGTTCAAAAAGCCTAAAACAATGGTCAGTTAATACAAAGTTACATGTTTGTGCCATCTTCAAAGTAAACTTACATAATGTATGGAGCCCTGATTGAATATTTTACTTTTTTGCTACAATTCACACGTTAAACATGTACATCACAGAACCATACATGATATATTTAAAACTGTTTTGTATTGGTATTTTTAAAAAGAACTAATAATGCATATTTCCTCAAATTAATATTTATTTCATGCATCAATTGGATCATTCAGGCGATTGTGTTTTATCTCATATAATTATATCAAATAAGCACACTTTGCACGCATATATATACAAGTATATCTATATTTCTATTTAAGCCAATTTAGAAAAAACAATTTTTGAACAAGGTTGACAAATTTAAGACTATTGGTTTAAAAAGTAGGTCTACATAACTGTTGTGTTAGCGTTTATAGGTTCAAAATAAACAATTAATGTCGTAAAGGTACACAGTTAATTATTAATCAACAAAAGCAGGTGACATATATTCAAGGAGAAAATACAAGATCTGTCATAATTTATATAAATGAGCCTCGCTCTATAAAAACTGGGCTTAATGCACGTAAGTAAAGTGTCGTACCAGATTAGTCTGCATAGTCCTCACAGGCTAATATGGGGAAACAGTTTTCGCCTACATTGAATTTTGGATTTTCTGCAAGAAGATACTTGTTTTAAACAAAAAATACCATTTAAGCGGATCAAAGGCGTTTGTGGACGTTACTTTACGCACATGCATTAAGCCCCGTTTTCCCAGAGCGATGCTCATATTTATTTTACTGGAGAAAAACACTATCGGAAATGAGGGGATAAATACATCAACAAACAAGGATTTGGATTTACCTGCAACAGCAATTGTTAATTCCTGACTGTAACTCGTCGGAATTGTATTAACAGTGCACTGCCATTTGTCTCCATCATTGTTCCGTGATACGGACTTCAGGGTACAAGTAAACGTGGATCCTGCACAGTCACACCCAGCGAACATGTCAGGTAAAGGAGAACGGTCAAACAAGCATGGACTTCCTGCGGATGAAGCTGACAGAACATTGTCAAACTGACTACCACTCACTGGCTTGCGAAACCATTTCACAACAGTCCCTGTTGAATGAGTGCATGTCAACTTTAATGCACCATTAGCATCCACGAATGTTGCATTTGAAAGCAATACTGGAGTTTGTGAACCTAATGAAGACAAACGCAGACACAAACCTCTAGTCTGTTTTTGAAATGGTAACATGATACATGATTGAACAGAGATTAATACGGGTAATCCATTATAATAACTGTTAATAATAACCATTTGACATTTTAGGACAAAATTTCAGTAGGCCAAATGAATATATAGTTTCTTTATGACAAATGTTCATAGTTGTAGTAGTTAAGATTTATTTACCTGCAGCATGTATAAATCCAATAATAATCAAAACGGTAGATCTTAACATGTTTATCTTTCACACAGCCAAACACGACAAAACAAACAAGTCACCCAAAGCACATGCAATTTGAAAAATTGTATCAGACTTTTGGTGCGGCTTACGTAAATTCAGCGTATTAATATATTATTCTTCAGAGTCTCTTAGCAATAGAGTTGATTGTTGTTGTAATACATTCTGTTTAAAACCTTTCGAATAGTGTAACTCAAAGCTATAGTTTATTCACCTACGCGATTGGTACTATAATTATTAATTTGTAGTAGTATAATTATCATTTGTATTATTATTATTAGTAGTAGTAGTAGTAGTATTACTATTATTATTATTATTATTTATTATTATTATTATTATTATTATTATTATTATTATTTCAATAATCATTTAAATAAATATTTTTATCATTATTTTTGTAACTATTTTCATAATATTTTGCCGGTATTTGGCTGTAAACATGGTTAAATTTATTATAGGCGCATTGTGTATTCTACAATTTCCAGAACTGGTGAAACACATTTTGTACTGATTTGATACATAAAATAGCCAAGTGTAAGTGTCTTTATTGAAGAAACTGAGAACATTTCCCAGTATATTAATGATAATTTAATCAAACACATAAAAGTGGAACATGTTCTGAAGTCAGTCTATTGAACTGTTTTAGTTCTTTGAATTTTCACGTACATTCAACTCATCTCTAGTTAAAGGTACTAGTAAATTAAAATGTGAAACCTTTTTAACATAATGACTTATCAATAGTTTTGTTAGTTATGACCGGATTGTGTCAAAATTTGGAATGTTAAATGTAACTCGACCTGATCCAGGATTTGATAAATTATAATTAAGCTTTGCACCCATGGTAAACTTTTCACAAGAATGTATCATATTATTTGGATGTGGTAATTTTGAAAGCTGGACAAACGTTCGTCATGTGATGTGGTGCTTGTGCAATTCATGTGTTGCTCGTTCGATACGAGCTTGCGTTTTGTAAGTTAGGTTTCTTTAAAGATTGTGCGTTTGCGCACACACGCTTTTAAGTCAAATATTAAAGCTAATTTGCTTGTAAGATCATGTTTTCATGGTGTTAAATGAAGCCATGGTATTAGATAAAACCCCGTGTATCATACATATATGTTTTAATATTGTAGCCGGCATTGTTTTATTGCTTAAGTTTCTTACAGAATTTTTATTTTTATCACACAATTTTAGATAATTAATCCTTTATTTAATGCTTCATAATAATATTAATCACTCTTATTTTGTATCAACTGTATGTACATATATATGTTTTGTACAATTTAATTGAATATAAGTATATAAATAGGCGTTTCATCAAATAAGCAAGTTTCAAGTTTCATATATAAATTGTATTCGTTCGCGAATAGTTGACATCTGTGTTTGAAATAACAGATGAATTTATTGCAACTGTCAAGTTGTATGTAAAAACTAATTAAAGCCACACATCTTGAAATTAAAGTAAATATACATGTAGGTGTTAACAAGAAACATATTTTGTCTATGCCAATTAGAATATATCTGGTGGTTACGAGTTAGAAATCCGTCTTTTTTGCGCTTTAAAACTTAAAAATAATCGCGTTTGTCGAAATGGACGTATACGTATAGAAATCCTACTTTCGGTTTTTAATTTCAAAAAAGTAATGAATTACTTGCTAATCAGGCTATAGATGTAATGACAATTTTGCACACTTTCAAATTGCATCTATACGTATTGTTTAACATGTTTTTCATTTCAATTTATTATACCTCACTTTTATTCACAATGCTAAACTTCCATAGGCCATCGTGACATAGAAATACTGTCAGACCCAGCGGGAATTAATTTACTGTCCAAAATATACTGTATCCCGCTGCCATAGCAATCACGTGCCACCAGCGAGAAAAAATTTACTGATAAAAAAATACTGTATCCCGCTGCCTTAGCAATCACGTGCGGAATGTTCGAAAAAACTGTCCCATTCGCGCATGCGCAGTTTTGCCTTTTCCGTTGTGAACAGACGACAAAATGGCAAGCAATATTGCCAGTGAGCGTTTTTCAACGATAAGCGAGGAGGATTTGAAGGCATTGGATCATGACAAGGACTCTTAAAACACTAAACGTGTAGTTAAACATGGTGTGAACTTGTTCAACGAATTTCTTCGTTCCAATTACATGGATCTTGGTGATCTCGTGGAAGATCCAGCGGAACTAAACAACCAGTTACGCTATTTCTATGCATCTGTACGTCAGAAAAAACGGCGAGGAACTAAATAAAAAATCTTTGGACAGTCTGAAGTATGGAATTTACAAGCATCTCTTAAGCACGTATAACATTAATTTGAAAGACCAGCAATTTTCATCAAGTAATGGAACCTACAAGTCAAAAGTTTAGCAGCTTAAGCGAAGTGGACATGAGAGTGTCGACCACAAACCTATAATATCATAATAATGCTGCAAAGAATTTAACTATAAAAGGTGGCTTTTAATTTGTTTGACAGAGGAAAGAAAACATAAATTACATGGAATTTTAGTGGTGAAACCACATAATCTTTTAGCAAAAACATCTATTTTCAGTTTCAGGCCATTTTAAATGTCAGACCAGTGTCTAATTAAATGAATTCATCTCTTTAAGATTGACGATACGCCTAATGATACCACAGGAGAAGGAAAGATCTACGAGCAGCCTTGCAGTACGTTTTTCCCAGTCCGATGCTTTGAGAAGTACCTATCTAAACTGAACCCCAAACTCGAAGCATTATGGCAAAGACTGTTAGAATCATTTCAAGAGACCAGTGACATTTGGTATTGTGCTGCACCATTAGAAAAGAATACTTTATCTGGAATGATGTCTAGCATTTCCAGACAGACCGGACTTTCAAAAGTGTACACTAACCATTGCTTGAGGGCTACATCTATTACAAAACTTGATAGACATGGTTTCGAAGCCCGGCACATAATAAGGGTTTCAGGCCACAAATCAGAAGCTTCGATACGAAGTTATTCTACACATTTAAGTGAAGATCAGCAACGCGATATGTCAGATTGTCTAAGCAAGCCATTTTCAAATAAAAAAGATAACGCCACTGTAAAAAGTGATAATGACATGAATGAACTGTCTGAACAAGACCTGTTAAATATTTTCTCAGATGATAGTGCCAGTTGTTAGTAATCAAAATGTATTGCCAGTTGTCAGTAATCAGAGAGCATTGCCAGTTGTCAGTAATCACAGTGCATTGCCAGTTATCAGTAATCAGAGTGCATTGCCAGTAGTCAGTAATCCAAATGTTGTTCAACAGCAAGTGATTCAGCAGAGTTACAATAGACTCACAGACATTCACAGAACTGTTCCTCAATTCAACTTTAGCAACTGTCCATTTTCACTATCACTGAATTAACTTGCTAAAACAAAAAGATACTGTTTAATACTGTTAAAATAATAATAATGTTTAACTATTGAATTTTTATTTTCTGTGATAAGAAATTGACTATGTTAACATGTGTACTTTATTTTTTAATATTAAAATTGTTCATGGTTCTTATAAAATGTTCATGTTTGAAAAGTTTGTTCGGTATAGTAAAATAAATATTACATGTCTTACAGGATGAACCCTGTCAGACATGTAATATTTATTTTATTTTACAGAACAAGTGATAAGAAATTGACTTTGTTAACCTTCAAATCCTCCTCGCGTATTGTAGAAAAACGTTTACTGGCAATATTGCTTGCCATTTTGTCGTCTGTTTACAACGTCATAAATTGCGTAATAAAGTGATAAGAAATTGACTGTCTTAACCAGTGTACTTATATTTTTGTTATCAAAATATAAATGGTTATTCATTGCTGAATTTAATTACAATTATAAAAATAATTAAAATTGTTCGTGGTTCTTATAAATTGTTCATGTTTGAAAAGTTTGTTCGGTATAATAAAATAAATATAACATGGCTGACAGGGTGACAGTAAATTTGCCAACTTTCGGAAAAATACTGTCAACCTCGGCTTCGCCTTGGTTGACGTTATTTCCTCAAGTTGACAAATTTACTGTCACCCTGTCAGCCATGTAATATTTATATAATGTGTGGCTTTAAATTGTATTTGCAATACCGACATGTATACTTATAAACTTATAAATGAGTTAGTTTCTTACAACTGCTTACTTATGAGTTAGTTTCTTACAACTGCTCACTATTAAGTCATGAATTTTACAAGTAAATAATTTTGTAAACTAGATATTCAGCATTTAGTTCACATAAATTGTCGTTAAATAAACCATTACTACATCTTCTAAGTGCAATTCATCATCTAATCGATGATTTGTAACCTCTATGTAACAATGATCATGCAAATGCTTGCTTGGAAATAAATCAAATACGATTTATGTTATTCATGCAACTGAAGGCGGATAATCGTAGACAGTTTCCGTACAATTGCTCGGAAAGTAACACCATTATTGAGCCATTTACTTTTTTTGATGTGAATATCAGAGAACAATACAGACTATGATGCATATACATGCATAAAGCATATATATGCTAGATCAGAACATGAGACCCAGAGACCGTAGTGCCTAATCATGCTATATCAGATCTCCAGACCCAGAGACCGTAGTGCCTATACATGCTATATCAGACTTCCAGACCCAAAGCCCATGGTTCCTATACAGGCTATATCAGAATCCAGACCGATAAACCGTGGTGCCCATACATGCTATTTAAGACCGAGATACTGTGGTGCTTATAAATGCTATATCACATCCCCAGACCCACAGACCGTGGTGCCCATTCATGTTACATCAGACCGACAGACCCCGGTGCCTATATATGCTATATGAGACCACCCCCTAGACCTTGTTACCTTGGTAAATCGTCTATATATATCGATAACAAGACGTTTCAATATTTGCATGAATGAATGACATCGCACCAGGAAGATACACCGTGATGTAATACACTTAACATTTGGGTGTGATTTATAACCGGTCGAAACCCGAAAGGGTTTACTCACCACACATTACTTTTACCCTAACAATCATTTAATATTTATGTAAGATAACCGCTACGTTTTCTTCTCAAAAAATAAATTTTTTGTATATAACTTTTCTTGATTGAGCATTCCCATCCTAACAAAATAGATCTATATGTCAGTAAGAAATTTCGTCACACACATGCGGACACTTTCCCTGATAGATTTGAATATACGGAAATCTTAACAAGTTTCGACGCAATTAGTTCAAACATGTTAAAGAGAGTTACTGTATGATTCTATATTAAGGATTCAAGCATGCATTATTTGTCGTGTAAACATTCTTTGTTTTTTTCTTTAAATTATGTAAACAAAGGCTATATTTATTGTTAACACCTAAAATGAAATTGTTTTAATATTCATCAGTAATTGCAGGGGTCGCTTGCATGAATTTGGTCCCTAAACATACCCAAAAACACACTGGACCCCTTCATGAATTCAAAAATAACACTTTTTTGCAATCTGCACATTTGTTTGCCTCCCCTACCATTTTTTCACTTAGTACCTTACACTCACACTAATCTTCTATCAAGCTGGGGTCTTAAATAACCTGCATTAGGGGTTTATAATGTGCAATAAGCAAACACTAGACTCATAGCTTCGTGGGATGCAGCAAGCAAATACCCTACCGTGATCATTATAATGTGTAGGTTCGTAACTCGGGGAATCGTCACTCGCGATATCGCAAGTATTGGCCTCTCAAGCGAAAGTTTGTTAATGAGCTGATTGCATCAATAATACCTACCGCTGTTCATACATCACATGCTCTATGACGTCAAACACTAGCACATTCAAAACATCAGCATTGACTCTGTTTGCAGCAACGCCTTTTTTAGTTATGATGTTTAGTAATGATATCTGACAACAAATAACTTGATATTTTCAATGCACCATTTCTATATCATTCGGATTCAGAAAGTAAATCTGACTTTATTCTTCAAAGATTTAGTATCTCATATATTGTTGCTGCATTTGTGCTTAATTGTTGATCATAGACTACGAGAGCCGTGCAAGATGGATACATATTTTGCAGAGTATAATTAGATGCCTTAAGTTTCAAACAAATTAGTAAATACGACTCCAGCTTCGGTAGGTCGCGCAATGGGTTATTCTGTAAGATTACATTTACAATTTCAGCCCACGTGAGCACGAAGTGCTAATGAGGGGCTTTTGTGTCCTGCGTCCTTCGTAGTCCTTCGTGCGTCGTCATCTTTGTTTAGTAACTTTTAACTCTAGAAGCGCTATTTTTTTCTATCGTAATGAAACTTTGTCAGAATATTACTCTTAACAATATCTGGTTCGAATTTTAAAATAGGTACCGTGCGTCTAAAAACTCGGTCATCAGGTCGAATCTTAGAAAAAAAATGTGTTACCAATTTTAAGGGAGCCAGTTTGTGTACTTCAGAAATTTAGGCTAGCGTTTGTTTACAGCAACATTTACATACAGAGTAGTTTTCTTTTTGTGGTCAGTATGGTCAATGTCAAGGTGGCTGTAGCTAACCAAGGATAAAAGGATTGCACTCAATAATGTAAGCTATATAACTTGAGATTAGATGGCAGTATTGGGCTGGAATATTGTGCAAAGGTAGCTCACATACCTTATATGCAAACCTTTCTTAGCTTACAAACTTAATTAAATCACCTGAATTTATGTTTAAATTGTTTGAACAACTAGTTCATTTACATTGAAGCATTTCTTGTTATTTTTTTATCAGCTCTAAATTTACAAAACTGTTCTATAAACATGGAATACCATGTTTAAGTGGCTATTTAACCAAATTAGTGTATGGTATTTCAAAGTATGATTCAGCATGGTAGTTGGACTTGAAATATCGGGTTGCATTTAAAAAACGGTCTTTTCATGAAATATCAGTGTTATATACTGTTAGACTATTATTCCAGTCATTGTTAGCCAATGGTAATTAGTACTTTATGGACCTTCGTATTTATGTTGATATGTTTAACCCCATTTAAAATATTTAATTTGACAATTTTTACAATTTTGACAAGCAAGTATTTGCATGTTTGCAATGTGCGTTGGTAAACTTGACCGCCTTGTGGCTGCGAGCGGGCTGAACAGTGTTCCTAATATTGCCCTCTTGAAACCTTGTGAGCTTTCTAGCATCCACACTTCTTAACTAATTTCCATGTAACTTACTCAGAATATGTCTGCAACTAATAAACATTTCCCAAATTGGGTGAAATAAACATCTGCTTTTCAACTTTGCTTATCTTCTTACGGACGTTACATGTGAATCTCGGACACATAACACATTTCATCGTACTACATGCCTTTCTGTAATTTTTAAGTAACCATTTGTTTAATCTTCAAGCAAAACCAACCGCTGTAAACATTGTGTTGGATATAAAACCGAATTAATAATATAAATAAAAAGACAGCATTGTGGTAGGTGTATTGAAAAATATTAGTATCATTAAATTTGCTATTAAAACTCCGTTCACTCGCCATCAAACAAAATATTTCATACAGCAGCAGCCGCTTGGAAAAAGTATAAAAGCTTAATAAAGAGCAAACATAATATCTAGTATTGTTTTCGTAATAACAAGATAATCGTTAACATTTATGATTAATTATTTGGTCTTATGTAATTATCCCTATTTAAAATCGTTAAATCAAATATGCACATAAAACTACAAAAAAACAATGTAATGATCCTCATTAATCTGTCGAATTTTCTTATAATTCTATAATCTTATAATTTGTGAATTAATTCAAAATATTCAAATCATGTATTGAAAATGTGTGGAATAAGTTGTATCATATGTGTGGAATAGTAGTATCATATAAAACACAGTATTTTTTATTATTTTATAGCCTGTAAATGTAAATATAATATAGATATTTGTTAAAAGGCATATACTGCTTGAATGGCTAGTTAGCAGTTTGTTCTTATCCATCTGCAAAAGCGCACAATCAAGATCCAAAAACTCAGACTTGAGAAAAATAGAAACATAATCAAGCCCTGCCGGAAAATAACCGAACGCAGTGTCTTCTTGAAGCGGTCTACAAGGCTGACTAAAGTTTAGCATGTGATGGATAAATACCTTACCGGCTATGGTGTTTCTTCGAAACTGATAGGCCGTGAGAATATTCGTTTATAATAAATGAGATCAGTATTATTTGAGGAAGATAGAAACTCTAAACGACACAAACAAGTAATTGTCTTTATATAAATGAGTTAAAATGCGCTAAAATGCAATTGATTACAAAGACACAGACATAAATATGTATTTTTATATTTATAAATATGTCTAGTACTGAAAAGTTAGTACCCACAGCTTATTAGATACTTGTCATTTTATTATTGTTTTATCAATATTTTTGACCTGTGTCAATAATTATAAGGAAGCTTAAAGCATCTTCCGAAAATTGCAATGTAATACTATACGCATCAACACCAATTAAGCTTTCGGAACGTTCTGAAAAAATAAAATGTTCTTTGTGCACGCTTTTACTGGTACTATACATTTATATAATTGTAGTTTATTGACACATATAATGTTTATACAGAAGGACAGTGTTTTTGTGAAGTTCTTGGGGTTTATGGTCAAAACTTATATTAATACATGAAACACCTGAACAATAAAAGCATACTTTGCCTGTGCCTCAGGCATTTGGAACTGTATTATTGTCTTTGAACTGCGTTCGGTTTACCCTGGGACAGGCAGTGTTAACAGTTTAGTTTAGTTTTAACTTATTTATTTTAAAGTACAACTAGTACTCGGTGTATTTACTGTAGATCTTAAGCACGCTACCACTGTGGAGATCGAATACGTGACCTCACTCGGACACTATAAACGCTACCCCATGGCGACCGTTGGCGTGTTTCATGATCATATAACCATTCATTTTACTAACTAAACTCTTCTCCAAATTACTAAATGTTAATCTATAAATACAATATATATCGAGTCTCTTCATGTAAATATAAAATGCTTATTGTAACAATTTAAACATATACTGGTGATGGTTGATTTATCTCGGTCAGTTTACATCCATATCTTAGAGGAATGAAGGTTTACAAGACGTTTGAATTTCAATGTCAATTTAACTGATTCTTAAATATCTAACTTTAACGTCCTTAGTAGAAACTTTTAAGGACTTATAACCAAATTAGTCCATTTATTGTTTATTATACTGAACTGCGAAGCCTTACAATAAACGAGACACCGTGTAACAACATAACCTTTGATAATTAAACGTCTAATCATACGTGGTTTACTTCCCTTGGTAAATGACTCGATGCAGCCATCAATTAATTGTCTGCACTCTATCGTCGTGTGTTGTTAAGGGCATGTAAATAGGTCAATGCCGGATAAAAATAGCCACAACTCAACTGCGCGAACGTGAATGCATGCAAACGTTATGTCAATACTTCCTGCTTGCATACACGCATGCAGCGTGTGATTTGTTTAACTGAGTAGGTCATTTACAACTTGATTTCAACTACTTAAACTGAATATTTATACCATACACGCTGAACGATCATGTTCGTTTTAACATGAAGCCTTAAACAATGGTGCATTGTAAATTATTCATATGATTACAATTATACTTTTAATTTTGATAATAGTGTGATAAGCATATCAATGTCGTTTTAACCTCACCTAAGGAATAACTTGCTAAGGATAGGCTTTTGGGAGTAACTTTTGTCCGCCGTGCGTCATGATTTAACTCTTCATTCTAATCTCCTAAGCCACCGGGCATGATTTTAAATAACATTAACATGAAAAACCCTTAAACAGCTCTCTTTCAAATTTGTTTAAATCTATCCGTTCCATTAGGTAAATAGGTCTTCAGAGCTAACAAGATTTTGATAAAAGCATGCACCTGGGTTCCATATTGACCACTCACTTTCCATGGGTCTCATGATTTTTATCGATATTTTTGCATGAAATAATTTAAATAATATAATCTTCTCAAAAAGGGTGCGAGGGGGGGGGGGGGGGGAATTGTGTGCGCAGCACCGTAAACTGGTACTCTACCAAGTTTATTCAAATAATGTCCCTTCTATCAAATAGGCAACGCCTGAGATGTTACATGTTTTACATACATTAATAGTAAATCACATAACAAGCTTTCAAACCAAAATGCTATCAGATTATATAGTTGCCATGCGACACCGGATAGTGCTCTTCTTCGAAGATTGTTCAAATCATGCGAATGTTTTCAAAACGTCCCATCCCCAGGGTCACATAATTACAAAGACTAGGTAGTTAAATAACTTTACAATCCTTCTCGTTTTAAAAAAGAAGCAAAATGGTAAGTATACTTCGCATTTAAAGGGGCCTTTTCACCTTTAAGTAAAATGACAAAATACAATGAAAATGTGTCAGATTCGCAAAGTTTCGTTGTAGTTATGATATTTGTGAGGAAACAGTAATACTGAACAAATACCATGCTCTAAAATATCCATTATATGCATCTTTTGACGATTTAAAAACCTGCAAATTATAAAGCGTTGCAACGCGAAACAATCTGATAATTTGATGAGTTCTGTTGTTGTCGTTTTATTTTGTGATAATACGAGGACTGCTTATATTAAGTATAAAATGCATCACTTATTGTTGGAGCACGGATGGCCGAGTGGTCTAAGCGAAAGACTTTTACCCCAGGGGTCAGTGGTTCGAGCCCAGTTGAGGGTTACTTTTTTCTTTTTTCAATTTTATTTTTGCTCTTTTACTGGAGCTATTTAGATCCAATGTTTACATTTATCAATATAAAGCATTTAATGACAAACTTCAATACATGACAAAATCTGTAAAAAGGCCCCTTAAACGTCATATAGTTATCCTCTACTAATTTTGTGCACATCATGACCATAAAGTCACAATTGGCCTGCCTGCAGATGTCGGGTGAGATGTTTGTATTGAAATAAATTGCATAATAACTTTTTTATCTGAAAACAATTAACACACATCTTTGAAACCAGTTTTTTAGGACGTTCAAACAATAATAATACAATAAAACGGATCTTATGCCATATGCTACCAGCGTAGCTTCAGACCAACCTGCGAATGCAAACTCCTCATCAGAGTATACGGAGTATACAGAGGCAGAGGCATATCAGGAGCTATGGTTTTCGGATATATCCTTCGGTCCATTTCTTGCAAGACGCGGCTCTAATGATTCTACAACGGAAGATTATTTTTTTGCAGAATAAAACATTTTGCTAATGTGCTTGCAGTGTTGTTTTTATCATTTCTTCAAATAGTTCCTTTACTTTGCTAACAATTTATATTTAGGATATTTAGGATACGTAATAGGCAGAACATAATAAATCGATGATAATTTGACCCCCCCCCCCACATTAAAAGTAATTGAACATTACCTACTGTGTGCATTTAGGTTAGAATACGTGTGAAATTAAGGCGAATATTGTATAAACCAGTATGCCCAGTTGTCATACGAACACAGTTTTCCAAAATAACTTGCGTCTTATATAAACCATTATTCTTCGCCTGTATTAAAACATTTGTATTAAAATGTACTCAATGCAAAATAAAATACAGTTGAATATTTACTTTTGTAAATTTAGATATACTAAACAATAAGTTTTAGTATCTGTTGATAAAAGACTAACAATACTACACTAATTGATCATGATAACTCAAAAGGGCTTGTGTAAAATTGGATTACATATCCAGTTATATTCTTAATCAATTTGCTCTAATGGGCCCATCATGTGTTATTTATGTATAATATTTAAAAAGGGATACTCTGTTATTAATTATGTATCAAATAGTTGCATACGACATATGTTTCGCTTAAATCAATGCTCAGTGACATAGTTATTGATAAAACATAAGACCACTTATAGTGGACACTTTTCACGGGCACTGTACAATAGTAATAGCCTTATAAATTAAAGATCATACAAATATTCGTACGTCACTTTGCAATAACGGTACTTTTTGCATTACAATTATCGTGGAAGCGTGGGATATGAAATAATGCCTTCTTCTTATGTATGCTTATGGCTGATATATTTATATGACCCAATCAAGCAGATCGTGTTGTGCACCAAATCAAAAATGTTGAAGAATTGATACACATTTGCGTAAGCTTCATCCCAAGTGTTTGATAACGAACGTAGTCTAAAGTGATGTCTTGCCGGGTATTATATTTTCAAAATTACGTTGCTGTTTAATGCGTATTTATCACATGATTGCTTGGCTGATTGGTCTTTTCGGAAAACGCTTATTTTCATATGTTTTTCTATAGTTGTCCAAACGTATTTCATATGACATTTTTTTCGGACTCAAGAATATAAGCTCTAGCAGTTAAATGGGTATGACATGTACACGCATTACCGTTGTTCATGCATACTAATGATAACAGTACTCTTGTGCTATCGTTGAAGTGTGAGAATGATTTGCAGGCTGGGTTTTATTCACATATCCAATTCAAATCAGCGCTATTTGTGCACACGTTGTCCGTATATGTTTTGAGAGCAACATCAGTGTTGTTTAGGATCGACAACCATCGAATGAACAACTATGTCATTATTGCTGAAATTCCCCAATGGTTTGATGTATATATGATTGTAATATATTATATGTGTATATATGTTTTGCTCCCGTGGCATTCCTGTAAGAGAAACCGTTACAATTTCAGCATGTGTATTAGAGGAGAATCGTATTTGAAATGTCTTTCATTAGTGTATATTAGTTGTGAAGAGGTTTTATTTAATGGAAACGTATACAGTGGAAAAGGGCCATGAATGCATTGTTTTTAAATAGTGAATCAAAAGACAGGTGACAAACCCAACCCATCAAATTTGCTTTCCGAAAAAGATACATATGTTTTTGATTTTATGTAGTTTTATTTAAAACTGACATAATATGTAATCAATAAAAACACACTTTCTTTCAAAGTTCAAACTAATTTTATACATATACTTAGTACAATTAACAAATATATGTGTCACTTACAGAGAATTGTCAAATACGGTTAAGCAAAACATTCGGGTAAGTCGGATATTAACGTGATATATAATTATATTTCTTGTTTTACTGGATTAAGAATATGGCTAGATTTCTGCTTTATTGTTCTATAATACATTTTTTCAGTAAACTTTCACTACTCTAATGATATATAGATTGGATAATACAAAAGTACACATATATGATACACATCATGTCCTATATATACACACAGAATTTCTTTTCTCTAAATTTCATCCGGACATTTTACATAAAAACAAAAACATGACTGTATGCAAACAATAAACAAATATAGCATATTATGGAATGTGACAGCAACACGTAAATAACAATTATGACAGTAATAGAATATAACACCATTATCTCTTAGATAAAAACAAATCCTCAAATACAATTATTGGAACACAGAAGAAAAACTCTCATATATTTAAGTTCAGTATATTTCAATGAATGCGTGTCTTACTGTGATGTTAAACTTTGCAAACAAAGGGAATCAACTGTGTCAGCCTTACATAAATTGTTTTTCAGAATGATTTGTTTCCCATGCTTTATTAACCTCTATATTATTTATATTAAGATTAAAAAACCGTACATGTTTTCATGAATAAAACGTTGATCTTATGAACCAAATTAAAACAAAAACATTGAATAAACTATACAGAAGTATCACAATGACTGACACAAACTTCAGAATAAACAATTGAAAAAGAAATATCAGACATATAATAAATAGAATAATTATTGTGAGTATTTCATGTGTTATCACTTGAAAATTTTACTTAGCACATATGATTGTTCTTGATGACTGAACAGCTGTATCACTACATATGATTGTTCTTGATGACTGAACAATTGTATCCCTATATAGCATTTATGTAGAGAAGAGATGTGATAAGATGAACCATAAGCATACTGCACGACTTTGCAATAACATTGTAATTAAGACAAATGTTTACTTTTACACAATATCATAACAGTATAATGCTAGATACAAATCAGCAAATCAATGCGCTCATGTCATGCGACAATAACAATAGTGAGTTTTGAATAATTAAATAATTATTATTATGAGCATATTTTATGCACGAGCTGATGCTAAAATAAAATTTAAACACTAGCAGAACGTTTTAAGTTTGAATTTATTTTTTGAGACTTCTAGTGTCAATATTATATTGAAAGAAACTTCGTAGACACAACAAAGCAAAATGCTTGATTAAAGGTACATACGGTTATTATAGGCAAACTCAAATAGAGATAATGCTGCTTTTACATATAAGATTATCTAACAAACACTAACACAATAATTAATAGACAATATATATTTGTTTATACCATTTAGTTTGACAATTCATGTGTCATCAAGATACTCTTTCAAAAAATTTAATTGTGAACTCGTTCTGGTAATTCATGTCCAAACATTTGATTTTATTTAAATAGGTACGCAAACATGTGAATGATGGCTTTCAAATATGAGTAAATATATAATATACGCTATTAACAATTGTATGATCTTTTACTGGGGTGTTAAATATTCTCGTTAATGATGGTAGTTGATATTTTGGACCGTAAAAATAATGGTGTAAAGAAGTCAAACCATATATGTTTCACATGTTATTTACTGGTTCATTCAAAGAGAAAGAGAAAGCCGAATTGTGAGTTCATACTCTTAATATCAAAAACGTGATTCGTTAATAGTCTATATACATGTATGTTACATTATAGAATAATTGTATTTACCAATTACATTGATTATCATACCAATTATTAACATCTCATGGACATTATATACACACTATTTGTAGATAAATAACACTACAAGGCGTATGCAATATAGTTCATTTGGTAAGTTGTTTAATTGCATGATTCATTTGTCATTATGTCGCCACTCCAAAATCACCATGCAACTTTAAGTTTCATTGTTCGATAATACTAAATTTGCATAGGTGTTTTTTTCCTTCACCGTTTCCCAATCATTATCTGAAACATCAGATACACGTTCTATAACATTTCCCTGCTGTGTGCCGCCATGTGTTATGACGGAATATTCATGAAAAGAAGTTTCAGAGAGTGTTTCGTACTGGCTTCTGTTTTGGGAATCTGAAATGAAACGTAGGTTTAAATTCCATTTTATGAACTACTATGCAAGCTTTTGAAAAGGCCAAATGAGTTACATTTTACTGAATATATGCTTATTTGTTATGTTTATTGTCATGTTTATTTCATCTTCATGTAACTAATTTACAATAAGTATATTGCCTTCATTTAAAAAAAATGGTACCACACATTATTATGATAATATGTTTGAAATTTTACTGCTCCTAATTTCCAAACATATTTTTAAGTACTCTAATGGCTATAATGTCTATACATTAGAATGAGTTCATTAACATTGAAAACATTGAGGCATTTTCAACATTACATAGATATTCAATCAACATGCCATGGCATGCATTTACTATTTAAAGATCATACCAACTCCGTAGGCTTCATACTCGGAACTGGTACTGACAGCGCAGACGTTAATCCTGGATACAAAATAAAATACCATTTTCCTTTAAAGTCCATAAACCCTCCAAATCAACGAACATTTCGTAAATATTTCCAAAACAAGAGATGTGTTCATCAGAAACACAATGCCCCCTATTGCGCTGCTTTGAATTTTTTTATTTATTTTTTACCTTTGACCTTGAAGGATGACCTTGACCTTGAACTTCCACCACTCAAAATGTGCAGCTTTATGAGAACGCCGCTTTGAATTATTTTTTTTTTGACCTTTGACCTTGAAGGATGACCTTGACCTTGAACTTCCACCACTCAAAATGTGAAGCTTCATGAGAACGCTGCTTTGAATTATTTTTTTTGACCTTTGACCTTGAAGGATGACCTTGACATTGAACTTCCACAACTCACAATGTGCAGCTTCATGAGAACGCCGCTTTGATTATATTTTTTTACCTTTGACCTTGAAGGATGACCTTGATCTTGAACTTCCACCACTCAAAATATGCAGCTTCATGAGATACACATGCATGCCAAATATCAAGTTGCTATCTTCAATATTGAAAAGATATGGCCAATGTTAAAGTTTTCGGACGGACAGACGCCATATATTTGACATTTGACCTTGAAGGATGACCTTGACCTTCACCTTTTGCCACTTAAATGTTCAGCTCCGTGAGATACACATGCATGCCAAATATCAAGTTGCTATCTTCAATAGTGAAAACAGGGGTTTTTTTAGAAAAAGGGGAAGACGCTGGACGCTGGGTAAAAGGGGAAAATCGAGCGCGAAAGAGACATATGTGGGGAAAAAATAAAAACTGTTCATTTCAATGTCTATAACTCACCTACAGACTTCAGGTGTTTTTTTTAGAAAAAGAGGCATGTCTCTGACCTTTTTGTTCTTAAACACTTGAACAAGTATGATATTAAAGTCAAAGTCCTTAATAAAGTTGCAGGTGTAAATCTAATAATGGGAAATGTTTTCAACTGGGGCCGGGGAACGATGTCAATATTATGATTTCGATTTCATGATGAATGGGTTGACGATCTTGATCTGCTACAGTATTGGAAGGGAAAGGTGCGGCAGCTGCCGATTGTCTACTTTCACTTTCACAATAATCCGACAGTATTAATCGATGTTGATTAAATGTACCTCCGAATCCTGCTGGGTTTCAACGGTTTTTGATAATTCATTCTTAAAAAATGCGACAACGCAATTAATATTTTCCGTGTCCGAACGTTTTATTTTGTTCGTGTATGAACGCCAATTGTGAGATTTTTTTCTGTTTTAACGTTCATATCTTGGCTTTTACATAACCCGGATGAAAATTTGACTGGTTTCCGGTAATTAATTGACGAAACACCCTTCTCGCGCAAGACCGAAATCCAGTAAAATAGTCACATGATTAATACGATTAGGTGCCCGGTTTCCATGACGTAATTTAAGAGCTATATATAGAATCACTGGGATTCCCAGATTTGAAAGTTCGTCGGGAGAGAGAGAGAGAGCGAGATCGTTGGACATGGTACAAATTGGATAAGTGTCGACTTCCCAAAAGAAAAAAAAAACATTTCTTTGAGGGTAAAATATTACATTTTGGTGAAAAATTATATTTTTGGAGGGGAAATGGTATTTTTAGGGGAAAAATTCTGGTAAGGGAAGACGCCGAATATCGGCGTCACTTTCTTAGTAAAAAAAATCCCTGGAAAAAGTTATGGCCAATGTTAAAGTTTTTGGACAGACGCCATATATAAGACATTTGACCTTGAAGGATGACCGTGACCTTCACCTTTTGCCACTAAAATGTTCAGCTCCATGAGATACACATGCATGCCAAATATCAAGTTGCTATCTTCAATAGTGAAAAGGTTATGGCCAATGTTAAAGTTTTTGGACGGACGGACAGACACCATATATAAGACATTTGACCTTGAAGGATGACCGTGACCTTCACCTTTTACCACTCAAAATGTGCAGCTCCGTGAGATGCACATGCATGCCAAATATCAAGTTTCTATCTTCAATAATTCAAAAGTTACGGCCAACGTTAAAGTTTTTTTTCGGACGGACGGACAGACTGTCATACACACATACTGACATACTGACTGACGGACAGTTCAACTGCTATATGCCACCCTACTGGGGGCATAAAAAAGTTAAAACATAACAAATCAATGTTCTTTATAACAATAGCCAAATTTCAACACTAGATGTGGTCTGGTAACATAGATTGAACAAGATATGCGGCCAAGATATTTAACACGTGTTAATGTACCCAGTTGCAGGCTTTCTACTGCCTCTCCACAAAAAACTAGGGCATAAGTAGGGCAAGATTTTAGCAAAAAGTAAGGCAAAGTAGGGATTTTTACTGTTAAAAAGTAGGGCTTAATAAGAATTTTTTTTCTATTTTTCAGCTGGAATTACTGTTAAATTGATACATATCCTAGTCCATCTGATGCTGTGAGAATGCCTTGTTCTGCCCATCCTTGAAATACAGGAACCTGAAATTTGTATTTGTCATTTAACATCAATTTACACAATGGAATACAAAAATGAACATGACATTCAAAACATACACTGTTAATCTTATAAAGCAAAGTACAAAAGCCCTTAGTATTAATCCTTTCCTCCATGAGAATGTACCTAACTTCACTTACTATGAATATATAAGTACTCTTGCACTAGTACTAAAACAAAGAATTTTCTCTCCACAGGCAATAGCGAAGAATTATATTTTTATGATAATTGTTATAAGCAAACAGAGACTAAGGTCTATTCCATTTGCAAAGGTGTTAAAATGAGTATACATGGAGTAAAAGGTTAAGTAAAATGAGTTTCAAAGCATACATGTTAGTAAGTGTAAGAGATAAACAGATACTACTTAAGCATGAGTATTGGCATGTACCATTGTGTGTTGTATCCATGATCATAAGCAGTTAGAAAACATAATTGATTGCAAGATTACATTTATGCAAAAAGTATGCAACAAACCACAAGCTCAGCATTTAATATACATAAAAAGCAATCTACAATTCCATGAGGTGGAATAGGATATGCACGCTTTAATACACTGGTCAAACATTTAAGTAATATACTCAGTTACATGTAGTTATAGGCCTACAATATCTCCATGAACCATATTATTTGCCTGAGATACTGCTTTTCTCTTTTTGAGAATAACTGGCAATTAATTTGCTCTTTTTGCTTTCAATCTCATTTCTCTGGCTTCTACATGTCTACAAGGCATTTGTGGCTTTATCTATTTTGGTCCTGGCAACAAAAAAGAACACCTGTGTCCATAGGACACAGAGGCCTTTACAATTTGGCTGTCACAAAGATTCCTATAGTTTGCTAAATCAGGGGCCCATAACTCCATAAATATCTGATACACTTGCATCAAAATACTCAGGTATACAAGATCACATGCTGACAACTATTCACAGATAGATGGCTCTAGCAGTTATACTTTTGAGTTCTGCGCGACACACAAACTTTGGGCTATGGACAGCCAGATGGACGGACAGACAAACAATGGCAGATCACCCCCTCCCTTTTTTGTGGGCCCAGGGGTCATTCACTATTATTTTTGATTAATATGACAGTTAGGAAAAGCAAACTTTACATATAAACTTAAATGTATTTTGTAAGAAAGGAAAGCAGCATCTGCAATTACGAATTTAATCCATAAGGTTTCAAACACAGCATGGCATTAGTGGGTTTCCTCAGCTAGTAGCATCATTGGGAAACAAGAGCACCGCCTAGCGGGTGCAGACCGCTCATCTATTTTCTTTTTAAAGGTGAAGGGGCTCTCAATTTCAATCACAAAGGAGGGAGGGGTGGAGTGAAGAGGGGTGTATAGTGTGGGGGTGTGGACATTTATTACATTATCTTCCAAAAATGCGGAAAAAAAATGCAATTTTTTTTTTTTAAGTTAGGTTAAGGTTAAGTAAGGTTGATTGTGGATTTTTTTAAAGGATAAATTATAATCATATTATGATATTGGTTCAGCAAACAAACTTACAATTGCCCAAGACTGAACTTCTGTTTCATGACACTTAACACTGTTTTGGATTTTAAAAGACATATTCAGGCTCATTGTTAGCCCTTGTATAGATGGAACTATCCCTTTTCCCTGACATAGGTATATATATTTTTTCAATTCTAGCATAAGAATATTTATATCAGTCATATTACTTTTTATACTTCCCAATATCATTGTTTTACAGCTTATTTCCGAGTATTTTTGCACATTATGTGCACATAAAAATTCAACAACATAATTACAATTCTTTGTGTAAAACAGCAATCCCAAAACAGATGTTTTATAGTTTCCTTATTTTCTTTACAAAAAGTACACATGTTATCCTGCACAATATTCATTTTATATAATAAGAGATTTAGTTCCTAGGATTCTATGTATTATTCTTGTTTGAAACCATTTAGTGTAAGTATTTTTAGAAATATTAAAAACGAGACTATGTACTTTTTTTCCATTCAATGTTGTTGAAAAATGTATTCCACTTTGTTTGGCAAGTCGGTATATCAGAATTGATAATGAAAGTTTTATAAACATTTTGGTTTGGGTTTTGCATAAAAACTATGCTATTCAAGTAAGATGATATAAATGCACATTCTGTATTTGGCTTTTTAATAACTTGGAAGTCAGAAAGACTGAGAAAACTTTTGACAGTTCTAATCAATCCTTCATAAAATAAGAAATTGATCTTTGTGCCAATATGATTTTCTAAAACAGATTGTTGTAAAAATTGTCCAGAGGTATTAACAATATCCCTAACAAATCGAATTCCATTGTCATACATGGATTTATTACATATACTACTAAGACCTATTTTAAAATTGTGATTATAAAACAAAGGCATGTTAAGTAAATCTTCACATTTGCAAACAGCTTTCTTACTGATATACATAATGTGGCATGTAAGAACATCTTTCCAAAAACTATTCTTTAATACTTTACAAATTTTCTCAGCATAATCTTTTCCTAAATTCAACATTTTTTTAACATCAAATATTGAATAAACAAGTTGAAAACACTTTCCAGTGCCTAAGACAATTTTTCTTAACCACGAAAGTTTCATAGTTTTTTTCAAATGCATATACATCTATCATAGATATTCCTCCCTCCTCAAAAGATTGAATAGCAATACTATGTTTGATTTTCACAGGGCCATTCCATACAAAATTATGGAACATGGTGTTAATTTGTTTCATTATTTTCTCTCCTGGGCTAGGAAGGGAGATAAATAAGTGGGTAAGTAGGGGAAGTAATAATGTTTTTATGACAGTTATTTTCCCTAGGGGGGTTAAATTTCTTCTATTCCAAAAATGTATAGTATTTTGTAATTTTGTTATTTTATATACAAAGTTAATATCTATCATTCTATTTAAATCAACATCAAATAGAATACCTAGAACTTTAAATTGTGTTGTACCCCAAACTAGTTTGTATTTTGTTTTTATGGATTGTGTACTGTACTTTTTGGAGCCAATCCATATTAAAGTAACCTCATGATAGCATAAAAGTATTTGAAGTTTGAAAGCAATAGTCTTTATACTTTAGAAGTAAAGTCGATCGAAACACAATTTAACCATATATTCAAAGTTACTAAGTCAAAAAAGGGCCATAATTCCGTAAAAATGACAACCAGAGTTATGCAACTTGTCCTTTTACTGTACCCTTATGATAGTTTGCGAGTGTTCCAAGTATGAAAGCAATATCTATGATACTTTAGGGGTAAAGTGGACCAAAACACAAAACTTAACAAAATTTTCAATTTTCTAAGTATAAAGGGCCCATAATTCCGTCCAAATGCCAGTCAGAGTTACATAACTTTGCCTGCACAGTCCCCTTATGATAGTTAATAAGTGTAGCAAGTATGAAAGCAATAGCTTTGATACTGTAGGAATAAAGTGGACCTAAACACAAAACTTAACCAAATTTTCAATTCTCTAAGTATAAAAAGGGCACATAATTCTGTCAAAATGCCAGTCACAGTTACATAACTTTGCCTGCACAGTCCCCTTATGATAGTTAGTAAGTGTTGCAAGTATGAAAGCAATAGCTTTGATACTTAAGGAATAATATGGACCTTAACACAAAACTTAACCAAAATTTTCAATTTTCTAAGTATAAAACGGGCACATAATTCTGTTTAAATGCACGCCAGAGTTATCTAACTTTGCCTGCTCAGTCCCCTTATGATAGTAAGTAAGTGTACCAAGTTTGAATGCAATAGCATTGATACCTTCTGAGAAAAGTGGACCTAAACGCAAAACTTAACCGGACGCCGACGCCGACGTGATGACAATAGCTCATTTTTTTTTTTCAAAAAATAGATGAGCTTAAAAAGAAACTTGTAGTCTAGTTGAAGCGTGCATATCAGTCACCTCTATTTCAAGAAGTACATATGTTATGATTAAATAGAACATACATGTATTTTCACAGTGTAAAAAGATATTAATATCTTACCTAAAGACCAGTATGTCTGTACTGACTAGCCAAGGAACCATGGTGCTTTCAAGGATGGACATCACAAGGTGATCCCCCAAACACATATGAACTGTACGCATTACAACAGAATCATAATGAATGGAAATTCTGCAAAATATCTATAGAAGGATCACGTAAGCCTTCATTTTACACTTTAATATTTTACTTGCAAAATGAAAAAGTAGGGATAATAGGGCTATTTTTGAAAAAAGTAGGGAAAAGTAGGGTTAAGAAAAAATAGTAGGGAAAAGTAGGGACCAGTAGAAAGCCTGAAGTTGTTGTTCTTTTGTCGTATAATAGATATCAATGCTGGGAATTAAAATGAAATACATTGTGCCACAAACAATTGAAAACGAGCATTTTGTATCTCTTTAAATCTATGTTACCACACAACATCAAGCGTTGAAATTTTTGGATATTGCTATACGGAACACTGATTATGCATGGGTTCACTTTATTTTACGAAATATTTTGCGAAATATTCGTTGATTTGTTTAGTTTTTCTGTTACTTTAAAGCATGATCTGTAAAACAATGCAAATTATGTGAGGAGTGTAATTATATATTAGTGCTGTATTATTGTCGATTATTTTCGTGATACTGTACATTTGCAAATGTTGCGTGTTTATGCTGCATATTAAACAACATATAAAATGTCAAACAAACACGTTCATGTATTCGGATAACAGCCCAAATAAACTTTACAATAAACAATATAGTGCCGTGCCAAGTCTTTGGTTATAAATTATACAAAAACACTAACATATTTAACAATGAAGACTATTAGTTTAGCCCACCATGAAATATCAATTTAGCCATTTGCCAATCACTTTTAATGACATCACCATACTCATAGCCTTGCGTGTTCACACTTCTGATTTACCACGATGCGATACTTGACCAGATGAACAGGTTTCACTTATTCAAGATGTCGCGATATATAACGTTACAAAGTCATGACATTATAAATATGAAAAGACGCGTAAAAAAGGGAAAACAAAGTAAGGTATAAAAAGTATTGTTACATCATAACTGTCCATTGAATAAATCATCGTACTGAGCACCAGCGCATGGATTACCTGAAATGCAAGGACAGTAGAAAAGACTCAGAGCACTCTCGTTCTTTGAAAACTGATTTTCATCTGCGTACTTTCTCTCAGATGAATACCTCGTGAAGCAATTGTGTGGCAATCGGATTAAGGTAGCGCACCTCTAATGATTTCCCGCGATTTCTTCGAAGGTTGAAGAGCCTACTATTAGGTGCCGTAGCCTAGTGGTTAAGGCGATCGACTAGAAATCTTTTGGGATATTCCCGCGCAGGTTCGAATCCTGCCGACGACGTATACTTTTTAGGGACGCGTTTTATTTATTTTCTAACGTAATTTGTTTTAATATGGCATATAAGCTATATTTATTGTTAAATATGTTGCAATTTTTATTCACATTCTTCAATTATTAAAATTAAAACAACGTTATGACGAAATTGGGTGATTTACTGTTGAAAATACGAACCATGCATGTTGCATTTTTATTTTTATTTCAAAAAGTTAACGGTAAATCTGTCTATTTCTTGGTATTTTAGCTGTATATAGTGTTTCTATAAAAACTAAGTTTAAAATATGACTTAAATGATACTATTTTGAATTTTATTACACTTTGTTTTTAACCGACCCAATTTTTACTTGGCTGAAATCACTTACATTTCATGGCGCTCTTCCATAGATAAAAATTTGCAAAAAATAAATGTCTGTAAAAGAATACTCATTTCATCTTGTTTAAACTTTAAACACCTTTACAGCATCTGTACACACCAACTGCATGCCCATATTTGGAAATTTGAATGAATTATGGAACTTTTATATACCCCAGGGGTGAAAATAAACTGGACAAAAGCCGAGTGGTTTTGAAAAAATCGGTATATTTTTTTTAAAAGCATGGAAAGCCTACCTACAAATTTGCATGTAGTTCAGTGAAATGATGCTGATTAAGAAAATAATTTCTTAGATTATATTTGGATATGTGCCCATTAGAGGTGCGCTACCTTAACATCTTTTACATGATCTGTACCCGATCCGTTCGACCTCTACCCGAGTTATTTTAGATCGCAACACGATTCACTCGACCTCTATTCGATTTGATGTACAGATTTACTTGACTGCTACCCGATGGCTACTCGACCGTACACAATCACTTTCCGCTTGCTATTGGACCATACACGAGCTCTGTACCCGATCCGCTTGACCTCTACCAGAGTTTTTTTAGATCGCTTTGTACGACTGCAGTACGACCATCACGATCTGGTCATGTGAAGATCTGGTGGCAATCGAGCTCAGTTCCACTTGATCGAGCTGAGATCGTATAGTGCTCCCGTATAGGTCGAGATGATCTGAAAGATAGTTGAGTGGACGTCGTGCATGAGTCGTGTGGGGGTCGTGTGGGATTGACAAGAGGTCGATGAAGTCGTGTATACCCTTTTTCAGTCCAGCTTGGTCGGGTTTGGTTGGGAAATTTCGGTGATCAGGATGATCGAGTTGATCGGATCGGCAGTGGAAACCCACCTTTACAGGGTTCAATAAAACTCTTCATTTGTACATAGTTCCAGCAAAGTTTATAACTATTTGTAAACAAGAGCACCGCATAACGGGTGCCACGCTTGGCTGCCAAAGCTTGTCAGAATTTGTTTTATTTATTTTTTTAGAGGTCACAGTGACCTTGACCTTTGACCTAGTGACCCAAAATGGGCGTGGCCTGTGGAACTCATCAAGGTGCATCTACATATGAAGTTTCAAAGTTGTAGGTGGAAGCACTTTGATTTTAGAGCCAATGTTAAGGTTTTAGCACGACGCCTACAGCGGACGGCGGAAGAGCTGGCTATGACAATACCTCGGGTTTTCTCCGAAAACAGCCGAGCTCATAAGGTTGGCATTGAAATGCAGGAATGCAATCAGCTGAAAGGAGGAAACAAGAGGGCCATCAGGCCCCAAGGCGCTCACCTGAAAGCCAAAGGAACTAGACTATTCTGAAAAAAATACAAGCTGATTCATGAAGATTATTTTGGACCAAAAAAGTGACTTTTAACATGTTTTTTTTTATATTTGACCTTGTGACCTAGTTTTTGAGCTCATATGACCCAGCTTCAATCTCTGGCAAAATTTCATTGGGACAAATGTTCTGACCAAGTTTCATGAAGATTGGCCAATAAATGTGGCTAATATAGTGTCAACAAGTTTTCACCAAAGCCATATAAGGACAACTGCCCCCCCCCCCTTGGCGGCCATGTTTTTCAACGAACCATTACCATTTTCATACTCACTCGAGCTATTGTTAGAACAAATGTTTTGATCAAGTTTCATAAAGATTGGATAATAAATGTGACTTCTAGAGTGTTAACAAGGTTTTGTAGTAAATAGCCATTTAAGGAAAAAGGCCACTACCCCTTGCGGCCATGTTTTTTAACGGATCTCAACCATTTTTGAACTTAGCCCAGATATTATTAGTTCAAATATTCTGACCAAGTTTCATGAGCATTGGACCACAAATGTGACTTCTAGAGTGTTAACAAGGTTTTACCATACAGTAAAGCCATATAAGGAAAACTGCCCCGCCCCATGACGGCAATGTTTTTCATTCAACTGGAACCATTTTCAAACTCGTCCAAGATATTATTGGGACACATGTTTTGACCAAGTTTCATGAAGATTGGACTAAAAATGTGACTTCTAGAGTGTTAACAAGGTTTTACTATAGCCATATAAGGAAAACTGCCATGCCCCCTGGCACCCATGTTTTTCAACCAACCGGAACCATTTTTGAACTCGTCCAAGATATTATTGGGACACATGTTCTGAAAAAGTTTCATGAAGATTGGACTAAAAATGTGACTTCTAGAGAGTTAACAAGGTTTTACTATAGCCATTTAAGGAAAACTGCCACGCTCCTGGCCGCCATGTTTTTCAACCAACCGGAACCATTTTCGAACTCGTCCAAGATATTATTGAGACACATGTTCTAATCCAGTTTTATTTCAAGATTGGACAATAAATGTGACCTTTAAAGTGTGAACAAGGTAAATGTTGACGACGCACGACGGACAAAAGGCGATCACAATAGCTCACCATGAGCACATTGTGCTCAGGTGAGCTAAAAACACACCCCTGTATATACAATATATAATGCTAATTATGCATATCACAAAATCAAAGTTTACTCAACAAAGTGTATACATACGTGTAAATTTCTTCAAAAATATGAGCAGCCCAAACACGACGACTATCACAACAGTTCCACCTACAGCCCCTCCTACTGCATGCCCGACAGATGGAGAGGATCTGTTATCTGAAAATGCATAGACGAGTTAATATACGTGTGTGTGGTTGTTTTAAGCAATAGTAAGCATACAATTCATTATTATTATTTGGATTGTTTGGAGATGTCCAGGATTGGCACTACTAAGCAACTGGTCAGATGCATAGATGAGGTTCATCAAACATCACAGGGTTTTTTTTGGCCCGATTTTATAGCCGAAATTCGGCTATGTTCCCAATCCCAAAAAGTATACTTTTTTCCCAAAATGTGGCAAAAAATTCCCAATGTAAAAAAAAAAAAAAAAAATTTTTTTTTTTATTTTTTTTTTTTTAGAAAGAAGTGTCTTATGCGTATTTTATCTCAATTTAAATTCAATTACATCTAACAAAGTTTTTTATGATTTTGTTCTTTTAATTTTAATGATTATAAAGTGTTATATCAAATTTAGTATTTTCCTAATTAGTGGACTTTTCGTGTGAAAAAAAAGGCTAATGAATTAATTTTCCCAATTTCATGAAAACTCCGATAAAATTCCCAATTCCAAAGCCACGGGCTATCTTCCCAAAAAGTGGAAAAAAAAACCTGCATCAATTTCAAATGACTTCTATTGAAACACATTTATTTAATAATGTGTTTATCTTTTTATACATACGTTATATTAATTTATTTAATTATTTATTTAAATATTTCAGAAAAGTTGTACTCAATCACTTCAGGTCTAAATCAACTTGGGGAAAGTTTTGAAACGATAACGTTTAAAACAACAAGAACTCCGTGAGTTGGACATGTTGCCTGATGGTAGCATACCTGTGTTACTTGTTTAGTATTACTAGTATATCGAGGATGGGACATTAATTATTAATGTTGTTACAATCAAACTTTTACCCTTTTTTGTCCTATTTAGTAATATATTGAATAAGCAAAACTTTTTTTAATGAATGACCAAAATAATTTTGTACGAATATTGTAAATCTAATAGCGAACAGACAAAAACACACAGACAGACCAAACACATTATAACCTAATTTGTGCTATAATTTGTGAATTCTCGTCAATTCTTGACTGCTATCCACACAGGTTTGTGGTGGCTGTAGTACGTTATGAGCTTTTTTTGAATCGCGGTCGAAGATTTCGAAACCTGAACGCGGAGGCCAAGGTAAAAAATTGCATGCACATGGAAAGGTTTTGTCCAGATACACATGCGTACCAAATATGAAAGCAATATCTGAAGGGACACAGAATGTATGAGCCTTTTTTAAATCGCGATCGCAGATATTGAAACCTGAACGCTGAACTCAAGTTCAAGGTCAAGGTCACAGGGGTCCAAATTGTTATGCGCATGGAAAGGTCAGGGGCGTAAAATTTTGCCTAAAGCAACTTGCCCTGCGAGGCCACCAATTTGTAAAAGCAGATCGCCCATACTGATTTTGTGGTCGCCCTGCATTTTTCACAGCAAATATGCATAATTAATATTTGTGTTAAAAACAACACAGTTCTTTACTTGACAAGCTATTCTAATATGTCTGTAAACATAAACCATGTGTTGACTTGTGAAAATAAACAATAAACCAAAAATAACCAAATTGTTCACCTTTTATTCACCCATTGTCCTAATCATTCATGCATTGGATTAGTCTTTCAGTAATGTGCCTAATAAATATACCACATATTATTAATAAACCAGGCCCCGTGTTCACAAAGCAAATTGACATCGATTTTCAATGTCAAGTGACATTGATTTTCAATTTTTGTCATCGGTTCTCAAACTTGGTGTTCACAAAGAAAATCGATGTCAAATGACATCCAAAATCGATTTTCAATTTGCAATCAATGACACTGAAATTGACATTGATATTGGGCATTGTCAAATTGAAAATTGATGACAATCACCATATTAAGAAAACAATATGGCCGACTTTGAAAGACGTCTTCGTCGCGCTAGATACATAAATGAATTGTTTCCGATGGATAGGAGTTTTCCGTGATCGAACGAACCCATTGGAAACTTTGTCCCCGTTGGAAATTCGTGAACGGTACCGGTTTTTCCCGGAAACTATTCTGTTTCTTGTCAATATGCTGAATTTGGAGAGGGCTACTGAGCGTTCTTGTCCTCTTCCGCCGCTCATTTCAACTCTAGCGGCATTGCATTTCCTTGCAACTGGAACACACCACATTGTGACGGCAGGGCTGCATGGGATTTCAAGGTCCAGTGTATCTAGAGCGGTGAAGCAATTCACGGACAGCGTGTGTCGACATCTAAATGACTTTGTTTTCTTCCCAAATATAGAAAATGTGCAACGGACGGTGCAAAAACAGTTTTATAACATCGCCGGTGCGTATTAGCTCTCAATATAATTTAATCCGACAATTTAATGATTTTTGATTGGTTGTCAAGTAAACAAATAAGGGGAGTTAAATGTTTCTTAGTCGAATCGGGCTCAATTCAAAACGTTGTATTAGTACTGTATGCTATATTTATACGTCTTGAAATAACATACGTGTATGATAAGTATACGTGTATGATAAGTATAATAAGCATAACTGTTTATTAATGATTGTTATTTTTGGGAACACATATATTGACATGAAAGACAGAAGATTGAACTTGTAACTTGTGAAAAAAAAAATGCGGAAACTTTGTAGTATACTCAAATTAGTAAAAATTATCTAATACAAATGTCGATTAAGCTACCAATGTTATTGTCTTTAAAGGTTTCCCCCAAGTGGTTGGTGTGGTTGATGGCACACATATCCGTATTCAAGCGCCTAGCGCGAACGAAGACGATTATGTGAACAGAAAGGGATTTCACTCCCTTAATGTACAGGTAAAACAATAAGTGAAATAATATCCATGAACATTTCCTCAACTTGTATTTTTATTAGATTATATATGTTTAAAGGTTGTCTGTACACAGTGAAAATTGCAAAACGAAACTGGTGACAATTGGATGTTCTGTTGTTTACTTGTATTAATGTGATATCAGACAAATGACATTGTGCAGTGTGGATTTCATTAAGATTTGTGATTTCTTTTTGCTCTATAGATGATTTGTGATGCCACTTTTCGGTTTGTTGACGTAGTCGCAAAGTGGCCTGGGAGCGTTCACAATTCAATGATCTTTCGTGAAAGCGCCATACGTCAGCGCTTTGAAAGAGGTATAATGACAATCACATGAAGACTACTCATTATTATGATTTTATTCATCCATTGCACAAATTTATTTACGCACATAATTATTACCAGTACATCAAAATTAACAAGCACAATTTTATTTTATTGAAGCGTTTCCATCTTTTCAAGTAGGTTTGATCACCAGCCATATATATAAATTATCTATCTATCTATCCATCCATCCATCCATCCATACATCCATCCATCCATCTATCTGTTAAGTCTGGTTTTATTTTATATAACAGCTTTTAAAACGATCACATGTATGATAGAGCTGCAACGATTCACCAACAGCTTGATTCGATTCGATTTCAGACACTCCGATACCGATTTTTTCGATTCGATTCATCTTCAAACCTTTTTTTATCATATATTCACTCTTATGCCTCAAAATAAACATTTCTGTTCAAATGTGATTTCAATAAAACACATAAAAAAGAATAGCAAATTAGGACTCAATTTTAATATAAAAACTTCTGACTAGAAGATTGTGTTGATTACACAATAATATAAAAAATAAATAAATAATCATAAGAACGTATCTGGAATCAGTTGAATGGTAGTACTATCACTATTACATCTTTACCCAAAACCGCTATAAGCATGTCTACCACTGTGCCATGACAGCATCACCTGTTACCTGTAGGACAAATCACATTCTCTAATAAACTTAACAAAACTCCAACAGAAATATAACTACTTTTCTGGCTGGCGACTTGAGTAGTTGCACTTGTGCGACCTCTTTGTCTTACTAAATCAACGTTATGTTTGCGTTTGCCATATTGCATTAAATAAGATTAGTGGTTGAGCCGGACTTATTGTACGCCACATCCATGAAGCACAGTTTACACTTTGCTTTATTGGTAGGGCTACTACCCCGAAACCCAAAATACTGCCACATTTTTTATTTTAGCTTCTTAGTCGCATCTGATAATTTCAATTTGTCGGCAACAACTTGTTCAGCCATTTTGACGCTTTTTCCGAAAAGTAGACCGTAACGGGCTTATTGATTGGATGACTAAAGTAATAAGCAACCAATCGCGCGCGTTGTAATTATCGTCGTTGATGTTTGTAAAGATAAAACCTACACCTTCCTGTATCAATAGTCAGAATACAGCGCGCTTTACGTATCTATGTATATATATGTATATATGTTAAAGAATCGAATCGAATTTGGTAGGTTTGGTATCGTAATCGAATCGAAGCATTTGGAATCGATTTTCGATGAATCGGATCGAATCGTTGCAGCTCTAATGTATTATTATCACATCACATTTGACATACTAACAACAAAAATTGAACTTCATTGAAATCACATCATTCCAAATGATCACAGTAACTAATATCACAATTATTTAAATGTAACATAAACAACAACATATTACATCAATAACGTTATAACTATGTCATAAACTTGCATGCATTAAACAATACACTGCTTGATATCGTTGTTTGACATTACAGTGCTGCAAAATGATCATTCTTTTTTATTATAACAGGTGAAATCGACGGTCTTCTGCTTGGTGACTCTGGCTATGGATGCAAGAGGTATCTTATGACACCATATCAAAACACCGACAGTCCTTGTAAGGTATAGTTATTAAATAGATCTTTAAAACAATGTAACAAATATTCGGAATTAAATTTTGTTAACCTTAGATTAAACAAAATAAATAAACAATAGCTGTTTTTGTGAAACACAATGCCCCCAACTGCGCTTTGAGCCGCATGGCAGCTATTAAAAAAAAACAATAACCTGTGACCTTGAAGGATGACCTTGACCTTTCACCACTCAAAATGTGCAGCTCCATGAGATACACATGCATGCCAAATATCAAGTTGCTGTCTTCAATATTGCAAAAGTTATGACCAAAAAATATGCAGAACATTTCAAACAATAATGGATATGAATCTATATCTCATCTAGTACAAATATGACCTGATCCTATTGGCTTAGAGCGGTCACATGCCCATGGAGTATTTTCCATACATCCCGAGTAATTTCCATACTACATGTACGTAAGTAATGGAAAGTCGATTGAGATAATCCTTACACCGTTGGTAACTTACGGTGTATGGGATATATACCCTCAGTAATTTCATACCATACCAGAGCGAAGCTCGAGTATGGTATTAAATTACAGAGAGTATATATCCCATAAACTGTCAGTTACTAACGGTGTAACTAATAATCCTATTAATTTCTTTTACCAGTATTTTAAATATAAAATCATGGAAAATACACACAATGCCAAATTTCATAGCATAAGTAAATACATTCTAATCATCATGAAAAGGTTTAATATTTACTTACAGGCATAAAGCAATGTCACCTAACTAGCATCAGTTCTTAACATTAAGTGGAGTGCTTGCAATATTATTATGAGTATGTTGTTTCATTTACAGGAACGGTTTAACATATCCTTATGTCGAACAAGAGTGGTGATCGAGCAAGCTTTTGGCGTTCTCAAGCGTAGGTTTCCATGTCTACATTATGGACTTAGAGTAAAACCTGACAGAGCAGCCAAAATAACAGTCGCGTGTGTCATTCTTCATAACATTGGATTAGAGAGGAAAGACATGTTTTCACGAACATGTGAGGATGACACGGATCAGCCACATGTTGTATATGAAGGAGATGGGTCTGGAAACAGTTACAGAGACCACATCGCAGAATCTTTCTTTTAAGAACATATAGTTATATAATAACAAGGGTTGTATGCAAAACATCCATGCCCCCCATATGGGCTGTCATTGGTATTGGTAGCCATTGTGTGCATACGTTTGTTGTCACTGTGATCTTGACCTTTGACCTGAAAATCAATAGGGGTCATCTGCCAGTTATGATCAATGTACCTATGAGGTTTCATGATCCTAGGCCTAAATATTCTTGAGTTATCATCCTGAAACCATTTTACTGTTTTGAGTCACTGTGATCTTGACCTTTGACCAAGTGACCTGAAAATTAATAGGATCATCTGCCAGTCATGATCAATGTACCTATGAAGTTTCATGATCCTAAGCCTAAGCATTCTTGAGTTATCATCCAGAAATTATTTTACTATTTCATGTCACTGTGACCTTGACCTTTGACCTAGTTACATTAAAATTAATAGGAGTTATCTGCCATTCATGATATATGTACATATGTATATATATTCACCAACTTTTTTTAGATCAAAATGTAAGACTCAAACTTATGAAAAGAATCGAAAAACGTTTTACCTATGAATCTGATCACAAAACATTCACAGTCAATTTGAAGATAACTAAACAAAGATTCATTCACATAATAAGTATTATATCAATAGCAAAAAGATAAGAGAAGGATCACAGAGGCTGCAGATCAAGAAAGACAAGTTAGAACAATAGAATAGGCATATCGACAGTATTATTCATTTAAACCGGCATATTGGAAACTAGAAATGTGTCCTAAAGGCTAAAGACAAATGCATTTTAAATATTTCACCGGACACAAATATATCTTGAGTCAAACATGTTTCAAGGGGCATATTGACTGCTAACAGACAAGTTAAATGGATATTATTTGCAGCAAAAGCTACAAAGGACTGATTCATGCATGCTATGTGAATTAAATGTATAAATAATGTATGACACTAAAATATGAATAAGTAGAACACCAGCTGCCCATCAGTATAGAACTTTCATCATTTACCAAACTTGGTCCTTTATTTATGGTAAGTGGTGTTTCACTTATTCATATTAGAGTGTCACACATTATTAATACATTTAATTAATAAAACATGCATAAATCAGTCCTATGTAGCTGTTTCTGCAAATAATAGCTATTTAACTTGTCTATTAGCAGTCGATATGCCCCTAGAAACATGTTAAGTTTAAGATTCAAACAAAAGAAGGCCTTGATCCATTGCAGACTTTATATTTGAGTTTAACAACTCTTTTTTTAAAGTAAAAAGTTGTCTCTCTTGCTCTGCAGCCTCTGTGATCACCTTAATTCTAAGATCATGTAGCTGTTTTTCCTGCTGTTGCCTCTGCAACAGCAGGTCCAACTCAGCCTGTGCACGTCTTGTTTCCAGCTCAAGTAGCTCTTCTTCATAGCATCTGTTTCTCTTTCTCTTTTTCAACGATTCTGGAAGTTAATTATACATTAACATATTCAAATTGTGCTTAAGAAATTAAATACTTTCTTCATTTTATCCATGTTTACATGCATGTTTTTGTTACTGATTTATGCCAGTTATGATTTGAATAATTTATATGCACAAAAGAAACTTCATACATCAGTGAAGTAAAAAATGACTCAGTTCTTAAAGTTTTAATTGTTATTTCAGTTATGTGCATGCTTTTTATCCTATTACCAGACCAAAAACAATAGAATATCAAGCGATCGAATAAATATAAGCTCTATGCTAATATCAACATTTTTAGACCATGGTTTTCTGATAATATATAGTATTTTTACTTTTTCCTAATTATAAACGACCACAAAATAATGGGAATAAAAGAATATTATGTGCGTGTCGGATAGAGATCAAGTTTATCATGCGAGACTGAGAAACAAGTAGTAGTACATGTATATTCTCTAAATATATATTGGTTTTGGGTATTGGTTTATTTGAGTATTGGTTTATTGTGTAAAAGGCAATATTACTTTCATATATCATCTGCATACTCAAGTTAATAATAATGTGATGTCTCAGTATGCTTCCAGATTTAGAGGATGTCAAAAGATGATTTTTGGTATTAAAATATTGACATATTGAAATATACCTTTTGATGGTCTTGATGTTGAAGAAGTGGCTACATTCAAGGCAGTTGCAGGCTTTGATATACACTCAGCAACAGTTAGTGTACACTTGGCTGAGGCTTCATCAGTGTCTGCCATCTCAGCAACATCAGCCACGCCTTCAATACAACAAATTATACCATCTAAGAATAAACAAGAAATGTGTCCATGAGACAATGATGCACCACTAATTGGCACCGGTCACAACTTTAGACAGACAGCCAGACATACAGATGTTACTTTTAATGCCCCTTCACCATTTTTCGAATCACAAACATCGCAAAATAAAACCAATTAACATTCAATAAATCATCATTGCCAGATATGTATATAATGGTTAAATATTAAACAAGACAAATATAATGAAGCAGAGCCATTGTGTATGGTTCATTGTTTAATGTTTCCAAAATAATCTGGTAACGTATATTGCAGGTCAGTTGCAGTTCTAAATATTCCATTCATATTCATTGCATGTTACAAATTTGAAAGAAAATGCAACAGTGAAAAATAAATTAAAAAGATCATTATACATGCATAACAATCACCTGAATCAATGCCACCCGGAATGCCAATCAGCTGTGGTTTGTCGCGGATGCCATCTATGACCAGGTCTTCCACCGTGGTTAATACAGCTGGAGGCCCCACTCCAGTTTCTTTTCTGTCAGACTCTTTTTTTTTGGCTTAAATTAAGCGAGGTACATTTATGAACCATTCTTTCAACTTAGATATCTTATACTGTAATCTTTGAAAAATTATTAAACAATCAACATTGATATTTGATGTACAATAATAATTTGCAGTGATTATTATTTAAAAAAACTCGGTAAGATTAAAATACTGAACTATTGAATTGAACAGTTCAAAAATAGTATTAACTGAAAGATTAAGCTCTCAGCACATATACCAATGTATTTTAAGAGCATGCATCTTTATATTATAACAAATATTTTCTCAATATGTTGACAAAAATAAACACTGATTAAGGAATATGTAATATAGATTAGAGATTACTTGTTAACTATTCATGGGCCAAAGGAACTAACTAATGCTATTATAATTTTTTAATACTCAGAAATTTATTTTCATCATCAAAAATACATTTAACTACATTTTGCCAAAGTATTAAAAATAATCAACAAGCATAAATAATGAGCGTGATTAAAGATCTAGCAAAATATTACTGGCGCGTAAAACACATGTAATGAGCTCATAATATTCAACAATTACATTAATCTTTTTTATTTTTGTGTGCATAAAATATTTAATAAATTACATTTAATATTATACAGTTTTTACAAAGGGTGCAATAAAAGAAAACATTTCACTACATTACATAATGAGAACATGTCGTTTTGTTTCATTTTTACATTCCATTAAGACTGGTACATACGAACATGATATAAATGCAAAGTAAAAGGTACCTCGACATTTCAACTGCGCATACATGTCTTTTATTTGACGCACTGTCCTAGAACATTGTGCGACACTGGAGCTGAAATGAAAGGTAATATAGTCATATTCTAAATGGAAAAGGACCATAATTGAAACATATTCATCGCGTATGTTTTTCTAGGTATGAAACGGGACATAATTCTGTCAAAATGCCATTCAGAGTTACGCAACTTTGTCTGCACAGTCCCCCTATGATAGTAAGTGAGTGTTGCAAGTATGAAAGCAATGAATAGCTTTGTTACTTTAGGTATAAAGTGGACCTAAGCACAAAACTAAACCAAATTTCAATTTTTTAAGTATAAAATGGGCACATAATTCTTACAAAATGCTAAATACAGTTGTCTGCTCTTGTTTATAGGTTGGGGTCATGATGATAAAGAAGTACACAAAATATAAAAGCAATATGTCAAAAGACATAGTCGAGCTAAAAATCTATGACACATATAAAGACATGAATGTCTATAAAGGCACCCTAGCAAACATGATTTTGCTAGATCTTTCTTATTAATATTTTGTTCTGTCTTTGTTTTGATGAGAAAACATTAACATTTTGTAAAAAAAAATCATTATTTATTATAAACATTTTTTCATTAACAAAACCACAACAGTTTAGTATTGGAAATTTGTATTTAATTTTTTTTGTTAACACTGCATGAGTAGCACTATTTCTGTCCAAATTCTCATTTTTTCTCGCACAGTGTATTCTATGCCATCAAATTAGTGAACAAAAATATTTGAGATAGTCCTGCATTTAAACAGACAAATGAATTTTAACTTTATATATATATAAATAAGTAATTTCCATTTCCAATTAAATTGTATCATATCATTTTGTGGTCATTTATCTCAAAACAGTAAAAAAAAAAAGGTCAAAGAGTCCTTTGTGGATAAGATGTTGCAAAGCTTAATTATATAGCCTAATTGTAAAAAGTATCTCTACATTTTTGGAAAGTATTTTAAGTTTAATCAGAAATATTTTGAGAATTTCAGATTGTTAAGCTTTTCTCTTGCAATGCATATACATTATAATCAGTCATGGTTTGAATAATTGATATTGTGCCATATCTCACACTTTGAGACTAATCATACTATGGTATTAATATTTAGATCAAATACTGAATAAAAACTACTATGTAGCCTCTTCATGATTTCATATAATCTTCTAATAGATTTAGGGCGGACAGACCAAGGAAAAACATGCAAAGGGCGATCAGATTCTAGAACCTGTAAGGAATTATGGTGAACGGATCTGTTGATTAGGGTTCTGTAAGTGCTAATAATAGTGTTAGAATATACTAAACAAGGCCGTCATTTTCAGAACGTACATTTAATCGTCACAAACACACAGACGCTTGATAGGCTAGATGCTACTAATACTAGTGATATTATTTGAGACAATTAAACATGCCTAGAACTTCAGTGACTTGAAGTTATTACAAATGATTTAAAAAACATAATTTTCAGTTGCAAAAATGAAGCTGCCAAATATTTTCAGACATTGTTTTTGTTCATAGGTCACTGAAACATTATGAATATATATATATATTAATGCCGAATTTTCTTACTTTCGGTTATACAGGCATGTGTTAGTTCTATCAAAACAAATGAATGTTTTGTCTACAGCCTAACTGCACTAAGACTAATAGTAAGATGACATTTCAAAACAAACAAGTTAATTGCGACTCACCTATTGAAGGTATCAGCAACCTCTTGCCAGGTTTGTTCCTTTTTTTTGCCACCAAGTGTGGCACCTTTAAATCGACAATATAACTCGTCGTACCGATCATTTATCAGTTGAACCACGAAGGTTTTTTCCGACATAGACCAATGCACCTGAGCAGTCATTGTAGCTAAACTATCATTGCAGCAGACGTCAACAAAAAACAACTTCCGCTTTACCGCTTACGTCCACAAAGTCGAAAAAAATCGATGTCGTTAGAACCGATGTTGAACGACATCAATTTTAAATAGCTTCGTGAACTCGAACTTTGTCATCGATGTCACTTGACAACGATTTTCAATGTCATGCAAAATTGATTTTCGATGACAGTAAACAGTTTTGTGAACACGGGGCCAGGGTTTTTTTGGCCCGATTTTATAGCCGAAATTCGGCTATGTACCCAATCCCAAAAAGTATACTTTTTTCCCAAAATGTGGCAAAAAAATCCCCATTTCCAAAAAAAAAAAAAAAAAAAATATTTTTTTTTTTTTTTTTTAGAAAGAAGTCTTCTTATGCGTATTTTATCTGATATCTCAATTTCAATTCAATTACATCTAACAAAGTATTATATGATTTTATTCTTTTAATTTGAATGATTATAAAGAGTTATATCAAATTTAGTATTTCCCTAATCAGTGGACTTTTCATGTGGAAAAAAAGGCTAATGAATTTATTTTCCCAATTTCATGAAAATGCCGATAAAATTCCCAATTCCAAAGCCATGGGCTATCTTCCCAAAAAGTGGAAAAAAACCTGTAAACTTTATAATATTAGATGAGAATGTGTTCAATTTGTTCGCCCAATACAAGTTGAGCCTCGCCAAAAAAGCTCGAAACTCGCCTTATACGAGAAAAAGGCGGCCAATATGGAAAAAACACGGCCAATACGGAACAAGAGGGCCAAGATGGCCCTAGTTCGATCACCTGAGAGGAGTCGGTTCATTTAATCTTTACCAAACGTCAAACTTGACCTGGATATTGTCCAGACAAACATCCTGGTCAAGTTTCATCATTATTGAACTAAAACTCTGGCATATGGAGTGTTTTTGTTTTTGTAAGATTTGACCTGGTGACCTATATTTTTAGTTGACCCCCCCCCTTACCAAACATCAAACTTTGCTTACAAAAATAAATATAATGACCAAGATTCATAAAATCTGAAACAAAATTGTGACTTCTAGAGTGTTTACAAGGATTTTGTATAATATAATGAAAATTTGTTTCATGATGATTGGGCAAAAAAAGTGATTTCTAGAGTGTTCACAAGCTTTTTTTACTATTTAAATATAAGAAAACTGCCCCCCCCCCCCCGGCAGCCATGTTATTCAACTGACCGGAACCATTTTAGAACTCAACTCTCATATCAAAAAAACAAATGTTCTGACCAAATTTCATGAAAATTGGGCCAAAAATGTGACTTCTAGAGTGTTGACATGTTTTCACTATATACATATAGAGAAAAATGCCCCGCCCGCTGGTGGCCATCTTTTTTCAACAATCTGGACAATTTTTGAACTTGTCCGAGATATCAATAATACCAATGTTTTGACTAACTTTCATGATGATTGGGCAAAAATTGTGACTTCTAGAGTGTTTACAAGGTTTCTCTATCGCCAAATAAGGAAAACTGCCTCGCCCACTGGCAGACATGTTTTTCAACGGACCAGAACAACATTTGAACTCGACCAACATATCATTAAGGCAAACATTTTGACAAAGTAACATGAAGATTGGGCATGAAATGTGACTTTACAGAATTTACAAGGTTTTTCTTTTTTTTGACCTAGTGACCTAGTTTTTGACCCAGCATGACCCAGTTTCAAACTTGATCGAGATATCATTGGGACAAATCTTCTGACCAAGTTTCATGAAGATCTGACATGAAATGTGGCCTCTAGAGTGTTTACAAACCAAATGTGGACGACGGACGGACGGAAGACGGACAAAGACTGGTCACAAAAGCTCACCTGAGCAATCAGGTGAGCTAAAAAGGTCGGCTAATACGTGATTCAGCCAATCAGAAACCAGGAAAATCTCGGCCTTATATGAGAATCTAAAATTTCGATTGGTGCAAAAGTTTAAACCTTTAAAAATATTTTCTTAAAATACTCAGCCCCTAATATTTTCAGCTCAAGGTTTCGACAATAAGAATAGTGCAGTGATACCACAACAGTAAGGTTCAATATCAGCCCCTAATATTTTCAGCTCAAGGTTTCGACAATAAGAATAGTGCAGTGTTACCACACAGTAAGGTTCAATATTTGAGCGTACATAAATAACAACGCTACAATCAACAATTATCAAGCGTTGGAAGCAAAACTAATTCGAAATCATGGAGGATTTATAAATTACAAATGCAATTCCTTATGGCAATAAGTAAGTTTTCAATCCTTATTGTCTTTCTGAGTTGTATTACAAGAGCTGTCACCATAGGATGACTTATGCCCCCTATGAACGCTTGATAGAAGTTATGAGCTTTTTTCGAATCCTAAACACAGATTTTGAATGCGGACCCTTAGTTCAAGGTCAAGGTCACGGTGGTCAAAATTTGTGTGCGTATGGAAAGGCCTTGTCCATATACACATGCATACCAAATATGAAGGTTATATCTCAAGGGACATAGAAGTTATGAGCATTTTTCAAAACCTAAACGCAGATTTCGAAACCTAAACGCGGACCCTAACTTCAAGGTCAAGGTCAAAGGGGTAAAAAAAATTGTGCATATGGGAAGGCCTTGTCCATATACATATGCATACCAAATATGAAGGTTATATCTCAAGGGGCATAGAAGTTATGAGCATTTTTCGAAACCTAAACGCAGATTTCAAAACCTAAACGCGGACCCTAAGTTCATGGTCAAGGTCAAAGGGGTTAAAACATTTCTGCGTATGGAAAGGCCTTGTCCATATACACATGCATACCAAATATGAAGGTTATATCTCAAGGGACATAGAAGTTATGAGCATTTTTCGAAACCTAAACGCAGATTTCGAAACCTAAACGCGGACCCTAAGACTTAGCCTAAGTTCAAGGTCAAGGTCACAGGGGTAAAAAAATTTGTGCGCATGGAAAGGCCTTGTCCATATACACATGCATACCAAATATGAAAGTTATATCTCAAGGGACATAGAAGTTATGAGCATTTTTCGAAACCTTAACGCAGATTTCGAAACCTAAACGCGGACCCTAAGTTCAAGGTCAAGGGGTAAAATTGTTGTGCATATGGAGAGGCCTTGTCCATATACACATGCATACCAAATATGAAGGTTAAATCTAAAGGGACATAGAAGTTATGAGCATTTTTCGAAACCTAACCGCAGATTTCGAAACCTAAACGCGGACCCTAAGTTCAAGGTCAAAGTCACAGGGGTAAAAAAATTTGTGCGTATGGAAAGGCCTTGTCCATATACTCATGCATACCAAATATGAAGGTTATATCTCAAGGGACATAGAAGTTATGAGCATTTTTCGAAACCTAAACGCAAGTTATGAGCATTTTTCGAAACCTAAACGCAAAGTGTGACGGAAAGACAGGCAGACGGACAGACAGACGGACAGTCCGATCACTATATGCCAAATTTTCTTCGAAAAGGGGGCATAAAAAACAACGGTTGTGGATCGAGTGTAGCTGGAATGTTATTCAGGTAAATTTTGCATAATTTATCGACCTGTCAAATTGTGTTCCTGCATCATGTAATGTCTAGAAAGAATCTTTCGTCTATACTGGATAATATTATGAAGTTAATTAATAAAATTGTCATTAATTAGTTGAATTCATATTGTCTTTGTTATTGAGCTGAAGACAGCTGTATTGTCCTGAGGCCGCATATTATCCAACACAATGATTTAATCAGAGAGCGAAGCATTTGAAACCACGCATCTAATTTTCCGGTCGTGAGATATTCAACAACAAAGTATAAAGTACACGAATTATTTCGATTCTAACACGGTTTTACTAAAGATTTATTTAATGTATATTATTTTTCTTGTGCACTTTTTTATGTGAAGTTCCGCCCATAAAAATAACTTTCGGCTGTTCTGTCGATCAGATCCGCGACTATCATTCAATTATTATATTACAGGGTTATTACGCTGGTGGAAAATGTATCGGTATGTTGTGTTGAGTTACAGCGCGTGCATTCAGACGCGTCTTTTCAGATGTGTCTTTAATCCGCTGTTCACAAGTTTTTGATTCTTGGTCTGACTTGCAATAAACCGGTCCTGACCGGTTTAGAGACTGCAGCGAATGGTTTATCACACCTAATCGAGATAAGAATGTCATTAGGGTGTTTTAGCATGTACACTGTGTAAACGATTTCATGACATGGGAATTTTAATAGCAAACAGAATTGGACCGACTGTTTGGGATTTTCAATCGGTCTTTCATGACCCCAATCGGTCCAGGACCGACAAAACCAAAAAAAATATGATCATATATCAAGAGATGTGTAAGTCAGAAACACAATGCCCCCTATTGCGCCGCATTGAAATAAAATTGCTATGTATCATTCGGCAGGTATAGAAATCATCTCCCTTTAAAGCTTATTACTTCCCTTGAATTTTGTCCAATCCAACCGGGGGGGGGGGGTGGGTGGGTGGGTGGGTGGGGGAACCTAAACGCAGATTTCGAGCATTTTTCTAAACCTAAACGCAAAGTGTGATTGTAAGACGGACAGACAGACAGTCCGATCACTATATGCCCCTTTTTCTTCGAAAGGGGGCATAAAAATTGTATGCGCATGGAAAGGTGTTGTTCAGATACACATGCATATCAAATATGAAAGCAATTTCTGCAGGGACACAGTAGTTATGAGCCTTTTTCGAATCGCGGTCGCAGGTTTTGAAACCTGAACGCTGACCTAAAGTTCAAGGTCACAGGGGTAAAAAATTGTATGCGCATGGAAAGGTGTTGTCCAGATACACATGCATACCAAATATGAAAGCAATATCTGAAGGGACACAGTAGTTATGAGCCTTTTTCCAAAAATGTGACGCCGCCGCCGAAACCGCCGAAGCAAGTAACACCTATATGTTTCCTGACCATAGTCAGGCGACACAATTATAGCAATATGTACTAGCACTTACTTTTTTCTGTCAAACGTTGACAAGATATGTCCGAAGTTAGAGGTGGTGAATCTCAACTTGCGATCAGCTGCCCATAAGGCATTTATCCTCTGGCCAATAGTTGCTGCAGCTGTTTTGTTGACCTTTTCGCGCGACACCAGCAGCTGTCGTCTCAGCCATGTGCGTGGGTCCTCAGCTCCCAGATAATCAGGATGGATCACCAAGTCATCAAGGAGAGACACTGGTACATCCCGTGTCTTTGGCTCCTCTGCCAAAATCCAATGCAGAGCTGCAAACATAAACAAGAGGGCCATGATGGCCCTGAATCGCTCACAGGGCTCAACATTAACCTCAAAACCAACTTGCCCTGCCGGGAAAGTACTTAGAAAATCTACTTGCCCTGAACGTAAAGTCACTTGCCCAAACATGAAATATCACATTAACTGTAAACCTCATATTTTTTTATAAAGATCAAAATGATACACCACAAAACCTTTTTTATTTTTGAAAATTTAACAAATGATTACAGCAATTAAAGTCTAAATTTAATGCTCTTTGTTCTTTTTTGCACTTGCCTGGGCGGACAACTAGATTATAAAACAAGAGCACCGCCTTGCGGGTGCAGACCGCTCATCTATTTTCTTTTCAAAGGTGAAGGGACTCTCATTTTTAATCACAAACGAGGGAGGGGTGGAGTGAAGAGGGGTTTATAGTGTGGGGTTGTGGACATTTATTACATTATCATCCAAAAAAGCGAAAAAAAAAATAGGGGGCGGGTGGAGGGGGTGCGGGGGGCGATGGGGGGGGGGTATTTTTTGGGTGCGATGGTTGGACGGTATTTCAAACATAACCGTTTAAAAAAAAATGAGTGGGGGGGTTATTTTGTGATGGGGGTGGTGGTAATTTGTGAGATGAGAATAAAAAAAAAAAAAATCAAAAAAAAAAATTGGGGGGGGGGGTGGGGTGGGGGGGTGGGGTGGGGGTATAGTGTGAGGGTGTGGTGGTCATTTGTGAGATGATCTTAAAAAAAAAAAAAATTAGGGGGGGGGGAGGGCGGAGGGGGGGAGGGCATGGGGGATGGTTTGGGTGGTGTCTATTGTGGTATGTCAGGTAAGAGTAGTTTCGTCAAAGTATCAATCAAATCTAATCATAAATAAAGAAGTTATGGCAATTTTAGCAAAATTTAATAATTTGACCTTGAGAGTCAAGGTCATTCAAAGGTCAAGGTAAAATTCAACTTGCCAGGTACAGTAACCTCATGATAGCATGAAAGTATTTGAAGTTTGAAAGCAATAGCCTTGATACTTAAGAAGTAAAGTGGATCGAAACACAAAATTTAACCATATATTAAAAGTTACTAAGTCAAAAAAGGGCCATAATTCCGTAACAATGACAACCAGAGTTATGCAACTTGTCCTTTTACTGTACCCTTAGTTTGTGAGTGTTCCAAGTATGAAAGCAATATCTATGATACTTAAGGGGTAGAGTGGACCAAAACATAAATCTTAACCAAATTTTCAATTTTCTTAGTATAAAGGGCCCATAATTCCGTCCAAATGCCAGTCAGAGTTACATAACTTTGCCTGCACGGTCCCCTTATGATAGTTCATAAGTGTTGCAAGTATGAAAGCAATAGCTTTGATACTGTAGGAATAAAGTGGACCTAAACACAAAACTTAATCAAATTTTCAATTTTCAAGTATAAAAAGGGCACATAATTCTGTCAAAATGCCAGTCAGAGTTACATTACTTTGCCTGCACAGTCCCCTTATGATAGTTAGTAAGTGTTGCAAGTATGAAAGCAATAGCTTTGATGCTTAAGGAATAAAATGGACCTAAACAGAAAACTTAACCAAAATTTTCAATTTTCTAAGTATAAAAAGGGCACATAATTCTGTCAAAATGCACGCTAGAGTTACCTAACTTTGCCCGCCCAGTCCCCTCATGATTGTAAGTAAGTGTACCAAGTTTGAATGCAATAGCATTGATACTTACTGAGAAAAGTGGACCTAAACGCAAAACTTAACCAAAATTTTCAATTTTCTAAGTATAAAAAGGGCACATAATTCTGTCAAAATGCACGCCAGAGTTATCTAACTTTGCCTGCCCAGTCCCCTCATGATAGTTAGTAAGTGTACCAAGTTTGAATGCAATAGCATTGATACTTTCTGAGAAAAGTGGACCTAAACGCAAAACTTAACCGGACGCCAACGCCGACGCCAAGGTGATGACAATAGCTCATAATTTTTTTTCAAAAAATAGATGAGCTAATAACTTGCCAGAACCCAACTTTTACTTGCCAGGGGCAATAGGACAACTGCTAATGTTGAGCCCTGGCTCACCTGACTAACCAAATACAATCCCAACCCAGATTTCATCAAGATAAACATTCTGACCAAATTTCATAAAGATTAGATGAAAACTGTGACCTCTATTGTCTACACAAGGTTTTTCTATTATTTGACCTAGTGACCTAGTTTTTGACCCCAGGTGACCCAAATACAGTACACTCCACGCGTTTTCCCCAAAAAACGCGCTCCCTCCACAGGTTTTTTCTGCTAGAGAGTGTTCACGCGGCGTTGAGAGAGCGAGGTGAACTCGATAAAACGCTCGGTGTTACGCCGCGTTCGCTAATTCCCGCTGCGTGTATTACTTTAGCCTAGTCGGTAAATTCAGACAATTTCCATTCTTATCAGTGACCGCCACGCAACGCCGCGTTAGCAGTGTGCTACTGGGCATGCCATAAAAATAAAAACATTGTTATAATAAATTGTTTAAATACTGTAGTACATGTATAAAAAAAGAAAATTGTATAGAAAATTAATACGTATAAAAATTATGTTTTTTAATTCACAGGTACGTCTACAATATGAATGAATATAAGACATTTGACAAATTAATATTTAAATCATTACACATAAAACACAAGAATAAATGTTCCGTAAAATTTCCAAATGACAATAATAATTAGTAATCCGAACCACACTACGATTTTTAATGTTAACATGACTTTTACAAATGCTTCCAATATACAGTCATCATGTATATTTCCCGACAAAAGCGCGCGAAAATTATGCTGCAATGTACAAGGTCAAGGTATACTCCTGCAAAGCGTGCGTGTATTGATTTTTTTATACCAACTTTGTAGCGCAGAGAACATTGAATTTTGTTGATTTCAGTTAAAAGTTTCTAAGGTATTTTTTAACAAAATTATATTGCGAATAAGTTGATATTTCCTCCAAAATAATTTCAAATCGAACACGCCGAATCTTTATCGTTATGGTATTTTAGTAGAGTAATTATTTTAACAGTAATTGTACTGTAAACTGATTAAAGAAGACATCTGGGCGGAACTGGATTTTAAGTGTTTGACGTTATGAAAATACGCAAAGCTTGTCTACTGACCTATTGTGTAGACTGCTGTCTGCAGTGTTTTGACAAAAGGGATTAACATGTGTGAATGTCACTCTGCCTATTTGGTCCATAATTACTGGTAAACATTGTTTTGAATGTCGACGCAACAAGAATACAGCTGTGAATATTAAATGCAACTATCAACTCAATAGTTACCACCTTCTTCTAGCAATAAATGGAATAACCTACCTACAAAGAGAAAATAAATGCATTAGCGAGCAGAGAATTGACTTTGTTCCGACAATTAAAACCATTCCTTCATGGTTTCATAAAGATAAACATTCGGACCAAATTTTATAAAGATTGGATGAAAACTGTGTCTACACAAACAAATTGTTGACAGACGCACATACGCACACACAACGGACGCCGGACATCACACGGTCACATAAGCTCACCATGTCACTTCGTGACAGGTGAGCTAAAAAGAACAAGTCAAATATAAGCAAAAGACCATTAAAACTGCTCATGATTTTTTAAATACAAACAAGACCATGATTGTGGTATTGATTATTTTTGATATACCAAGGATTTTTTGGTATTATTATTTATAAGTTATACTATCACAACTACATAATTGCCAATTAGATAGCTTAATAGGTAATATCTCACTATTTGTACAGCATAACTTTTTATCAAAATCATTGTTTTACATATACATATATATATTCAAACGCTTTAAATACATAGCTGAAACACTCATACTAACAGGAACCACAAATGGTAACAGTAGCCGAAGATGCAACAGGAACCAATAATGCTAACAGGAACCAATAATGCTAATAGGAACCAATAATGCTAACAGGAAACAATCAAAATAACATGAACCATTGAACCAATCATGATAACACTGTAACAGGAACAAAACATTCTTACAGGGACCACTTATGCAAACCTGTAAAGCGACTCAACTGCCCAAGTTGTTTATAAATAACAGTTCTGTCATCATCTGAGACAGATCTGTTTAGAGCCCTGAGTAACGAGTAAAAAAGGTACATTGCATTTAGACATAATTATGAATACAATTATTATCCCGAGTTAATGAATACATCTAGTATGGTCCAATTAAGAACAAGGGCTGTTTGTAAAACACGCATGTCCTCCAAATGGGCTGTCAGTTGTAGTGGCTTAAGGTCACTGTGACCTTGACCTTTGACCTAGAGTCTTGAAAATCTATAGGGGTCATCTGCCAGCCATGATTAATGTACCTATGAAGTTTCATGATTCTAGGCGTAAGCATTCTTGAGTTATCATCTGAAAACCATTTAACTGTTTCGACCTTGACCTTTGACCTAGTGACCTGAAAATTAATAGGGATCATCTGCCAGTCATTATCAATGTACCTATGAAGTTTCATGATCCTAGGCGTAAGCGTTCATGAGTAATCGTCCGCAAACCATTATATTGTTTCGAGTCACTGTAACCTTGACCTTTGACCTAGTGACCTTGAAATCAATAGGGGTCCTCTGCCAGTCATGCTGAATGTACCTTTGAAGTTTCATGATCCTTGGCGTAAGAGTTCTAGTGTAATCATACGGAAACCATTTTACTGTTCGAGTCACTGTGACCTTGACCTTTGACCTGAACATCAATAGGGGTCATCTGCCGGTCATGATCAATGTACCTATGAAGTTTCAAGATCCTAGGCCTAAGTGTTCTTGAGTTATCATCCGGAAACCATTTTACTGTATCGAGTCACTGTGACCTTGACCTTTGACCTAGTGACCTGAAAATAAATAGGGGTCATCTGCCAGTCATGATCAATGTACCTATGAAGTTTCATGATCCTAGGCCTAAGGGTTTGTGAGTTATCAACGTGAAACCATTTGGTGGACCCACTGACGGACTGGCATGTGCAAAAAAATATACCCCCTCTTCTTAGTAGGGGGGCAATTTTATTATTTCAAAATAAAAGCTGTGAGATGACATTTTTCTAATCATTTTGAAATTCTTTTGCTCTTTTACCTGTATCCAGGCTGTTTTGGTACATTTCCGCCATCGTCAGTTTTCTTGGGTTGTGCAGATTTCGGAAACTTGATCCAGGAACACTTAATCAGTCAGTTTTGCTAGCTCTCTTGTATCTGTATCATGAATTAATTTAATTAAAACTTTTCAAAGCTTTAATACATACAAGACATACTTAACACTTATAGTAACAAATAAGCATTTGCCTCTAGATTCCTTGTAAGGATATTTGTGTTTATTACGAAGAACTTACAAATGTAATTGTTAGCATGAATAGTAAACAGATATTTATTTTCTCTTAGTATATTTACAACCTGTTTCAAACATGAACAATACAAATATATGTTTTTTATGCATTACCCAAACAATAAAGCAGCAGCCACATGATGACATTTGAAATCCCTCATTGGACCCTGACATGTCGATGATTGTATCACGCTGTTGTCCTCTGGATCAAGGTGAATCTATTGAAAAATAAAAAAAATCTTAATGAGACGCCATTACAAAATGAAGACTTCGCAACGAAACAATTAACATCCACAAAATGAATGAACATCGTAAGAGACGAAATGAACACTACAATATACAGGGGATTACATTCAATACAGATAAATATGAATCATTGCATTTACGAGTACGATTAACATTTTCCTTTATCATAGTAATTCGGATGTATATAACTATCCGTAACATTATATGATGTATTTTTCATCGAAGCCTGGACGCTGGCACGGATTACACGCAGTTCGACTATAAAGAATTTCAAAACCCTGTTGCTTTTAACCGAAGCTTCACTCTTTCAACTTAATTTAACATGAGATTCAACGTAGTTGGACCATTAAATTATTCATTGATATGGCTATTCTGATATTTTGTTTGTACCCGGAAGTTGGAGATCTCATGAAATATCGGTGGTCACATTACAAGACTTACATACAGTGTTCATTCTAGACCGCGCGATTGCGCGATTCGCGCTATTTTTTCAAAGATCGCGCACATCTGCAGCATGTGGGCGAGAAAATTCGCGCACTCGATATCCGTTACGGGTTTTTTAAACTGTTAAATTCTGCTTCGCGTATTTATTGAGAAAAACACCGGAAATCAAAGGGAATTAACTCTTCGATTCACGGGTTAATAAACTTTAAAGAACTTTCGTTTAAAATGATACTTGGGTTAATTAAAAAATATGAAATTTCGTTAAAAAAATAAAGGGATGCGACTCGTTAATGATTAAGGAAGAAAATTGTCCTTTGATACTGGAATGTAAAAACTTAATTCTATACATTAATTAAGACACTTACATGACTTAGGTTTTAATATCATATCATCATTCATATCATATCATGATAGACAATCAGTATTTTTTTTTTTTTTGTTTTAAATGATACAGAAATATCATGTGAGCAATTATTTTCATAATCCTTTGTTTTTATTTAAGTCAGCAATATACATTGTACTATGGAAAGTGCAGTTATATTTAACAGCAGTTACAATGGTATTTCACTGACTTGACTGTTTTAAGTAATGTAGAAGTTAAAACAAATAAACATAAAAACGAAAATGAAAACATATAAATGGTACTTGATCAATTCCCCCCCATTTGTGAAAAATCCCCCCTATTTTTCAAAGTGAGGGGGGAAATTCCCCCCTACTTTTCGATTTCTAGAATGAACACTGTACATATAATATATATTGGCCACTAGTATCAGCCTTCTATATAGGGTATGTACGTCTTGAAATGTGACAAACGATATAATTAACAATATAACACTTAGAATGATATTATTAAATCCATAATTCCATAAATACAATAAACAACATAGACAATTATAAATTGTACAAAACATATCAAACAACAATTAACATCATAACATTGACATGTCATACCAAATTGTGGATTTGACTCGTACATCCGTCGTTCTGAACCTCTCTCAGTATGTGCTTTTGTAAGAACTGTAATAAACAATTAAGTGTTAATATGGTATAGTACCAGAAAGACCGTTTATCAAAAAGGCCGCACCAAAAAGGCCGCATAAGTGAACCAAAAAGGCTTCATGGCCCCCTTCTCGAAAAAGTGCACTTAATGCGCATTTAATGCACATTTAATGCGCATTAAATGCGCATGTTATTGGCACCGTATTTTTTGCTTAACAAGTGCATTTTATTCTGTTAAAAAAAAAATAATTTCCTAGTGTGTTTATACATATAAGTGAATTTTTTCCACGAAATAATACACTAAAGTGCGTTTATTATGATTATAAGTGTGCTTAAGTTTATTTTTAAGCGCATTTATACACTTGAGTGTATTTTAAGACATACAAATAATACACTTCATGGTCAAAGTAAATTTTTTAATGCGCATTAATACACTCATACAAATAATACACTTCATGGAGTATTCAAAGTGAATTTTTTAAGCGCATTAATATACTTGAGTGCATTTCCAGACATACAAATAAAATACTTCATTGAGTTTTCAAAGTGAATTTTTGTAAGCGCATTAATACACTTGAGTGCATTTCCACTGATACAAATAATACACCTTACAAAATTGAAAGTGAATTTTTTTAAGCGCATTAATACACTTGAGTGCATTCCCAGTCATACAAATAATACACCTTACAGTATTAAAAGTGAATTTTTAAGCGCATTAATACACTTGAGTGCATTTTCAGTCATACAAATGATACACTTTATGAAGTGTTGGAAGTGAATTTTTTAAGCGCATTATTCGCTCAAGTGTACTTTTCATCACTTCAAATTAGTATGCTTAAAAATTTACCAAATTTTAAAAAAAATCCCAGCATTTTGAAGCCAGCATTCATTCTTTAAATGAAAGGTTTGTGTAAACACATACATAAAAAACAAAAAGTACAATTCAATAGATAAGTACACACTTTATTAGAATGTTAAACCTTAAAAAACAAAAACAAAGGTTACATATCTACATAAGACAGGATTCAAACGGGCTATTGCCTATCTGGAATTAACAACTTTAAATATCAAGCTCATACCAGTGATTTTTCTCCCCTCTGGTTACCGGTTACTGATTAACAGCCAAATACAGGCGGTTTCCGCTTCAAAAATATTAAAGTTTTCCCCTCCTTAAGCTGAAATGTTTTCCCTATCGTTTACTAGATTTTTATATATTACATTTATTCCAAATCCCTTTTTAATATGGACAAAAGCAGCACATTCAATTCAATCATATTCTGTATCCTAATATATGATAAATGAACCGTATTCATGAAATTTATATAAATCTATACCTTATTTTTAAGATCTTCCTTTTTTGTTCATTATTGCGCTAAAATATGCCCTTCTGAGAGCCAGTATATACAGGTTGTTTTGAATTTCCAAGGAAAATCACTGCTTACATGCTGACAATATTTAACAGTTTAGCCCATGTCACTATATTTGTTGTTATACACTGTTCCTTACAAAGAATGCATTCATAAACCACCCTTTATAGAGCAGTTCACCAGCTGATCAGGTCTGAATACTACTGTCATGGTCTGTGAGGCGCATCTCGTGCATGATCTCATTTGAGATAAGGTCCTGAAAGATATTTTATAATGTAAGTGAAAAATATTGCTGTTATGGTAATCTTGTTCAACAGTTGCTATAAATATCATAAAATTAAATCAAAACAAGTTTGTTGGCTTGTTGTTTTTGTTTGTTTATTTTTGCAATTTTAATCTCGTGATCATATGTGACTCACCCCTTTTCATAAATAATTTAAAGAAATAACGTTTGGTAGAAAATACTGTTTATAAATGTACTAATATATGTGGTCTCCTTTGGGTGTGTGAACTGGTCGGAAGTGTGACGTCTTTAAAATGCAATAACCTTTATTATATAGTTTTACCTCTCAACAAATCCATCTTTTCTTGGTCAAGGACAAGCTACAGGGCGCGGTTTCCGACTCCTGTTCCCCTCAAGTTGGCCTGCTCGTGCAAGGTAAAACCTGGTATAAATGTCCATACATCAGGTAGTCCCCCTTTTTCTCCCTTTTTTGGAAGGCGATGATGCACATTCTGTCCAATGGATCTTCCGATCAATGTAAATTTCACCTTGGGGTTTAACCTTCAAATATAAAATATAAAAGTTCTTATTAAATATGGGAGAAAGAATTAATGACAAGAAATAGGTATTAATAAATTTTAAGATGACAATAACCATAAAATACAGCCATAAATTAATTAAAATGGTGTTTTTTTCCTAAAAATTGCATTACATTTACTTATCCATTTACATTTCCCACTGACAATACATAAATATGATAATGATCATAATTAATTAAATTAAAAAGAGATGCAGAAATGAAAATACAAACCTCAGGCTGTCAAGTGACCTTTTTTCAAAAAGTAGGAAAAAATAGGAACTACTTTTGCAAGAAAAGTAGGAAAAAAGTAGGAAAAAGTAGGAACTTTTCCCTCAAAAGTAGGAATACATAATTCTTATTTTTTAGACACAGGTCCAGGAAACATAGCTTGAAACAGAGTAGGAGTGCCATCTGTTCTGTATGGATACCCACTTGAAGCTACCTTAAGGGCCCAGAAGATTTCAGCCTTTTGTACCTGTTCCTTGTGTGATGGATGTACTTGCATACAGATAGATTTATCCCCACAACCCTGAGAGCTGCTTGGCTTTTGGGCACTTCCAAACAAACGCTTTTGTGAATTATCATGCATGTATTTCATGTTTTCCATGCGTTTTTATCCATCTGCATGACTTATAAGTTGATTAGCACCAGAATTACTACAAGATGGACTTCATTCAGACAGTACAATATCTTGCAAACTCATTGCCGGTATCTCTCTTGCACCATGATCCCAGTGTTTTTCCACTGTTGTCCAACTTCTCCATCCATGAAGGGTTAAACTTTGTTTTCCCACTAGGAATTTTAGCACTTATAGTGTATCTATGATAATTAAGTTTCAAGCAAAGCTACCCTGATAAAGAAGTATACATGTAATTAGATGCTGTTCATTTTGGTGTATCATCAAATAAGTGGTTAGAGGTCTTCTGTGTATCGATATAAAAATGGTAATTATATTGTGCATGTTATATCCTTAAGCAGAAGACCAAATTTATTTAGTGATACACCAACTTGTTGTACAAGATTAATACTAGTATGTAAAGCAGTGTAAATGCTCTGCTACAGCTACATTGTGAAACCTTTAAATTGACAATAGGGTGCAGTTATAATGACTTAAGTTACATTCAAAATGACTGGTCATTGCAGAGCAGATTATGCAACTGGAGATAGGACCTTATCACCTGACATCTTTTATGACAGCATTGATTGGGCAATGAAACAGTTGCACTACATTGTTTATTCCAGTTTCAAATAATGGCTTTTACATTATTGATGACTTTGCGGGAGTGTAATAATGCCGTTTAATAATTTTAATACTTCGCTTTAAAGCGGGTATATACGATTTTTATATGTGCTGAATTGTAAAATATTGATACAAATATGTTATAATAACACACACTATGCAAGAAAAATGATACATTTAAGACGAATTTCATAAAATACAGCAAATACAAATTAGCGCCCCGAGCCGATTGTGACGAAGATAATTCGTAATTATTTTCCTACAATAACCGACGCATTCGTCTTTTTTGTAAGTGTTCACGTGTCGTATGAATCGATATCGTTGCAGAAATTTCAAATGAACCGTTAAACTAAATTTAGATTCACATTGTACATGCATGATATATATGCTGGCGAATTCGGCTCTACAGCCTTTTTCGATTTCAGAATTAACTATCTGGCTTATTTAGCATTTTTCGACACATGTTCTTCTTAACTTTTATTTTAGTTTATATTGAAATATATGTATAATAAGTTTTTTACACATTTTATATTTATTACTAAATATTTGACAAGATCGTATATACCCGCTTTAACACCTTGAAGTTACCTCACTAGCTATGGCATCATTAGACAAGAATTGTGTTTGTCCGAAACACAATGCCCACTATTGCGCAGCTTTGAAATAAAATTTCAATGTATCATTTGGCAGGTTTAGAAATTATCTCCCTTTTAAAGCTTATTACTTCCCTTGGATTGTATTTTTTAACTTTTGACCTTGAAGGATGACCTTCACCTTTCACCACACAAAATGTGCAGCTTCATGAGATACACATGCATGCCAAATATCAAGTTGCTATCTTCAATATTGCAAAAGTTATGGCCCATATTAAAGTTTTCGGACGGACACACACACACAGACAGACAGACAAATGGACTGACAGTACAACTGCAATATGCCACCCTACCGGGAGCATAAAAATGTATCAGGGCATTTAGGCTCTGTGCATTTATCTTTAATTACTAAACATGATGTACCTATGATATCAATAGAACATCATATCCGTTGTCATGTAATACAGAATTTATTACATTATATTTGTAAATGATGAAAACTCGGCAAAGCATCAGTTTTATCTTTTTTCCAATAACTTGTGTAATAAATTCCATATTACATAACCACTCATACAATACATGTATCTCTATATCTCTACATTCCAAACAGCAATATCATGTAAACATGCATAAGGTTTGGTCAAATTGTTGTCAATGGAAACAAAATAAAACTGGAATAAACAATGGGTTCCCTCAGCTCTTGCATCACTGGGAACTGTGTAAGGTAGTGAAGTCTGCAGTGTACAAATGCTAAGGAAGTAAACAAGGCACTATTGTTACTTAAAAAAAAAACTTGTCAATAATTTTAAAAGTTACATAAGAAATAAATATTTATGCTCCTGAAGAGGTGCTAGCAGACAGTCAGCATGGGTTGTCAGGTCTCATCTAGATGAATGCACCTTAACAGGGATACAGTCATGCCATAGATTCATTCATCCTGCAAGTTTACTAAATAAGCTCTTTAAAAAAAAATAATTCTCCATTGAAAATGAAAAAGTAGGAATATTAGGAAGATTTGGTAAAAAAATAGGAAAAAGTAGGATCCTGATGAAAAAGTAGGAAATAGTAGGAAAAAGTATGACCGCTTGACAGCCTGAAACCTGTTACAGCTGTTCTTCAGTATTCCAAAAAAATGGAAGTTGTTGTACTATGAAACCATATCACTTTAACCACCCACTTTGAATTTTCTTTGCAACAAACTTATTGTTGATAAACACATTGTTTACAAAAAACAACTTTCTGTGCTCCAAATAACTTGCTGAGCTCCAACCAATCAAAAGTGGTTTGTTTTAAAATAGATGGTGCCATAACCAATCAAAAGTCTATAAACACCCCTTTGTTTGGGCTAGATGGAGCACTGATAGGGATTAGTGTTTATGATGCTAATGGATCTCTCATCTGATCCTGATCTTATCTGATATTTATTGAATAATAATAATATTGAATAATACACAGCACACTTAGCACATTATATTTAATTGTTAATATTTCAATATAACATACTGAATGGTGTTAGCAAATAATAATATAAAAATTATTTAAATTGTCTTTTAAAATGTATGTTAATAGTCAATGTGGTAGACATTAATTGAATTGGGGTTAAATATCAGTGTAAGAAAGTTCAAATACTTATTTTTTATGTTGTGGAGATATAATTGATTCTGGCACGCCCACATAATATTTTTGACACTTTCATTATTTTTAATTAGTTAACCACAGCCTGATTTAGTTGTACTTTTCCCTTTTAAAGCTGCTCTACTGATTCACATATTTTATGAGCAGACAAATTGCAACAATAAGACCATAAACATTATGTGAAGATAAAAAAGAATTCAGTACAATCCTCCTTTAAACACTATATCTCTGTCCTTTAACTTCAGTTAGTTGCTATAGTGTTGCTCTTTTTTATGAAGATGCACTAAAACTACACTTGTACAGAAAGAATATTTTTTTTGCAAATCAGAAGATACACTAATATGCACAAAAAATGCACTTCATTAAAAAATATGCACTTATTGCATAAAAAGATGCACTTTGTCTACAGAAGATACACTAAAAGTACAGTAAAATACACTTAAAGATAATGAAAATACAGAAAAAATGCACTTTAGTTCACTTAATTATGAAAAAAGTGCAGAAAAAATACACTTTTTGGTAAAAATGAATAAAAAATACACTTTTTAAAGCGTATTTTGTTAAAAAGTGCATTTTATTTTGAGAAGGACCAGAAAAGCCATACGATATTTTGTACTATCATTGAATAGTTATGCTGATTTTAATTATCATATCTATTAAATAGTCATAACTTGTTTAATAGTCTACTTAAAAACCGTTAATTTTATAATCAAAGTCGGCAAAAATATCGCGAATTATCACCTACAGTATGAAGTGTTAGTTAGTCACAATATTTTTCGGTGAGTAATACTGTACAATAGATACCTCAGTTTTTTAATTAAAAGCCGCTAATTTTGTAATCAAAGTCGGCATACTTATCGCCACTAAGCACATAGGAATAATCATTTTATGAAAATTTTATTTTTCTCTGAACTCTCTGTTTGCATCTAAAAGTGTAACCAATGAGTAATGAAGGTTTTGTAAACTTACGTGGCGGCCAAATATATATAAGATCCAGAATTATTGAGAAATATATTACCCGTTCATGTGTCAAAGTGGTCTATAGTAGTTGCTTTGTTTTATTCATTATATTTGTAAGGATACCGGACTTTATTTGGCGTTTGAAATATAGTGTGTTTAAATCGTGTAAATTATATGAATTTCTTCATGAGTGTTAATTTGTTGTGTGTTGATATTGTGTGAGTGTTGTGGTATGAGCATTGTTATAATCGTATAACATAGTCAATGTCGTCAAAAAGTAGCATACACAATAAATAGTGTACAACGTTATTCTTGATTACTATGTTAAACAATAAAATAAATAAAATAAATATACACATATGGATAAGTGACTTCTAAAAGACAAATATTTATTATATTTAACTCATTCCATATTACAGCCTTTTCTCTAGTCAACCCCTATCAGTAATAGCCTTATCTACTCCTAGATAATCAGTACCCTCATCAGCTCTGAATGCCAGACAGATTATCTGTTTATTGTTACTTTTAGTGGTGTGAAAAGGGATATGGTGTTTTTAGGTATTGTTACTTTGTTGACTGATTATGTGATTGATGTTTTATCATTATATTTTCAATTCAAAAATGAATTAATAATAGTAATATTATCAAATTTTCGAAATCTTGCATAACTTATTAAATAAAAAACATTGAATTATTTCCAAATAAAAAAACATTGAATTATTTCCATATAATGTATCCAATACCATTTATATTTATGCATACTACTTGACACCAAACAGAGGTAAAAAATATTTTAAAATATATATATGTATATAAATATATGTGTGTTAAAATGTTCGATATGTGTCACTCATACTCACTAGTAACGAGTTTTCAATATACATGAGTACACAGTTCAATTTGCATCATATGAAGTTGTGTTTTTAAGTTGTATGTTAATATTCCTCAATAGCGTCATTCTTTGTACAAAACCCATCAAATTAAAATTACATGCAAATACTGTCATGTCCTTTGCTTTTAATATGGCTTTGTAGTATGTTTATTTTCAAAGCACTCCTTACACTTTCGAACACTCATTTATTTATCACACTAGCGTACTCATGCCATTGATAATTATATTTTTATATTTAGATGTATTACTATAGTAATTTATTGAAGCTTTTCTGCAAAAAAATATTACGGCTTAGGCATAGAGCTCTTTGTTGTGTCAAATTGTCGGCTTTTCAGTCTTCAGATAATCTTTAATTTGATGCTTATGCCGCGTTTTGAAAGTTGCAAATAAATGTAAAAAATTCGTTTGGCGCTTAATAATATATTTTTGAAATATTATTTAGGTGTTGTTTTTTTTTCGGAGTTTTTTTTGTGTGGATTAATTGACTAAACATTTGGTGTCGTTATCCATATGTTTTGCGTTACTTCAAAGACCTATAAAATACATTTTTTAGTACTTAAGCTTTATAGCTGTTACATGATTCAAAGATGAAAATATAGATATATCACATAGATCACATTCTCTTCATCTTCCGAATAATCACATAAAAGAGCGTCAAGATCAATATCACTCTCTCATGATAAAAAGCTCGTTTTTTAACGTGACAAAATTCCATCTAAAAAAAATATATAAATCCAAACCACAATTTTTTATCTCTGATATCAGTTAGAACAAGAAAAATAATGGAAGGCGTATCAAAAATATCATACTTAATATAATATGTTATGATTTTGGAATGTAGATTTTTACCAAATGAGACCAATTACAAACAATTAGCGATAATTAATTGCGCGAGAATCTTTTATAAGTATTAATTAAAATATAATCTGCTTGATGTTGCGGCTATTAAAATCAACACAACAATACATGCGTGAATTGTTTGTGAAACGTTAAAAGTAACAAGTCTAATCAAAGACATAGTATGAGCCAGCGCTTCCGTTAGTGGACGTCCGGGCGTAAATTACGCCCGAAAACGGCAGTCGTACGTCCATTATGCAAATGGTGGAAGTCCCTTGGACGTCCGATAATCCGCATGTACACTATTTTCTAATATACAACACGTACAAATGTCAACAGTAAATCAGGTTATTCAGACCGTTAACTCTGCCTTAGAGCTACTGTTTTCAATGAATTTCACAGCGAGTGGCCAATATTAATTTCTCTAGCTGTTAATCAAAGTCTTCTTGGTAAGCGCATCAGCCAATCAGCGCTCATGCAGCCGAATACACGCAGACCCCATGTGAAGCTGTATACATTAGCGACCTCTGCGTTACGATGTGTTTATTCAGCAATCAAATATTTCAGTCCACGCTTTTCCCCGAGGAAGAATGACCTGATGTCGTACATGATTTCTAATTTTCGCATGATCTTCATATGTACACGAAATACACGAGAAATGTTTATGTGTTGCTAGAATTTTCGTAACTTTCCCCGACTAATATAATCTGGAAATGATTTCGGATAACAACGTTTGTTTATACGCATTTGAAAATAAGCAGTCTGCAAAATTAACCCATCGCCTGATCGCCAATGCAATGAAATCTAGGCTCTGGCGATAGAAAAATTGTCTATCAATCGCCTGATTTGCGATGAAAAAAAATCTGAAGACAGTATGGAAATAACTGACAAATAATATATTCACGAAAATTCGTTCACGTGCGCAGTGAGAACGAATTTAATAGTCGGCATTCGGGAAATTTTCAGTACCGATTTTCCCCGGTATTTTATTTATTAATTTCCGATTTGTTAGCAGATGGTACAGACACAGCGATTTTCCTTGTCCAATTGGGAAAAGTACCCGTACCGGTCCAATTGGGAAAAATTGAGTCGTGAAAACCTCAAAATTGGGAAAAATCGAGTCGTGAAATCCTTAAATTGGGAAAATCGCGTTGTGAAGTTTGGGTCTTATTGAATACATCATACAGTTCATACTTAATTGAACATACCCATTAAAATAATCATTTGCAGGCATGCCTTAATGACCCTTAAGTAATAAAGTTGAAATAAATAACAAAATATTATAAAGAACACACACAATCAATTACAAGTTGTTTGTATAAGCTCTTGTAAAGCAATGTCTCTGTCTTTCATTTTTTTGAAAATTTCAACAATCTTTGATGTTTGATCATCTATCGGTTGCTGGCATCCCTCTCTGCACAGCATCATTAGTGCTGTCAATGTGTCGTGTGATAGACAGTTCTGATTGTTTGTGCAAAGATTGTTCATTAGACTGTACACCCTTTCCACAGAGGCAAGGTTACAAACCGACGTAAAACAGAACGCTGGCTGCCTGACAAAAGAACCGGAACCAGTAACGACTCTATTGATTGCACGCGCTGAATAATAAAACCCGAAATTAATCGAGCGCGTACGTGGTTACAAACAACTATACGATTTTCTTTGTTCGCTCGCCGAAAGTTGGGTTTTGTTACGAAACTTTCGGTCGTTTTGAGAAAAAATTCGGACGCCTATTGGGATTTTTTCAGATGCCGATTGGGAATTTGGGAATTTTCGCTCGATTGGGAAAGTACCGTTTACCGGTACTCATGGTTCAAACAAAAATCTCAAACCTAAATTCAAGCACTTTTCAAGGACTTTTTATGGCCAAATTTTCATTTTCAAGGCCGAGAACCGTATGTTAGTTTCCTTTAAAAAATGCATTTTCAAGCCAGATTAACACAGTATATATCATTTATTTGCTCTAACACATTTAACTAATTTCACAATAAATCATTTGTGTTATTTTTAATTATTACATACACATAAATGTTATCCATCCTTAACTCAATGAGTCTCACATATGTATTTACTTTTTAAAGTTATTACAAACAAACACACTGTCTCTTTATATGCTCACATCAAACAGACTAGTTCATTTCATTTAAACAGAAGTCAGTTACTATAACATTTTGTATTTCACAGGGCTGTTGTTGTTAATGTCTGTTTTAGATTGCACAGTTTTAACAATAGCACCTTCCTGTTTCACCAAAAAGCACAATGCAGGACCCCTGTTTGCTTCTGAATTTCATGTTTTCTTTGTGGGTTTCCCCTTTATCGTGGCTTTTCAAAGCGCTTTCACCCATTCCCCCTGACACCAATGGTCTTTATATAGACCCAACAATGTGCTTTTCAAATGTCATTTGTTTTCTGTTCCGAGGAACATTCATAAGTTTCGCGCAATAAACGTCATTTTGACAACTTCTTTATGACCAGAAAATAGCGCCATGAATATTCATGTTTAAAGAATGTTGACGGATCGTATAAGTTGAAATTATTTAAGCATTTTTCTGCATATCATCGGTGTTTATGACCAGAAAGTAGCGCCAGGAATATTCAGTTAACCACTCTGGTTTGAAACGACACTTCACCATCGCTGAATTTTTACTCGCGAAAATTGATCACAATGGCGAACCTCTGACGTAGTACACATAATCTGTGACGTGTACACTTAATGTTTCGTACCCAATAGTGTACGAAACTTATATTTTGGTACACATTTTTTGCGTGAAGGAATTTATGATAAATTTTCGTAATATTTTCCTTAAGAACGATTTAAGTTTATGGCGATGATAAAAGTAATTTTGAATAAAATAAAAAATTTCAAGGCTTTTTTACATGAAATAAGTATTTTTCTAGCACTTTTTCAAGGCCAACCTTTGTTCAAGGGCTTTTCAAGCCTAGGACTCGTTTTCAAGCACTTTTCAAGCCCTGTGCGAACCCTGTGTACTTTATAAAGAAGGAGGAAAATCGCTGAGACATTAACTGCAACTGACGAAATATCTTTGCTAGTTTCCAAAAATCTTACAAGTCAAATGCCCGCCATCTTGAAATATTTTAAGTGTAGTAAAGTAGTACAATAGCATATTGTAAAGCAATATGTTAACCAAATTATATATTGCTTACGTATTTAATTAGTTATTAGTTTTCATTTTCTGCAGTCAAACGATGTGCACAGATTATTTCATGTGCAAAACACGTACATTTTTTTCGGACAGTCGTTTTCGGATACAGTATTTGTCGTCGATCATAATTTACATGTAACATTTAAAATTCAGTCATTGATTTGTCATAATTACTAAATATGAATAGTGCTCTATTTTCTCAAATCGCGTCACGTGATTAATTCAATAGGAATTCCCCCATCCCACAATTCAACTTGCGTAATATGGCGGATGTTTGCGGACGTCATTATTGTCCGTATTTTGATTTTGAAAATAGAAATCGTTATAATACTGGATTAGCGGGTAATAGATAGAGTTGGAACATGTACGTATATTAAAATTATAAAATGAAATCAGGACTTCAAAATTTATGTGTGGGACGTCCAAAATTTTAGGCTTGGAAGTCAGGACTTCCAACTTTTAAAAGCTAACGGAAGCGCTGGTATGAGCGACTGAACTGGCAAATTTTCGCCGATGATTACCACTTGATTACAGATATAAAAAAAACAAATACACGAAAGCATTTTAAACATTTTATTTGTAACAATCAAATGTCAACTTCAAACAATCATTTAAACAACAAAAATGTGATAATCGCCTCACATTCATTCATTAAGTAATTTATTTATCAGACAACGGTGAAGCGGGTATTCTCTACGTCTTTGACTTTTGGAATCGCAGACTCAGACAAGTTAGCAGCAGTGTAATGGCGGACAGTCACGTGACTGACAATATGGCGGCGGTCAATTTATCGATTATGGAACGGTCTATATATAGATTTGATAGTGAAAAATATGTTTTCAGATAAATCGATTTTTCGTTATAATTTCAGAATTTTTTATGTGTATTGGACAACTTCAATTGAGTTTATATTTATTTTGAGACAATCCCCACATTCCTGAATATGGGTCATCTCATGTTCGTTATTTACTAAATCCTGAGTTGCAGCTTTCATGTTTATTTTATATGGTACGCATCAATTTGGTTTCTGAGCATTCTTACTATCTATCTATATATACTGCCAAGCGCCCTTTAGAGCATTATAGGCAGAGGGAAATTATCGAGTCCGTTTCCTGGGAAGAACCAGTACTAGGTGTCTATGGAGGAGATAATCATGAGAATGCTCCCCGAGTGGGGTTCGAACCCACGAACTCCCGATCGCTAGGCAGACACCTCATCCACTACACGGTGACGGACGGACAGTTGACGACAGTACAGTCGAATGGTGTATAGCGGATTTTAGTGAGTAACGGATAGGTTAAACGTTTTTTGCAAAAATACTTTTATTTATGAAATTATGTTAAGATTTATAGTTTTCTATGAATTAGATACAAAAAGCCTATCATTGTTAAGTCGATTCATGTTTTTGTTGACGTGTTTCAATGTTTACAACTGTTTCTTTTTTCGAAAGCAAAACAAGGTCACGTTATGTACGCACCGTTTTTGTGACAACAGGAAAAGTGCAGACGAATGGTTTCTTGAATTATGCAGATTTTGTTTGGTAAACATAATGTTCATTGATGCAATAGTTTAGTATTATGTGTCCTTTACAAAAGATCGCGGTGGTGTACTCAAACTTTTGCACTCAACTTAGAAATTTGGCGCGTACAAATAATAAATCATATAAAACCACACATCACAGTAAAGGCTATTTATGAAGGTTACACACTTTAAAAAAAACGTCAATAGTCATTCCCTGTCACATTTTATTTAAAAATACGAATTTCGATACTTTCGATATTTACGTCAATGTATACATCTGCATTTAACGGTTAATCAACTCTATCGGATAGGCATTTACTATGGAAAGCCAAAGGGGACCCCCGCTAAAATACATATACTTATATAGTAAATATCGGGATTGTCATTTTTCGCGGAACTTTCACTTTCCGAGAAAAACCAATGCCAGCATGGCCATAAAACACTACATACAAATCGAAATCTAAAAAGCGCGGAACTTTCATATATTTTCCGTCGGAGCAATTATTTTTCAACCCTGTAGAAAAAGCGGGCTCAATTAATCGCGCGGAACCTTATTTATCTACTCTGTACAAATAGTAGTGTTTAAAATCGCGCGGAGATTGTAGAATGCTATTAAGAAGTCTATTAAAGAGAGAAAATCCAGTAAATACCAGATCCAAAAAGCGCGGAACACAAATATCGTCCGCGAAAATTAAGCATTGAATTACTGTACAAATCTCGGGTTGTTAGGTGTTAGAATCCCTAGTTACCCGAAAAATTTGATTGGATCCGATACTTAGAAATAACCAATCAGATACTTTGTAACAAATGCAACACAATCAGTGCGTTCAGTAAGTATAACGTTTCAAGATGGCGGAGCGAATTGCATGGTTATTGTTTCTACTCGATGGATTCGCAGATAATTCGGAAATAGATCAGATTGGGATCAATAACTTTATTGCATACGATCATTTACATGTATTACCAGGTTTGTATTTGTACTTTTTTAATATTGTGTAAAACTATCCGATAATATGTTGACAATTGTTAACTAAATGAGCCGCGTTCTGAGAAAACTGGGTTTAATGCATGTGCGTAGTGTCATCGCAGATTAGCCTGTGCAGTCCGCACATGCTAATCAGGGATTACACTTTCCGCTTTTATGGTATTTTTAATTTCAAGGAAGTCCCTCCTTACCGAAAATCAAGTTTATGCGGAAAGTGTCGTCCCTGATTAGCCTGTGAGGACTGCACAGGCTAATCTGGGATGACACTTTACGCACATGCACTAAGCCCAGTTTTCTCCGAATGCGACTGAAATAATAACTTATTGTAATGTAATGTACTTGTGTGTTGTATTCGTTCAGTTGAACGTCAATATATTAATACATTTATTTTTGTTTTCAACCTATTAATTAAAATAAGGTATTGTTTTTAATCCGTTTTTAGTTTCGTTATAGCTGACCTAGATTAAAACATTTCGTCATAAATTAATTAATAAAATTATTAATAAATTTATGTTTTAATATAATTTATATATAAATTTTGTAGGTGTGTGTTGCCAGTAATGGTCGAAGATATGCCAAACAAATTGTGCCTCTCTATACAGACAGATTTCAGGTCTCAATTTCGACTTCAAAGGTCTACATATCACTGATATCAGGTTTGTCAGCTATTGGTTTGTATTATTCTTATCCACATTGCAGCAAGAATAACTGGATAACTTAACTTTTCAATAGCTATTACATGTAGATCTAATTTAAATTAATCATGTTTCTAAATCATCCACTAAATGCGGCTAATTCTCCACTTGTTGGAAGTTTTTTGTGACAAAAACTTGGAGTAGATTTATTTTACTCCCAAACTTCCTTTAAGAAAGCCCAACAGCTGTAGAGTGATGGAAAATCTACTTCTTTAAAGTATTTATAAGTGAATAGACCCTTTTCACAATAAGCCAATATAGCAGGTAGTCAAATGATTGCAGAATTCCAGAATGAGGCTGAACGTGTAGAGATTTCTAATAATGCATCGCAATATCGCTCTGCTTTTGATCATTCAGCTAGATCTTCTTAATGATATTGCCAACACAAGTTGACTTCGTCAGAAATAGCCATTAATTACTTAATATATACTTTCCATTTTAAGTGCCAATATATGAAATACATTTTCCTGATTAAAGTACTTGTTTGTATTCTTGTTTGTATTATTTTTTTTACACAAACTCTGACACTCCAAGTATGGCTTTCAATTCTTAGTGTGTGTAAATAGACAGTCTAAAACTTATTGGATTATCTGACACTCTTTGTTTGCGCATTATTTGGGCGATTGATCAATTATTTTATTTATTGATAGATCTTGCGTTTAAATTGCCCTGTATTCAGCTCAAACCCATAACCTCTTTATGATCAGATACTGTGCAGACAAATACTAAATAACAACGTGATGTCATAAACCACATGTTGTAGATATCTGGTTATCTGGTCATTTAACACAATTAATGACACCTCCATGTGACCATGGCGTCTCGTGGTTGTAGCATTGCGTAGCCGTTTCTTGGAATAATTTAACACCGAATACTCAATTGTTGCTTTTACTGAACATAAAAGATATTGTCAACATTGAAAGTCATCTGTCCAAAAAGATTGTCAGAAACTAAATACTGTATACATATTAGCCAGTTTTATCATAATTATAAAGTGCTTTATACCTATATATTTTTAATATTTCAAAAATTTAATGCTAAACATTTGTGTCATTTTCTTCTATTTGATAGGACTTTGTCTGATGCTCGATTCAACTCTTACACGTTCTATAATTCATGAAATTGTACACATCCTACCTTTGAAAATTGTAGTCTTACAATACTTAGTATTGTATACTGCTAATTTATGACTTCGATTTGTGCAATAATCGATGTTTAGTCTTCAGACCACATTTACTCTGATGCTTATGGGTAACTGGAAATTGTATGCCCCTGGAAGGGTGGCATATAGCAGTTGAACTGTCCGTCAGTCAGTCAGTATGTCAGTCTGTCCGTCTGTCCAAAAATAAATTAACGTTGGCCATAACTTTTGCAACATTGAAGATAGCAACTTGATATTTGGCATGCATGTGTATCTCATGAAGCTGCACATTTTGAGTGGTGGAAGTTCAAGGTCAAGGTCGTCCTTCAAGGTCAAAGGTTAAAAAAATATATGTATAATTAAAAGCGGCGCAGTAGTGGGCATTGTGTTTCTGATGAACACATCTATTGTTATTTATAAAGATTAAATATAATTCATTAATATACACTAATAGTACATAACTTATGTCCTTGAATCATTATTTAGGTGTTATAATTTTTATATTTGAATTACTTATCAATTTTTTTACTTAACACAGCATGACATGTGATGGTTGTCTGTATGCATATGCTTGACTTAATTGTAACCAGTGTCAGTGCGCATTAAAATCTTGATATTCAACGCAATTTGCATTGCAAAAGAAAATGCAGTTCCACGTTCAGCCTTGTTCTGCAATTCAACACGTCAGGTGATATGATTGATATCTAAAAATAGTATCGGTGTTCATATTGTGAAACTGGTCTATTATTCGATACTGATTAATTTGATGAATCAAGTTAATTTTTGTTAAATATCTGTCAAATATTTATGCCCCCCTCCGAAGAAGAGCAGGTTTATTGTTTTGCACATGTCGGTCCGAATGTCCGTATGTCTGTCCACCAGATGGTTTCCGGATGATAACCCAAGAACGATTTTGCCTAGGATCATGAAACTTCATAGGTACATTGATCATGACTCGCAGATGACCCCTATTGATTTTCAGGTCACTAGGTCAAGGTCACGGTGACCCTCAATAGTAAAATTGTTTCCGGATGATAACTCAAGAACGCTTATGCCTAGGATCATGAAACTTCATAGGTACATTGATCATGACTCGCAGATGACCCCTATTGATTTTGAGGTCACTAAGTCGAAGGTCAAGGTCACGGTGACCCAAAATAGTAAAATGGTTTCCGGATGATAACTCAAGAACTTATGCCTAGGATCATGAAACTTCATAGGTACATAGATAATGACTCGCAGATGACCCCTATTGACTTTCATGTCACTAGGTCAAAGGTCAAGGTCACAGTGCCAAAAAACGTATTCACACAATGGCTGCCACAACAATTGACAATCCATATGGGGGGCATGCATGTTTTACAAACAGCCCTTGTTTGAAATTTATTTTATGACATTAAAGTAATGTATAGGGAATTTAGTTACCTAAACATACTTTGAAAAGAAATTTGAATTGTAAATGTATACTTCATTTATTTTGTAGGAATTCTGTACAACTGTGGAACCATGTATGGTACGTGACCGCACAATGTTGGTTGGCAAAAGGATATTGGAATAAGCAAAGGTAAATTGTATGTGAAGGAGTCTTGACAACTGCAAATATGGTTAGTTTTTTTGTAAGGCTCGCAGAAAGTGACCCTAGCCTTCATATATAAATAAAAAGCTGAAAGAGTATTTATGAAAAATCGTGTAATCGAGTTTGCAAAATGTTACATTTTATTTATAAGCTCATCTATTTTTTTTGAAAAAAAAAGAGATATTGTCATCATCTTGGCGTCTGCGTCGGTGTCGGCGTCCGGTTAAGTTTTGTGTTTAGGTCCACTTTTCTCATAAAGTATAAAGTATAAAACTTATTTACTTACTACCATGAGGGGACTGGGCAGGCAAAGTTAGATAACTCTGGCGTGCATTTTGACAGAATTATGTGCCCTTTTTATACTTAGAAAATTGAAAATTTGGTTAAGTTTTGTGTTTAGGTCCATTTTAAT